>NC_138307.1:22315000-22467500 GCF_965601325.2 Salmo salar
GAGCTAGCTAAAACACAAAAGCTACAGCTAAAGGTAAGGCTAAGAGTAGCAGCTAAAGCTAAATTAAGCTAAGGGTTGCTAAATTAAGATAAGGGTAGCTAAATGAAGCTAAGGGTAGCAACTAAATGAAGCTAAGGGTAGCAGCTAAATGTAGCTCAGGGAAGCCAAATAAGCTAAGGGTAGCTAAAGAAATCCAAAGGTACCACAGCTAATGCTAGCCCAAAGGTGAATGCATTCCTCTGAGCCGAGTGGGACATTTTTGTTCATCTCATCAGGAAATTCCTTGGTGAAGGGGGAAGCAAGTTTGTGTGTGTGCGTGCGAGGACAAACTTATACCCACAGAAATTATGGAACATTCTGAGTTGTAACCTTTCTATACACTGTATAGGCCTATGGTTCTGGTATAAGAGACCTGGGATATATACAGTACTGGATACCTTTAGAGAGAGGAGAGTCAAGAGTCAATTCCATGACCATTACTCACTTCACAAGCTAGACTTTTCCAGTCTGCGGAGTGTGTCAGAACTGAACTATTTTCTAGAGTATTAAATACACAGCCCTCAAACTTTATCTTGCAAAAACAGATGCATTTCCTCCACAACTCCCTACTGCATTTTGCGTGTGTGCGTGTGTGCGTGCGTGCATGCGTGTGTGTGTGTGTGTGCGTGCGGGTGCGTGTGTCCAGAGTAATTGTTGTTAAGGTCAAATGTGCAGAGAATAATACTTTGTCATCTGAGTTTGGGTTGTGGTGCCTGAGGAAGACAGATGTTCTCCAGGGTGTGTGTGTGTGTGTGTACGTATGTGTGCATGTGTCTCTCCTCTTCTCTCTCCCTTGTCTCTCCTTTCTTACTCCTCCCTCCCTCTCTCCTCTTCTCTCTCCTCCTCTCTCCTTTCCCTCCCTCTCTCCTCTCCTCTTCTCTCTCCTCCACTCTCCTTTCCCTCCCTCTCTCTCTTTTCACTCCTCCCTCCTTTCCCTCCCTCTCTCTCTTCTCTCTCCTCCCTTCCCTCTCTCCTTTCTCTCTCCTCCCTTCCCTCGCTCCCTTCCCTCCGCTCCCTTCCCTCCATCCTCTTCTCTCTCCTCCTCTCTCCTTTCCCTCCCTCTCTCCTCTCCTCTTCTCTCTCCTCCACTCTCCTTTCCCTCCCTCTCTCTCTTTTCACTCCTCCCTCCTTTCCCTCCCTCTCTCTCTTCTCTCTCCTCCCTTCCCTCTCTCCTTTCTCTCTCCTCCCTTCCCTCGCTCCCTTCCCTCCGCTCCCTTCCCTCCCTCCTCTTCTCTCTCCTCCTCCCTCCATTCCCTCCCTCTCTCTCTTCTCTCTCCTCCCTTCCCTCGCTCCCTTCCCTCTGCTCCCTTCCCTCCCTCCTCTTCTCTCTCCTCCTCTCAGGGTTTGGCCCATGTCCAGCATTTGGTGGAAACTCTGAGTGTTGCCTCGCCTTGGCTTCCCTCCCCTGTGTGCGTGTGTGTGCGTGTGTGTCTGTGTGTGTGCGTGTGTGCGTGTGTGTGTTGCCTTGGCTTCCTTCCCCTCTTCTTCGACATTCTTCTGCCTTTATGATTGTTCCCAGCAACCTTATTTGTCCTTCTTTAATGTAGCGCTACATGATATCTTTGTGACAAAGTTTCCAGCAGAACAAACACTGTGTGTGCATCCTTCCGGTGTGTATGTGTGTGTTGCGTCGGCCATTTTGTGAAATGTCATTAGGAATGTAACAATGATTAGTGACTGTATGTAGATGGTATGTGTTCATGGTTTGGAAATAGCGTTTACACAAATCCAATGATTCCATAACTCAACAGGCCTATGTAGTTTCCCACCACCACACGTCACCACAGAAGGTTTTCAACGTTTTCATACATCAGAAGCAGTCCAGAGTAAAGTTGAGTCTTCAGAATGCCAGCTACTGTACACTGCGTGCACAATTATTAGGCAAATTGTATTCCTCGGGATTCATTTTATTGTTGAACAAACACAATGCTCTCAGTCAATCCAAAATGTTATTGAACCTCAAACGTGAATGTTTAAGAAAGGAAAAGTGAGTTTTGTCTTTCTCAGGGAAATAAATAAGTGTGCACAATTATTAGGCAACTATTAGTGTGCAGAATTATTAGGCAACTATTAGTGTGCAGAATTATTAGGCAACTAAATTACAAAAATAATTTCTCTCAACTCACTTGTTTATTCTCATTTTTTTGAGTAAGTGTAGCAAATAAGTAACACAAAATGACAATTATATCACATTTTTGGCCTTTCAAAAATATTCAGTGACCAATATAGCCACCCTTATTTTCAATAACTGCCATGAGCCTTCCATCCATGGAGTCTGTCAGTTTCTTGATCTGTTCACGATCAATTTTCACTGAAGCAGCAACCACAGCCTCCCAAATGCTGTTCAAAAAGGTGTATTGTCTTCCATCACTGTAAATCTCACGTTTGAGAAGGGCCCACAAGTTCTCAATAGGATTTAAGTCAGGTGAGGAAGGGGGCCAGGTCATCATTCAGGCATCTTTGAGGCCCTTGCTGGCTAGCCAAGCAGTGGAGTACTTGGATGCATGTGATGGAGCATTGTCCTGCATAAAGATCATGGCCTTCTAGAATGCTGAGGACTTCTTCCTGTACCACTGTTTGATGAAAGAATCTTCCAGAAACTGGCAGTAGGTTTGGGAGTTGAGTTTCAGTCCATCTTCAACCCGAAAAGGTCCAACTACCTCATCCTCAATGATAGCAGCCCATACCAGTACCCCTCCTTCACCTTGCTGGCACCTGACTCAAAGTGGTGCCCTGTGTCCATTACTGATCCAGCCACGGGCTCATCCATTTGGTCCATCAAGAGTCACTTTCATTTCATCTGTCCATAAAACCTTTGAAAAATCTGTCTTCAGGTATTTCTTTGCCCAATCTTGACGCTTCAACTTGTGAATCTTATTCAGTGGTGGTCTTGTTTCAGTCTTCTTGACCTTGGCCATGTCTCTGAGCACTTTTGAACACTCCAGGTAGGTTGCAGTTCTGGAATATGGTGGCACTGGAGGATAATGGGTTCCTGGTAGTTTGACATTTAATTCTTCTCAAGTCTTTTGCAGTTAATTTGCGCCTTTTCTTCCCTATGTGTTTTTTGCGCCCCAGTTGACTATTCGCAACAAAACGTTTGAATGTCCGGTGGTGTAACGGCCGTCGTCAGAATTAGACCAAGGTGCAGCGGAGGATGTGTTCATCATTAGAGTTTTAATGAAAAAGAGAACACTACAAAAATAAACAAAAGACGACAGCAAAACAGTCCTGTCAGGATTAACTCTACACAACAGAAACACTAGACAGAAACAATTACCCACAAAACCCAAAGGAAAAACATGCTCCTTATCTGTGACTCCCAATCAGCAACAACGAGCTTCAGCTGTGCCTGATTGGGAGCCACACACGGCCCAAAACAAAGAAATACAAAAACATAGAAAAAGGATCATAGAACGCCCACCCAATGTAACACCCTGGCCTAACCAAAATAAAGAACAAAAACCCCTCTCTATGGCCAGGGCGTTACAGGTGGTCACACCTCAATAGTTTAGCTATTTAAAGAGTGTCGCATCCGTCTGAAAGGCATTTTACATTTTGGGTTTTTCAGTGTCAGTTAAATTGTACTTGTCCTCTTGCTCAGTTGTGCACTGGGGCCTCCCACTTCTCTTTATATTCTGGTTAGAGCCAGTTTGCGCTGTTGAGTGAAGAGAGTAATACACAGCGTTGTACGAGATCTTCAGTTTCTTGACAATTTCTCACATGGAATAGCCTTCATTTCTCAGAACAAGAATAGACTGACGAGTTTCAGAAGAAGGTTCTTTGATTCTGGCCATTTTGAGCCTCTAATCAAACCCACAAATGCTGATGCTCCAGATACTCAACTAGTCTAAAGAAGGCCAGTTTTATTGCTTCTTTAATCAGAACAACAATTTTCAGCTGTGCTAACATAATTGCAAAAGGGTTTTCTAATGATCAATTAGCCTTTTAAATTGATAAACTTGGATTAGCTAACACAACGTGCCATTGGAACACAGCAGTGATGGTTGCTGATAATGGGCTTCTGTTCGCCTATGTAGATATTCCATAAAAAATCAGCCGTTTCCAGCTACAATAGTAATTTACAACATTAACAACGTCTACACTGTATTTCTAATCAATTTGATGTTATTTTTAATGGACAACATTTTTTATTTTCTTTCAAAATCAAGGACATTTCTAATTGACCTCAAACTTCTGAATGGTGGTGTATGTCAAAAGGTCTCTCTCTCTCTCTCTCTGTCTCTCTCTCTCTCTCTCTGTCTCTCTCTCTCTCTCTCTCTCTCTCTCCTCTCTCTCTCTCTCTCTCTTGCAAACACTGACACTCAACACAAGTTCTATTCTGGTGTTACCATGACAACTCACCCATTAGTTTGGCGATGCAAGGACATTTCTAAGTGACCCTGAACTTTTGAACGGTAGTATAAATGTGATCCACTCCTAAACTATTAGCTATTAATAAAGATAATTAAATATAGCAACATACCACATCTGTTTTGAATGATGAACGTACTGTTCATGAGTTCCTTTCTCTAACTTCTTATCATACACTTTCCTTTTTACTCTCTCATTCTCATTCTCTTTCTCTCCTTCCCTACTCGTCTACCTTCCTCCCTCTTCTCCTTCTCCCTCCCTCTTCCTTCTCTCTCTCTGTAGGAGGAGAATGAAATCCCAACCAGTGTGTTTGTCAAGGATACTGTTCCTTTCCCCCGTGACGCTGAGGAGGGGGAGGAGCCCACCGCCGTCATCGACGCCAACCGCTCCACGGAGGAGGGGCTTCACACCATCGACCTATCCTCGGACGAGGACGTAGGGCTGGAGGCGGACCTGGACGAGGTGGGAGATGGCGTATACGAGCTGGCCGGAGAGCACACAGACAAATCCCGCGCGGATAAGTTTAAACGCTCCAGTCTAAAGAAGGTGAGGGATGGAGAAAGCCGGCGTTAGGGGTTAAAGTCTATGGGTGAGCGGTTAGGGGTCAAGGTCATGTTCTGTGGCTGCGTGGCGTGTTCAATGCTGACTATTGATGTATTGCAGAGCTTAAGATCAGGGGTCGGAGGTTAGGGGTAAGGGTTAGGAGATTTCCTGCTTTGTACTGACTGCATGACTGTACAATGTATTGCAGGTGGACAGTCTGAAGAGGGCCTTCTCCAAAGCGAATATAGAGAAGAAGATGAACAAGATTGTGTCACAGGAGAAACGAGAGAAGATGAAGAAGAGCCTGACACCCAACCACCCAAAGAGCTCCTCCTTCAAAGTGTCCCCTCTCACGTTCAGCATCAAGAAGGTCAGTACACACACACACACACAAACACTCACACTATTGTGGATTCATCTGACATGACTACGTCCTGCTGTAACAGAATCGTAAGTCTGAGGGTCAACCTGAAGCTGAAGCAGAGGTGGAGGCCTCATCCCAGACCGGGGTCTCGCCTACTGCCATGGCCTCCATCGAGATCTCCCCGCTGGCCAGCCCTGATGAGGAGGTCCTCTTCACTGAGGTGCACTCCCAACTGGCTCCAGGGCTGGAGGAGTCCAGGGCTGAGGCTTTGGAGATGGAAGAGGTGGCTGTCAGGGAAGTTCCAGAATCTGACGAAATTCCAGAATCCAACGTTTTTTCTGATTCCAAACCGTTCCTAGAATCACACGTTCCTGAGGCGGATGTGGATCTGTCGGTTATGACGGAGGGAGTGAGCGACGAGTACACTCTCTCTGCCACGTTCCCACATGATGCCTTACACTCTATCTCGCCCTTCGATGAGGAAGACAGGGAGGAAAAGGTGCAGAGGGAGAAAGAGTAGGAGAAGGAAGGAGAGAAAGAGTAGGAGAAGGAACGAGAGAAGGAAGTGTAGAAGGAGGTGGAGGAGAAGGAAGAGGAGAAATAGGTGGAGGAGAAGGAAGAGGAGTAGGAGAAGGAGGGGAGACTTGTGGAAGAGGAGGCCCAGCTGTCAAAGTCCCCTAAAACACACACACACACACAAAATAAATACACATATACCTATTCCCTAAAATACTTCCCCATTCCCACTCCCACTCTCTGTCCATCATCCTCTAAAAAACTCACAGACCCTCTGTTCAAAAACACACACCCACACACACACGATTATAGTTCATTTCTGTGTGTGTGTGTGTGTGTGTGTGTGTGTGTGTGTGTGTGTGTGTGTGTGTGTGTGTGTGTGTGTGTGTGTGTGTGTGTGTGTGTGTGTGTGTGTGTGTGTGTGTGTGTGTGTCAGGGGCAGATGTCTGTTTCACATGTGAAAAAGGATGATGAAGTTGTTAAAAAGGTATAATTATCTACTTATGCTACTGCTTAAAGTTTAAACCTAAACGTATATTTGTGTATGTAAGATGCTAACTTTGTTTGACCTAATAGATACAATTCAAGCCAATCAGTACAACACTTGTCATAATACTAGCTACAGATAACGTGATCTAACCAAAGATTTTTGGTATCCATTACTGTCCGTTACAGGTTTGCCTATAGAAAACACCGCCATATATTTTTCAACTAACCTGGTATTGGCGATACTGTCTTCCATCTCGATTCTGGGAAACAGTTATTTTAGAAATGTTTCTATCCAGTGGCAGGTGGTTATACAAAAAACACTGAAAACTCAGATAGTAAATCCATGTTTTGTACCGCGCAAGGAGGATCCTTGCCATCTTAGCTGCCGGACATCTAGAATTTTCCAGCATCTTTGACAGAACTAGTCATTTCTATGCGAAGCGGCCGCAGCCAGACAGTGTGTCACGTTAAAACAAAGCTCTACACACATTGATACAAAACATGGATTTCCTATCTTTCTGAGGTTTCTCTGCTGTTTGTAGAACTACCTGCAACTGGACATGGACATTTATAAGATAACTGCTTTCCAGAATCGAGAACGAAGAGAGTATCGCCAATACCAGCTTAATTGAAGAATCTATAGCAGCGTTTTGTATCAGCAAATCTGTAACTCCCAGTAATGGATACCAAAAATCTTTGGTTATATCACATTATCTGGTGTACAATCTGTAGCTATCATCATTCATGATCCTCGAATATCTTAGTACTGTATCATCTCTCAGTGAATGTATAGAAAACATAGAGAGATATAGCATGGCAACAGTTGATAATAAAACATTATAAGGGTTCATACCACAGGGTGGTGGCACCTTAATTGGGGAGGACAGGCTCCTGGTAATGGCTCGAGCAGAATAAGTGGATTAGTATCAAATACATCAAACACATGGTTTCCACATGGTTTCCATGTGTTTGATGCCATTCCGTTCACTCCGTTCCAGCCATTACAATGAGTTGTCCTCCCCTCAGCAGCCTCCCCTGGTTCATACATAATGTACAACAGGTAATAATGCATTATTGTGTATCTGTTGGCTTCAAGTAAAGTGTTAGTGAAGTAGCCTATGTAGTCTTCTCTTATTTCACTGGTGCCAAAGAAACTCCTCTTCAATATATTGTCCAGATTGTTAAAACTGTGATTGTCATGTTTCTTGCTCTTATATAAAAAAAAGAAGCTATCTCCAGAATCCTTAGAATTCTAAATAAAAACATGGAAACTGTCCTCCTCCTCTCTCTTTATTTCCTCCTGTTGGCGATTTGTTTATTTGGATTAGGCTAGATTATGGACATATAGACTACAAATTAGACAGCTATTGGTTGTCCTGTTCATTATAGCCACAGTGCGTAATATTTCCAGTTCAAGTAGTAAAATACACAACTTGAATTTGAGCCATATGATCGAGTACTATTTGCATGTGCTCCAGGCCTTGAGGCCTACCTTCCACTCTGATGGTGTGATGGAAAATGTTATGTTTGTGCTTTTCTAATAAGCAATTTATGTGTTCATGCAAGTGACTGAATCCTCATTATCAGTATCTGCAATTTGGCAGTATGCCCTGAACCTTGTTTTGAGAACAAAAGGATATCTCAGTTTCAAGGTCTCAGCTTGGAGAGAAGAAGCCTTGTGAGATATTGGTCTGTCACATACATGAACCAAACATTAATGATTAATTATGAATGATAAGCAAAATCATGCCTATGTAACATGTCTGTAAGCAATATATGAGATCTAACGGGACTGCCCTGAAAGAGCTCCTGACAGACGTGCACTATGGTGCATCAAGTTTGTTGGAACCTCTCCAGTTAACTGTTAATAAACAATGTTTCATTTAAGATTGACTTTGGGTGTCCCTGTGTAGAATTGTCACGACAATGGCATGCATGCACGCATCTCAACAAACTGTAACAGGCTATCGTAACCTGTCCAGTAGATAGCCAAATGTTGGCCTGTTCAAAGCTCTGTATCAAGGCGAGACCCAAACGCAGACACAGGAGGCAGGTGGTTGGAGTCTTACAATGTTTATTAAACCAAAGGGTTAGGCAAGAGAATGGTCATGGACAGGCAAAAAGGTCAAAACCAGATCAGAGTCCAGGAGGTACAGAGTGGCAGACAGGCTCGTGGTCAAGGCAGGCAGAATGGTCAGGCAGGCGGGTACAAAGTCCAGAAACAGGCAAGGGTCAAAACCGGGAGGACTAGAAAAAGGATAATGCAAAAAGCAGGAGAACGGGAAAAACGCTGGTTGCCTTGGAAACATACAAGATGAACTGGCACAGAAAGACAGGAAACACAGGGATAAATACACTGGGGAAAACAAGCAACACCTGGAGGGGGTGGAGACAATAACGAGGACAGGTGAAACTGATCAGGGTGTGAGCAATTTTTCTTGGTCATTTTTTTCCCCGAGTTTCCAGTAGTGAAGTCGGATGCCTGAGATTAGGTAAAACAGATTAGAGGTAAAACAGAAGTCTGAGACCCACAGAAGTCAGAATTCTGAGATTTCACAGTTTTGAACACTGCATTCGTCTCAGCGAAGGGAGGGAGAGAGCAGCAGAGGGTCCGCCTCTCACGGTCCCTGCGCTCTCCTTCTTTTCCTCCAGTGAGTCTGACCAGAGAGGGGACACCGTCTTCCACCTGATGGTGAAACTCGAGTCACACCACATCTGCCTCATGCACAAATTCATGTTGTTCCTATGACCAGAGAAAGTGAAACATTCCTTGATATTAAAATAGACATGAGGAGCAGCTAATAATAATAAAAACACAGGGCTATCGATTCACTTGGCTACTCATTCATTGCAGCTGCAGCACCAGTGGAAGTAGGGAAAATCATGTTTTGTAGTAGTGTTGAATAAAAACTGTCATAAAAACAGCAGCTCTTTGCTGTATTCTCTGAAAGTCTCTGGTCATTGTCTTAAAAGTGATGAAATCTTACATTGGCTAGTATCAAACTTTGCTGTGGCATTGGTCGTGGAAGCTGTAGTCACAGTGATTTGAGCTATCCGATTGGCCAGCACAGTAGGCACACTCGATTTAGCCACATAACTCGGGTAGGTGAAGTTTGTCTTTTCATGAAATTATAAAAAATGGGACCACTTTCTCATCCGGTGCGCAGGGCTTCTGAATTAAGTGCACCTACTGCCAACAGCACGTTTTTTTTTTTAAAGGGAAAAAAAGAGTGTAAGCCGTTATCATTGCCTTTTCTACGGAAATGTTTCATGATCGACTAGGAATGCCTTGAAGATCAACCAGTCCACTGGTTGGCGACCACTGGTTTAGAGTTTAGATTTTTGCTTTGCTCTACTAAATTAAGATCTAAACCAAAGATTGACCACAGCCCGTCATTTGAAATGGGAACAAATGAGTCATAGTGCGCAGAGCAAGCAAGGAGATGGGTAGAGCCAAGCCCGATTTAGCGAGATCCTATTGGCGCGTTGTAGCATACATTTGAATAGTTACGTTCGGGAACTCAATTCGCCTTTGCACTCCTTTTAAACAATGCCATTTTTTTCTCAACTTTAGCCAAGGGTAAAATCTACAAAACTTTGTCCACTATGTTCGTAACAGATTATAGTTTTGACAACAGAAAACTGTATTGAGATCAAATGTTTCATCGAAGAGAAAACTTGCAGAATTTCGGACAAAATGCATCTCGTTCCAGCTTCTCCCACTGCCGGACACTTGGCAACACTTGGCACTTGGAAACACCAACAGGATGCTTCACATTTATACATCCGGTGAAATATTTGTCTCATTGTCCTATCAGTGGCTAAACACAAACTGCGGTCTCCTACCAGTTACTGGCGGTAATGAGCGGGTTTCCTCCGCCGTCGTAAAGAGAAGAAGAAAATCCGGAACTAGGCTGCTCTCGACAAAACGTCAGATGACAGGCGAATCTAAACAATAACAAATACACACCCCACCAGATTAGTTATACACACCATATGCCAGGGTTATAATTTACGGGGTGAAGAATGGCATTTATAACGGCAAACTGGAATCCGCTCGGCGAAGCGTTTTACAGGTAAGCAGATTTTAGCTAGCTAGTTATGTTAGCTTGCTCACATGACCAGAATCTTTGCAAAATGCTAACGTTAGCTAGATGGATATATTTCATATTTAGGTTGACTCTGTCGTGTGGGTGTGTGTGTGTGTGTGTGTGTGTGTGTGTGTGTGTGTGTGTGTGTGTGTGTGTGTGTGTGTGTGTGTGTGTGTGTGTGTGTGTGTGTGTGTGTGTGTGTGTGTGTGTGTGTGTGTGTGTGTGTGTGTGTGTGTGTGTCCGTGTCCGTGTCCGTCCATTCTACAGGAAGATCGAGCTGTATGAGATGGGATGGAGCTTGAGAGATGGGCTCAAGGAATGCCTGGTGGCAGCAGCCCCATACGGGGGACCGATCGGTGAGTACACACACAGATATGATGGAGCAGAGAGAATCACTTGCACAATGTGGATAAATTCACATCGTTGCAAAATATTTCTAATATACAACATGTGTATTCTAACCACATATCTAATTAAAGAAGCATGTTTCTCTCTCCATCTGTCTATCCCTCCCTCCATCTATTTCCCTTCATCACCATCTCTCTCTCAGCTCTCCTAAGACAGCCACAGAGGCCTTCCTCCAGCGCACGGCCCCAGCTGGAGATCTACTCCTCCTCGGGCGCAAACATGGCCAGCTTCCCGGTATACACACACACACACACACACCACACACACACACACACACACACACACACACACACACACACACACACACACATACACACACACACTTAGTCACCCTTTCTCTTTCTGTCCCTCCCTTTCTCCTTCCCTACGTCCCTCTCGTTTCTCCAGTGGAAGAGTGGCCCAGTGAGACAGCTGGGTTGGACGGTGTGTGATGACCTGCTGTGTATCCAGGAGGATGGCACTGTCCTCATCTATGACCTGTTTGGTGCCTTCAAAAGACACTTCAGCATGGGCAACGTGAGCACACATAACACAAACAACATGCTAAAAACATGATCATCCACCTGACGTGTGTGTCTTTGACAGGAGGTGGTTCAAAACCAGGTGCTGGAAGCCAAGGTGTTCCACTCGCCCTACGGAACCGGTGTCGCCATAGTAACGGGAGCCTCACGCTTCACCCTGGCCACGAACATTGACGACCTGAAGCTAAGGAGACTCCCGGAAGTCCCAGGTATGTGTACATGTGTGTATGTGAAATCCTGTCAGTCCTCAATTCCAAATGAATGGAGACATTTCTCACTATTTAATTGATTAATTGGTGTGTTGTTCCTCCAGGCCTCCAGGGGGCACCCTCCTGCTGGGCAGTGCTGACTCAGGACAGACAGACCAAAGTGCTGCTGGCCAACGGAGCTGACCTCTACATACTGGACAACACATCCTGCACCCCTGTGGTGAGACAAACACACACAACTTATTCATTACTGTGTCTAATCATCCTTGCTCTCTCACCTCTAACCGTGTGTGTGTGTGTGTGTGTGTGTGTGTGTGTGTGTGTGGTGTGTGTGTGTGTGTGTGTGTGTGTGTGTGTGTGTGTGTGTGTGTGTGTGTGTGTGTGTGTGTGTGTGTGTGTGTGTGTGTGTGTGTGTGTGTGTGTTCCAGACCCCTCCAGGCCTCTCTCCCCAGGCCTGTAGCATTGTGAACATGGCTGTGTCATTCAGCTATAAGTACCTGGCTCTGTTCACAGACTCTGGACACCTGTGGATGGGCTCAGCCAACCTCAAGGTAACATGGATTACTATCCCTCATACTGTATGGCTCCACGATGTGGCTAGCTTCCACTATTATCCATGTATTATCTATACACACCAGTGGTCCTCAACCCATCCAGGCATTCCCAGTCTTATCACAGGTTATCTAGGTTGCCAGGCAGCCGTATAGTGTAAATAGCTCTGGTGTGGGGAGTGCTGACCATTTTGGGCCAAGAGTTTTTTCCTGGTCAAGTTACATAGTCTGATATACAGGGCCGTGGCTTCTACTGACATGTCTAATGTAGATGTGTATTATGGTAGTCTGCTACTGACTGTTGTTTGTTCCCCAGGACAAGCTGAGTGAGGTGGACACCAAGGTGAGGACCCCCCCTAAACAGATGGTCTGGTGCAGAAGGCCAAAGAGCCAGCAGCCCTCTGTGGTCATCATGTGGGACAGGCTCCTACTGGTGGCCGGAGAGTGTACAGACACCATCCAGTATCTTTCAGCTCACAGCAGTTATGCAAGTTAGCTCAGCTAGCTAGTTCCTGTTAGCTCAGCTAGCTAGTTCCTGTTAGCTCAGCTAGCTAGTTCCTGTTAGCTCAGCTAGCTAGTTCCTGTTTGCTCAGCTAGATTGTTCCTGTTGGTTTGTTACTGTTCAAGTTACAATTAGCAATATGACATAAAATGTACAGTTAGCAATTCTGCTCACAGACATCAACACAAGCATAATAAAAATCTGCCACTCATCCAAATGTGTGCCCTCTCATGGAGCCTTAACCAGTGTTTAGATACACTCTGGATGAGGAGAGTGTGTGTGTAGCAGAGCTGGATGGAGTGAGGATCGTAGGAGGGTCCAGGCATGAGCTTCTGCAGGAGGTGCCCTCGGCCTGCCAGGACATCTTTAAAATTGCCTCCATGGCTCCTGGAGCTTTACTACTGGAGGCACACAAGGAGTACGAGGTACGTGTCTGTGTCTGGGAGGTACGTGTCTGTGTCTGGGAGGTACGTGTCTGTGTCTGGGAGGTACGTGTCTGTGTCTGGGAGGTACGTGTCTGTGTCTGGGAGGTACGTGTCTGTGTCTGGGAGGTACGTGTCTGTGTCTGGGAGGTACGTGTCTGTGTCTGGGAGGTACGCGTGCCTGTGTCTGGGAGGTACGCGTGCCTGTGTCTGGGAGGTACGCGTGTCTGGGAGGTACGCGTGCCTGGGAGGTACGCGTGTCTGTGTCTGGGAGGTACGTGTGTCTGGGAGGTACGTGTGTCTGGGAGGTACGTGTGTCTGTGTCTGGGAGGTACGTGTGTCTGTGTCTGGGAGGTACGTGTCTCTGTGCCTGGGAGGTACGTGTCTCTGTGCCTGGGAGGTACGTGTCTCTGTGCCTGGGAGGTACGTGTCTCTGTGCCTGGGAGGTACGTGTCTCTGTGCCTGGGAGGTACGTGTCTCTGTGCCTGGGAGGTACGTGTCTGGGAGGTACATGTCTGGGAGGTACGCGTGTCTGTGTCTGGGAGGTACGCGTGTCTGTGTCTGGGAGGTACGCGTGTCTGTGTCTGGGAGGTACGCGTGTCTGGGAGGTACGCGTGTCTGGGAGGTACGCGTGTCTGGGAGGTACGCGTGTCTGTGTCTGGGAGGTACGCGTGTCTGTGCCTGGGAGGTACGCGTGTCTGGGAGGTACGTATGTCTGGGAGGTACGTATGTCTGGGAGGTACGTGTGTCTGGGAGGTACGTGTGTCTGTGTCTGGGAGGTACGCGTGCCTGGGAGGTACGTGTGTCTGTGTCTGGGAGGTACGCGTGTCTGGGAGGTACGCGTGTCTGCCTGGGAGGTACGCGTGTCTGGGAGGTACGCGTGTCTGGGAGGTACGCGTGTCTGTGCCTGGGAGGTACGCGTGTCTGTGCCTGGGAGGTACGCGTGTCTGGGAGGTACGTGTGTCTGGGAGGTACGTGTGTCTGGGAGGTACGTGTCTGTGTCTGGGAGGTACGTGTCTGTGTCTGGGAGGTACGTGTCTGTGTCTGGGAGGTACGTGTCTGTGTCTGGGAGGTACGTGTCTGTGTCTGGGAGGTACGTGTCTGTGTCTGGGAGGTACGCGTGCCTGTGTCTGGGAGGTACGCGTGCCTGTGTCTGGGAGGTACGCGTGCCTGTGTCTGGGAGGTACGCGTGCCTGTGTCTGGGAGGTACGCGTGCCTGTGTCTGGGAGGTACGCGTGTCTGTGTCTGGGAGGTACGCGTGTCTGTGTCTGGGAGGTACGCGTGTCTGTGTCTGGGAGGTACGCGTGTCTGTGTCTGGGAGGTACGCGTGTCTGTGTCTGGGAGGTACGCGTGTCTGTGTCTGGGAGGTACGTGTGTCTGTGTCTGGGAGGTACGTGTGTCTGTGTCTGGGAGGTACGTGTCTCTGTGCCCGGGAGGTACGTGTCTCTGTGCCCGGGAGGTACGTGTCTCTGTGCCCGGGAGGTACGTGTCTCTGTGCCCGGGAGGTACGTGTCTCTGTGCCTGGGAGGTACGTGTCTGGGAGGTACGTGTCTGGGAGGTACGTGTCTGGGAGGTACATGTCTGGGAGGTACGCGTGTCTGTGTCTGGGAGGTACGCGTGTCTGTGTCTGGGAGGTACGCGTGTCTGTGTCTGGGAGGTACGCGTGTCTGTGTCTGGGAGGTACGCGTGTCTGTGTCTGGGAGGTACGCGTGTCTGTGCCTGGGAGGTACGTGTGTCTGGGAGGTACGTATGTCTGGGAGGTACGTGTGTCTGGGTGGTACGTGTGTCTGTGTCTGGGAGGTACGCGTGTCTGTGCCTGGGAGGTACGTGTGTCTGGGAGGTACGTGTGCCTGGGAGGTACATATGTCTGGGAGGTACGTGTGTGGGAGGTACGTGTGTCTGGGAGGTACGCGTGTCTGGGAGGTACGCGTGTCTGTCTGGGAGGTACGCGTGTCTGTCTGGGAGGTACGCGTGTCTGCCTGGGAGGTACGTGTGTCTGGGAGGTACGTGTGTCTGCGCCTGGGAGGTACGTGTGTCTGCGCCTGGGAGGTACGTGTCTGTGCCTGGGAGGTACGTGTCTGTGCCTGGGAGGTACGTGTCTGTGTCTGGGAGGTACGTGTCTGTGCCTGGCCGTGTGACTGTAAGAGCTTTTCACTTTACTGGATACATGTATCGGAGGAGATGGTTTTGCGTGACGTGTGTGTGTGTGTGTGTGTGTGTGTGTGTGTGTGTGTGTGTGTGTGTGTGTAGAAGTCCAGTCAGAAGGCAGATGAGTACCTGAGAGAGATAAAGGAACAGAGTGTGTTGGGGGAAGCGGTGAGACAGTGTGTGGAGGCTGCTGGGTATGAACATGAACCAGAGACCCAGAAAACACTGCTCAGGGTAAGACACACTATCTCTCTCTACCTTGCTCTCTTTCTCTCCCTGTCTCTCTCTCTCACTTCTCTCTCTTTCTCATCTATTCCTGCATGTTAAGTTGAAGATCACAAGATCAAAATGAGTCACTCCACAGATAATCATGTTTTTCTCCCCCACTCTATTCCTCTCTCCCTCCCTCACCCTCTCTCCCTCCCTCTAGGCTGCGTCCTTTGGGAAGTGTTTTCTCAGTAACTACCCACCAGAGCCGTTTGTCAGTATGTGTCGAGACCTGAAAGTTCTCAACTCTGTCCGAGACTACACTGTGGGGATCCCACTCACACACACACAGTACAAACAGATGACTGTTCAGGTCCTCATTGACAGGTAACACCCCAGGTGTGTGTGTGTGTGTGTTTACTCGGTGTGTGTGTGTGTGTTTACTCTCTGTGCATGCATGTTAAACAGGTTGGTGTACCGTAAGCTGTATCCCCTGGCCATTGAGATCTGTCGCTATCTGAAGACACCAGAGTACCAGGGAGTCAGCAGAGTTCTCAAACACTGGGCCTGCTGCAAGGTGAGACGGACGGGCTGGTTTTACTGCATGTATGTTCTTAACATGCTCTAACAGGTACAGTGCTGTGAAAAAGTATTTGCCCCCATTAAAATGTTCTCTACTTTTGCATATATTTGATACTGAATCTTATCAGATCTTCAACCAAAACCTAATATTAGATAAAGAGAACCTGAATGAACAAATAACACAATGACATTGTTCATTAACAAAGTTATGTAACACCCAATGCCCCTGTGTGAAAAAGTAATTTCCCCCTTACACTCAATAACTGGTTGTGCCACCTTTAGCTGCAATGACTGCAACCAAATGCTTCCTGTAGTTGTTGATCAGTCTCTCACGTCGCTGTGGAGGTATTCTTTCCCACTCTTCCATACAGAACTGCTGTAACTCAGTGACAGTTGTGGGTTTTTAAGCATGAACTGCTTGTTTCAAGTCCCGCCACAACATCTCAGTTGGGATTAGGTCTGAACTTTGACCAAAAAAGTGATACTTTTGACTCATCTGTCCATAGAACATTCTTCCAAGAGTCTTGATGATCATCCAGGTGCTTTTTGTCAAACTTGAGTCAACTTTTTGGACGACATGGGTCACATTATGTCTGCCGAAAATCAAACACTGCATTTCACAGTAAGAACCTCATAGCAACGGACAAGCATGGTGGTGGTAGTGTGATGGTTTGGGATGCTTTGCTGCCTCAGGACCTGGATGACTTGCCTTAATAGAAGGAGCCATGAATTCTGCTCTGTATCAGGGAATTCTACAGGAGAATGTCAGGCCATCCGTCTGTGAGCTGAAGCTGAAGTGCAGCTGGGTCATGCAGCAAGACAATGATCCAAACGCACAATCAAGTCTACATGAAAATGGCTAAAAAAGCAACACATTTGAAGTTTTGGAATGGCCTAGTCAAAGTCCAGACCTAATCCCAATTGAGATGTTGTGGCAGGACTTGAAACAAGCAGTTCATGCTTAAAACCCACAAGTTACAGCAGTTCTGTATGGAAGAGTGGACCAAAATTCCTCCACAGTGACGTGAGAGACTGATCAACAACTACAGGAAGCGTTTGGTTGCAGTCATTGCAGCTAAAGGTGGCACAACCAGTTATTGAGTGTAAGGGGGAAATTACTTTTTTACACAGGGGCATTGGGTGTTACATAACTTTGTTAATGAAAAAAATAAATATATTTTTGGAGTTATATGTGTACTCAGGTTCCTTTTATCTAATATTAGGTTTTGGTTGAAGATCTGATGACATTCAGTATCAAAAATATAGAAAATCAAAAAGTGCTGTATCTCTTGAGATTTAAATGAAAGGTGTGTCTGTCTCAGGTCCAGCAGAAAGAAGAGCCTGATGAGTCCATAGCACATGCTGTCAGTGTGAAGCTGGGTGAGGCAGCAGGAATCTCCTACTCTGAGATCGCTGCCAGAGCATATGAGTGTGGCAGGACGGAACTGGCCATCAAGGTACTACACACACACACACACACACACACACACACCAGCAGGCCTGAATTGACTGTCAAGGGACAGCCACACCCTAGCCTCACGTGCTTCCAACACAAGAGAGAGTGATTAAAGAGGCAATCCAAAAGACATCATTGGATGGATTGAACATGTTCACTGAGGTTTATCATTGGGAATGTTACCGTGGCAATACTTTCCCCCTCTCGTCTCTTTCCCTCTGTCACCACCCTCTCTTTCCCTCTCCCATCACCCTCTTTCCTTCTCCCACCACCCTCTCTCCTCTCTTTCCCTCTCCCACCACCCTCTCTCCTCTCTTTCCCTCTCCCACCACCCTCTCTCCTCTCTTTCCCTTTCCCACCACGCTCTCTTTCCCTCTCCCACCACCCTCTCTCCTCTCTTTCCCTCTCCCACCACCCTCTCTCCTCTCTTTCCCTCTCCCACCACCCTCTCTCCTCTCTTTCCCTCTCCCACCACCCTCTCTCCTCTCTTTCCCTCTGTCACCACCCTCTCTTTCCCTCTGTCACCACCCTCTCTTTCCCTCTCCCATCACCCTCTTTCCCTCTCCCACCACCCTCTCTCCTCTCTTTCCCTCTCCCATCACCCTCTTTCCCTCTCCCACCACCCTCTCTCCTCTCTTTCCCTCTCCCATCACCCTCTTTCCCTCTCCCACCACCCACTCTTTCCCTCTGTCACCACCCTCTCTTTCCCTCTGTCACCACCCTCTCTTTCCCTCTGTCACCACCCTCTCTTTCCCTCTGTCACCACCCTCTCTCCCACCACCCTCTTCTCTTTCCCTCTCCCATCACCCTCTTTCCCTCTGTCACCACCCACTCTTTCCCTCTGTCACCACCCACTCTTTCCCTCTGTCACCACCCTCTCTTTCCCTCTGTCACCACCCTCTCTCCTCTCTTTCCCTTTCCCACCACCCTCTCTCCTCTCTTTCCCTCCCACCACCCTCTCTCCTCTCATTCCCTCCCACCACCCTCTCTCCTCTCTTTCCCTCTGTCACCACCCTCTCTTTCCCTCTGTCACCACCCTCTCTCCTCTCTTTCCCTCTCCCACCACCCTCTCTCCTCTCTTTCCCTCTGTCACCACCCTCTCTCCTCTCTTTCCCTCTGTCACCACCCTCTCTTTCCCTCTGTCACCACCCTCTCTCCCCTCTTTCCCTCTCCCACCACCCTCTCTCCTCTCTTTCCCTCTCCCACCACCCTCTCTCCTCTCTTTCCCTCTCCCACCACCCTCTCTCCTCTCTTTCCCTCTCCCACCACCCTCTCTCCTCTCTTTCCCTCTCCCACCACCCTCTCTCCTCTCTTTCCCTCTCCCACCACCCTCTCTCCTCTCTTTCCCTTTCCCACCACCCTCTCTCCTCTCTTTCCTTCTCCCACCACCCTCTCTTTCCCTCTCCCACCACCCTCTCTCCTCTCTTTCCCTCTCCCACCACCCTCTCTCCTCTCTTTCCCTCTCCCACCACCCTCTCTCCTCTCTTTCCCTCTCCCACCACCCTCTCTCCTCTCTTTCCCTCTCCCACCACCCTCTCTCCTCTCTTTCCCTCTCCCACCACCCTCTCTCCTCTCTTTCCCTCTCCCACGACCCTCTCTCCTCTCTTTCCCTCTCCCACCACCCTCTCTCCTCTCTTTCCCTCTCCCACCACCCTCTCTCCTCTCTTTCCCTCTCCCACCACCCTCTCTCCTCTCTTTCCCTCTCCCACCACCCTCTCTCCTCTCTTTCCCTCTCCCACCACCCTCTCTTTCCCTCTCCCACCACCCTCTCTCCTCTCTTTCCCTCTCCCACCACCCTCTCTCCTCTCTTTCCCTCTCCCACCACCCTCTCTCCTCTCTTTCCCTTTCCCACCACCCTCTCTCCTCTCTTTCCTTCTCCCACCACCCTCTCTTTCCCTCTCCCACCACCCTCTCTCCTCTCTTTCCCTCTCCCACCACCCTCTCTCCCCTCTTTCCCTCTCCCACCACCCTCTCTCCTCTCTTTCCCTCTCCCACCACCCTCTCTCCTCTCTTTCCCTCTCCCACCACCCTCTCTTTCCCTCTCCCACCACCCTCTCTTTCCCTCTCCCACCACCCTCTCTCCTCTCTTTCCCTCTCCCACGACCCTCTCTCCTCTCTTTCCCTCTCCCACCACCCTCTCTCCTCTCTTTCCCTCTCCCACCACCCTCTCTCCTCTCTTTCCCTCTCCCACCACCCTCTCTTTCCCTCTCCCACCACCCTCTCTCCTCTCTTTCCCTCTCCCACCACCCTCTCTCCTCTCTTTCCCTCTCCCACCACCCTCTCTCCTCTCTTTCCCTTTCCCACCACCCTCTCTCCTCTTTTTCCCTCTCCCACCACCCTCTCTCCTCTTTTTCCCTCTCCCACCACCCTCTCTCCTCTCTTTCCCTCTCCCACCACCCTCTCTCCTCTCTTTCCCTCTCCCACCACCCTCTCTCCTCTCTTTCCCTCTCCCACCACCCTCTCTCCTCTCTTTCCCTCTCCCACCACCCTCTCTCCTCTCTTTCCCTCTCCCACCACCCTCTCTCCTCTCTTTCCCTCTCCCACCACCCTCTCTCCTCTCTTTCCCTCTCCCACCACCCTCTCTCCTCTCTTTCCCTCTCCCACCACCCTCTCTCCTCTCTTTCCTTCTCCCACCACCCTCTCTCCTCTCTTTCCCTCTCCCACCACCCTCTCTCCTCTCTTTCCCTCTCCCACCACCCTCTCTCCTCTCTTTCCCTCTCCCACCACCCTCTCTCCTCTCTTTCCCTCTGCCTCCCCCCTCTCTCTGGGTGTAGTTGTTGGAGTTTGAGCCTCGTTCTGGGGAGCAGGTCCCCCTACTACTGAAGATGAAGAGGAGTCAACTGGCCCTGAGTAAAGCTATAGAGAGTGGAGATACAGACCTGGTTTACACGGTGGTGACATACCTGAAGAATGAGATGAACAGAGGAGACTTCTTCATGACGCTCAGAAACCAACCAGTAGCCCTGAGCCTCTACCGGCAGGTATAGACACACAGACACACACACACACACACACACACACACACACACACAACTCAGCCTCTACCGGCAGGTATAGACACACACACACACACACACACACACACACACACACACACACACAACTCAGCCTCTACCGGCAGGTATAGACACACACACACACACACACACACACACACACACACACACACACACACACACACACACACACACACACACACACACACAACTCAGCCTCTACCGGCAGGTATAGACACACACACACACACACACACACACACACACAACTCAGCCTCTACCGGCAGGTATAGACACACACACACACACAACTCAGCCTCTACCGGCAGGTATAGACACACACACACACACACACACACACACACACACACACACACACACACACACACAACTCAGCCTCTACCGGCAGGTATAGACACACACACACACACACACACACACACACACAACTCAGCCTCTACCGGCAGGTATAGACACACACACACACACACACACACAACTCAGCCTCTACCGGCAGGTATAGACACACACACACACACACACACACACACACACACACACACACACACACACACACACACACACACACACACACACACACACACACACACAACTCAGCCTCTACCGGCAGGTATAGACACACACACACACACACACACACACACACACACACACACACAACTCAGCCTCTACCGGCAGGTATAGACACACACACACACACACACACACAACTCAGCCTCTACCGGCAGGTATAGACACACACACACACACACACACACACACACACACACACACACACACACACACACACACACACACACACACACACACACACACAACTCAGCCTCTACCGGCAGGTATAGACACACACACACACACACACACACACAACTCAGCCTCTACCGGCAGGTATAGACACACACACACACACACACACACACACACACACACAACTCAGCCTCTACCGGCAGGTATAGACACACACACACACACACACACACACAACTCAGCCTCTACCGGCAGGTATAGACACACACACACAACTCAGCCTCTACCGGCAGGTATAGACACAGATATACACACACACACACAACTCAGCCTCTACCGGCAGGTATAGACACACACACACACACACACACACACACACACACACACACACACACACAACTCAGGCTCTACCGGCAGGTATAGACACACACACACACACAACTAAGCCTCTACCGGCAGGTATAGACACACACACACACACACACACACACACACACACACACACACACACACACACACACACACACAACTAAGCCTCTACCGGCAGGTATAGACACAGGTACACACACACACACAGACACACACACACACACACACACAACTCAGCCTCTACCGGCAGGTATAGACACAGGTACACACACAACATGTGGTTTAATCTGTGTGTGTGTGTTAGTTCTGTAAGCACCAGGAACAGGACACACTGAAGGATCTGTTCAACCAAGATGATGACCATCAGGAGCTGGGTAACTTCTACGTCAAGGCCAGTTACAAGGAGAAGAAGCTGGAGGCTCGCCTGTCTCTGCTGCAGAGTGCTGTGGACGAGTACAACAAGGCCAAGAACGAGTTTGCAGCCAAGGTGAGACCCAGACAGTTTTAAGTGCATATTTGGTCTCACCAGGCTCTGAATAGCATTAGCACTTTGGACCAAAAATGAACATGTATATTAGATCATAACAATGTTCTCAAAATGTTGTCTCATTATTATAGTTCTCTCTGTCTCTGTCTCTGTGTCTGTCTCTCTCTCTGTCTCTCTCTCTCTCTCTCTGTCTCTGTCTCTGTCTGCCCCAGGCGACAGAGGAGGAGATGAAGCTGCTACGGTTCCAGAGGCGTCTGGATGAGGAGAAGGGAGAGGCTCTGCTGGGCCTGTCTCTCCAGGAGACTCTGCATGCCCTCCTCACCTCCAACTTCCACAAGCAGGCTGAGCAGCTCTACAGGGACTTCAGAGTACCAGACAAAAGGTAAAGGCTGTGTGTTACGCTGCTTTCAAGACACCTGGGAACTCTGGAGAAAAAAACAAGGTCAAATCATAATGTCAGTGATTTTCAGGTCGGAATGTTGGAGTTCTACAAAGTTGCCAGAGTTTCCGAGTTGGATGACCGTTCAAAATGATTCGGAGCTTGTCCCCCCCCCACCACCACCGAGTTCCCAGTTATCTTGAACGCTCAGAAGTCAGAGATTTCCCAGTTGTGAGTTCCCAGTTGTTTTGAACGCGGCATATCGTCACTGTGTCGTCGCATATTGAACACGTCACTGTGTAGTACCTTATCGATGATGTCACTGTGTAGTCCCTTCTTGATTTGATTTTATTAGGATCCCATACTGGGGTCCGACACAACGAAAAAGACATTACTGGCAGCTTCATTAAATAGTACCGCAAAACACCAGTCTCAACGTCAACAGTGAAGAGGCGACTCCGGGATGCTGGCCTTCCAGGCAGAGTTCCTCTGTCCAGTGTCTATGTTCTTTTGCCAATCTTAATATTACATTTTTATTGGGCAGTCTGAGATAGGGTTTTTCTTTGCAACTCTGCCTAGAAGGCCAGCATCCCGGAGTCGTCTCTTCACTGTTGGCGTTGAGACTGGTGTTTTGCGGGTACTATTTAATGAAGCTGCCAGTTGAGGACTTGTGAGGCGTCTGTTTCTCAAACTAGACACTTTAATGTACTTGTCCTCTTGCTCAGTTGTGCACCTGGGCCTCCCGCATCTCTTTCTATTCTGGTTAGTGCCGGTTTGCGCTGTTCTGTGAAGGTAGTAGTACACAGCGTTGTACGAGATCTTCAGTTTCTTGGCAATTTCTTGCATGGAATAGCCTTCATTTCTCAGAACAAGAATAGACTGACGAGTTTCAGAAGAACGTTCTTTGTTTCTGGCTATTTTGAGCCTGTAATCGAACCCACAAATGCTGATGCTCCAGATACTCAAATAGTCTAAAGAAGGCCAGTTTTATTGCTTCTTTAATCAGAACAACAGTTTTCAGCTGTGCTAACATAATTACAAAAGGGTTTTCTAATGATCAATTAGCCTTTTAAAATGATAAACTTGGATTTGCTAACACAATGTGCCATTGGAACACAGGAGTGATGGTTGCTGATAATGGGCCTCTGTTCGCCTATGTAGATATTCCATAAAAAATCAGCCGTTTCCAGCTACAATAGTAATTTACAACATTAACAATGTCTACACTGTATTTCTGATAAATTTCATGTTATTTTAATGGACAACAAAATGTGCTTTTCTTTAAAAAACTAGGACATTTCTAAGTGACCCCAAAGTTTTGAACGGTAGTGTACATTTAAAAACATGAACATGTAGTCTGTGTATCTATCAGTTACACATACATGTCAGTACATACACACAACAGGTAGGTCACATGTCAGTACATACACACAACCAGTAGGTCACGTGTCAGTACATACACACAACCAGTAGGTCACGTGTCAGTACATACACACAACCAGTAGGTCACATGTCAGTACATACACACAACCGGTAGGTCACATGCCAGTACATACACACAACAGGTAGGTCACATGTCAGTACATACACACAACGGGTAGGTCACATGCCAGTACATACACACAACGGGTAGGTCACATGCCAGTACATACACACAACCGGTAGGTCACATGTCAGTACATACACACAACCGGTAGGTCACATGTCAGTACATACACACAACTGGTAGGTCACATGTCAGTACATACACACAACAGGTAGGTCACATGTCAGTACATACACACAACCGGTAGGTCACATGTCAGTACATACACACAACAGGTAGGTCACATGTCAGTACATACACACAACAGGTAGGTCACATGTCAGTACATACACACAACAGGTAGGTCACATGTCAGTACATACACACAACAGGTAGGTCACATGTCAGTACATACACACAACAGGTAGGTCACATGTCAGTACATACACACAACAGGTAGGTCACATGTCAGTACATACACACAACAGGTAGGTCACATGTCAGTACATACATACAACCGGTAGGTCACATGTCAGTACATACATACAACCGGTAGGTCACATGTCAGTACATACATACAACCAGTAGGTCACATGTCAGTACATACATACAACCAGTAGGTCACATGTCAGTACACACAACCGGTAGGTCACATGTCAGTACATACACACAACCGGTAGGTCACATGTCAGTACATACACACAACAGGTAGGTCACATGTCAGTACATACACACAACAGGTAGGTCACATGTCAGTACATACACACAACAGGTAGGTCACATGTCAGTACATACACACAACCGGTAGGTCACATGTCAGTACATACATACAACCGGTAGGTCACATGTCAGTACATACATACAACCGGTAGGTCACGTGTCAGTACATACATACAACCGGTAGGTCACGTGTCAGTACATACATACAACCGGGGTCACGGCGCTCACGGTGGTCACGGTCAGACATACAACAGGTAGGTCACGTGTCAGTACATACATACAACAGGTAGGTCACGTGTCAGTACATACATACAACAGGTAGGTCACGTGTCAGTACATACACACAACAGGTAGGTCACATGTCAGTACATACACACAACAGGTAGGTCACATGTCAGTACATACACACAACAGGTAGGTCACATGTCAGTACATACACACAACAGGTAGGTCACATGTCAGTACATACACACAACAGGTAGGTCACATGTCAGTACATACAACAGGTAGGTCACATGTCAGTACATACAACAGGTAGGTCACATGTCAGTACATACAACAGGTAGGTCACATGTCAGTACATACACACAACAGGTAGGTCACATGTCAGTACATACACACAACAGGTAGGTCACATGTCAGTACATACACACAACAGGTAGGTCACATGTCAGTACATACACACAACAGGTAGGTCACATGTCAGTACACACAACCGGTAGGTCACATGCCAGTACATACAACCGGTAGGTCACATGTCAGTACATACAACAGGTAGGTCACATGTCAGTACATACACACAACAGGTAGGTCACATGTCAGTACATACACACAACAGGTAGGTCACATGTCAGTACATACACACAACAGGTAGGTCACATGTCAGTACATACACACAACAGGTAGGTCACATGTCAGTACATACACACAACAGGTAGGTCACATGTCAGTACATACACACAACAGGTAGGTCACATGTCAGTACATACACACAACAGGTAGGTCACATGTCAGTACATACACACAACAGGTAGGTCACATGTCAGTACATACACACAACAGGTAGGTCACATGTCAGTACATACACACAACAGGTAGGTCACATGTCAGTACACACAACCGGTAGGTCACATGTCAGTACACACAACAGGTAGGTCACATGCCAGTACATACAACCGGTAGGTCACATGCCAGTACATACAACCGGTAGGTCACATGTCAGTACATACAACAGGTAGGTGACATGCCAGTACATACAACCGGTAGGTCACGTGTCAGTACACACAACCGGTAGGTCACGTGTCAGTACACACAACCGGTAGGTCACGTGTCAGTACATACAACAGGTAGGTCACGTGTCAGTACATACAACCGGTAGGTCACGTGTCAGTACATACAACCGGTAGGTCACGTGTCAGTACATACAACCGGTAGGTCACGTGTCAGTACATACAACTGGTAGGTCACGTGTCAGTACATACAACTGGTAGGTCACGTGTCAGTACATACAACTGGTAGGTCACGTGTCAGTACATACAACTGGTAGGTCACGTGTCAGTACATACAACTGGTAGGTCACGTGTCAGTACATACAACTGGTAGGTCACGTGTCAGTACATACAACTGGTAGGTCACGTGTCAGTACATACAACTGGTAGGTCACGTGTCAGTACATACAACTGGTAGGTCACGTGTCAGTACATACAACTGGTAGGTCACATGTCAGTACATACAACTGGTAGGTCACATGTCAGTACATACAACTGGTAGGTCACATGTCAGTACACACAACTGGTAGGTCACATGTCAGTACACACAACTGGTAGGTCACATGTCAGTACACACAACTGGTAGGTCACATGTCAGTACATACAACTGGTAGGTCACATGTCAGTACATACAACTGGTAGGTCACATGTCAGTACATACAACTGGTAGGTCACATGTCAGTACATACAACTGGTAGGTCACATGTCAGTACATACAACTGGTAGGTCACATGTCAGTACATGCAACTGGTAGGTCACATGTCAGTACACACAACTGGTAGGTCACATGTCAGTACATACAACAGGTAGGTCACGTGTCAGTACATACAACAGGTAGGTCACGTGGGGAGAGGCGTTGTGCTGTGAGGTGTTGTTTTACTTGTTTTTTTAAACCAGGTTTGCTCTTCATTTGCGTTTTATATGAGATGGGAGTTCCATGCGCTCATGGCTCTGTATAATACTGTACGTTTCCTTGAATTTGTTCTGGACCTGGGGACTGTGAAAAGACCCCTGGTGGCATGTCAGGTGGGGTAAGTGTGTGTGTCAGAGCTGTGTGTAAAACCAGAGAGAGAGCGATGAGACAACACTATAGTAATGAGACAACACTATAGTAATGAGACAACACTATAGTAATGAGACAACACTATAGTAATGAGACAACACTATAGTAATGAGACAACACTTTGAGAACATTTTCATGGTCTAATTTGACCGTTTTTTTAATAAAAATAAGAAGTTATGCTCTCCTCAACTTTTAGCCAAGAGAGACTGACATGCATAGTATTTATATCAGCCCTCTGATTACAATGAAGAGCAAAACGTACCGCTCTATTCTGGGCCAGCTGCAGCTTAACTAGGTCTTTCTTGCAGCACCTGACCATATGACTGGACAATAATCAAGATGAGATAAAACTACACATTGCTGTCACTGTATAGTCCCTTATTGATGATGTCACTGTGTAGTCCCTTATTGATGACGTCACTGTGTAGTCCTTTATTGATGATGTCACTGTGGTCAGGTACTGGTGGCTGAAGCTGACCGCTCTGGCAGAGAAGGATGACTGGGAAGAGATGGAGAAATTTGCCAAGAGCAAGAAGTCCCCCATCGGCTATCTAGTATGTTGTTTATACAACCTTTATACAATGTTATTCATCCAATAGGCTACTCGACAGGTCATTTATAACCTTTATACAACTTTAGCTACGTAACTAACCTCTCTCTTTCTCTCTTAGCCCTTTGTGGAGGTGTGTGTGAAACAACACAATAAGTACGAGGCCAAAAAGTATGTTTCCAAGGTGACCCCAGAGCAAAAGGTCAAAGCCCACCTGGCCATAGGGTGAGTGTGTGTGCGTGCGTGTGCGTGCGTGCGTGTGTGTGTGTGTGTGTGTCAGTGTGCAGAAACTAAACTTCCTCTCTCTTTACCCTCCTCTCTCGTCAGTGATCTGGAGGGGGCAGCCGAGGCAGCTATAGAGAGGAGGAGTGAAGGAGAGATCAGCACGGTCCTGTCCCGCTGTTCTCCCACCACAGACCGAGCCCTGCTGGAGAGACTCAACCGAGCCAGATCCACTGCCGCCAAAAAGTGACCTTCCTGAAATCCTATTCAAACCACAAAATATCTCACTGTCAAAAAAGTGAGCCCTATCAAAAACGCACTAAGAGCTGTAGCTGTTGAAAAGTGACCCGTCAACCACTATTCACCCCAGCTCCAGCCTATGTCCTGCTTCTAGCACGGTTGGAGGGGAAGGAGTGATTTGGGAAAGAAAGACATTCCAAGCTAACACACACACACACACACACACAGGTTAGACAAGCTGATATCAACAGCACTACCAATCATGAAAGAAATGTGCCTCTCGACTGTCTGTTTTAGCCAAGAGATGCAGTGAAATTATCTCAATTCGCAATGAATTGCATTCATATTGTATATCCTGTGTTTTCAAATCTGTTCAAATGAAGGAAGTGAGAGAAGTGCGGACACCACTTTTGACTATTGAGAAGCACAGATTGCTCCCATTTACTGTCTGCTGTAAACTGCTGGTGTTACTGACTCTCCTCTCCAGATCATGTGATTGTCATATTAATGAAACCATGTTTGTGTTATTCACACACTGCAGACCGTTGTCTCATGTTGTATCATTGGATAAATGAATTCCTTTGTAAAGGAGCTACAAAACGATAGAGGAACACTGGTACTCAGGAATGGGATTGGTGTCCTATGGGGAACATTATGGGAACTAGGCCGCTGTAGAAAACAAGAAACTCTAAATTACTGTTGCTTTCTGTAACAATCAACAGGGCATATTGTATGTAGGCTATTGTGTAAAAGCATCAGGTCAGAAAATTAGGTTCATAAATGTTGCTAGACGACATTCAACAGCTATACCGGTAACTACAGGTCTACTGTATGATGGGGGAAATTCATGTGAAATGTTACAGTATAAATTGGAATTTATGGTCCGAATTTACGACGCTTCCACACACAAACTTGGCAGAGGAGTCGGCCAAGTATATTCTCTCAAACGTGTCTGGTGTATTTGCGCATGCTTCTTCAGTTCAGATAGAGGTACGGCTGGGGGAGCGGGGCTGCGCCTGTCACGCGGTCTGTTTATTTGTCTGCCTGTCAGCGGCGAGACACTCGCTGTCACTGATTCAGAAGCTTTTCTAGCGACTTCCGTGTTTAAAACAGGTAATGTAGCCTTGTCTGTACAATGTGTTGTTGTTTTCTGAGAAATCATAAACAAAGTTGCAAGTGAGTGTAAGTTGCAAGTTATAGTATCCTAGCCCTAGCCAACAGTTGGCTAAAAGTAAAAACAAATCGGTGTAGTGCAGTCATTTATATGGGGGCTACTTACAGAAATGAGAGTGAGTGAAGTAGAGATAATTCAACAGCTGTGCAGGCTACTGTGTATAACTCGCAGAGTTCCCTGTTCAAAGGCACTTACATATTTTGTCTTGCCCATTCACTCTTTCACTGGCACAAATACACAATCCATGTCTCAAGGCTTAAAAATCATTATTTAACCTGTCTCCCCATCATCTACACTGATTTGAAGTGAATTTAACAAGGGATCATAGCTTTTACCTGGATTCACCTGGTCAGTCTATGTCATGGAAAGAGCAGGTGTTTTTAATGTTTTGTACATTACTGGATATTAAGAGTAACTTTCTTTAAAAAAAAAAAAGATTATGGGAAACCAGATGTTTTAGACTTCATTTTGACTGTTTGTTGCAAAAGTGATATACTTTTAGTGGTAAATCTAAACGACCCGGATCTTTGTGCCCCCTCAGTGTCTTGTTTTGCTCGCTTTGTACGAAATAATAAAATGCAGTACGACAGGATATTTCTAAACTGGCTCTTTATTAGCTAGCTATAACTGGCATGTTCACGTGTCTCATACCATGATCTATAACTGGCATGTTCACGTGTCTCATACCATGATCAACGGAAGATGACCTTACCACCTGGGTGGTCTTAACCAATCATAGCGTAGTATGATATGGCGGTAAAATGCATCCAATTACAATTCAGTATGTTTACACATATGAATATTACACTCAGGTTTTTGGGGTGCATGATGCCCCTGGGCTACTGTGTATAACTGTGTGTGTGTGTGTGTGTGGTGTGTGTGTGTGTGTGTGTGTGTGTGTGTGTGTGTGTGTGTGTGTGTGTGTCAAATGGCTTTAGTCATGTCATCTGTGAAGGTGGAGTGTGTGGTGAAAGAGAGGTGTGAGATCGGAGAAGGGCCGGTGTGGGAGGAGAAAGAAGGAACTCTGCTCTTTGTGGACATATCAGGACAGAAGATCCACCGCTGGAACTCAGCAACCAATCAGAAAGAGACAGTGGCCACAGGTAAACCAATCAGAAAGGCAGCTGTGACCCCAGGTGAACATGTCATAACCACTAAGGTTCAATAAAGATATATTTTTCTTTGAACTTCTATTTTGTAGATCCAGTTTGTTCTTCATGCAGGTTGTTTGGGCTATGAGGTAGCAACAGCACACCTTATACTCCTGTCATGTTCTGTATTTATATTTTTACAACCCTCCCTGGTTCCAACTCCCCCCGGCCCTCGCCCTGCTCCCTCGCCCTGCTCCCTCGCCCTGCTCCCTCTCCCTGCTCCCTCGCCCTGCTCCCTCTCCCTGCTCCCTCGCCCTTCTCCCTCTCCCTGCTCCCTCACCCTGCTCCCTCGCCCTGCTCCCTCTCCCTGCTCCCTCGCCCTGCTCCCTCTCCCTGCTCCCTCTCCCTGCTCCCTCGCCCTGCTCCCTCTCCCTGCTCTCTCTCCCTGCTCCCTCGCCCTGCTCCCTCCCCCTGCTCCCTCCCCCTGCTCCCTCTCCCTGCTCCCTCGCCCTGCTCCCTCTCCCTGCTCCCTCACCCTGCTCCCTCTCCCTGCTCCCTCTCCCTGCTCCCTCGCCCTGCTCCCTCTCCCTGCTCCCTCTCCCTGCTCCCTCGCCCTGCTCCCTCTCCCTGCTCCCTCTCCCTGCTCCCTCTCCCTGCTCCCTCGCCCTTCTCCCTCTCCCTGCTCCCTCACCCTGCTCCCTCTCCCTGCTCCCTCGCCCTGCTCCCTCTCCCTGCTCCCTCGCCCTGCTCCCTCGCCCTGCTCCCTCGCCCTGCTCCCTCTCCCTGCTCCCTCTCCCTGCTCCCTCGCCCTGCTCCCTGCTCCCTGCTCCCTCTCCCTGCTCCCTCGCCCTGCTCCCTCTCCCTGCTCCCTCGCCCTGCTCCCTCTCCCTGCTCCCTCTCCCTGCTCCCTGCTCCCTCTCCCTGCACCCTCTCCCTGCTCCCTCTCCCTGCACCCTCTCCCTGCTCCCTCTCCCTGCACCCTCTCCCTGCTCCCTCTCCTCACCTTTTCCATCTCTTCTCTTCCCCCAATCCCCACTCCTCCCCCCAGAGAAGTTTGTGGGCTGTGCGGTCCCTCGGCGGTCTGGAGGCTATGTGATCGGAGAGGGACGGAGTTTTGGAGCGCTGGACTGGGAGTCCAGGTCCATCTCCACCATCGCTGTCATCGATGAAGACAAACCCAACAACCGCTTTAATGACGGCAAGGTGGACCCTGCTGGACGCCTCTTTGCAGGTAGAGATTGATAGATCAATTCATTTGACAATCCGTTAATCCATCAAGCTCTCTTCTACCGCATCTGTTTTGTGTTCCATGTCATGTTCTGTTAACTGTGTTCTGTCAGGTACCATGGCGATGGAGGAACGTCCTACAGTTCTAGAGCTGAAGCAGGGTTCTCTGTTCTCCCTGAACAAGGACCACATTGTAGTCAAACATTTCAATCAGGTGATACATGGGGCTGGAAGTGGAATGTTTCTAGCGTAAACAGTTACGTGTTAGTGTGAGATATACAGTACCAACTAATCCTATAAGGTATTAGATGAAAAGAGACAGAAGCTATCCTTTATGTTGCTATTTTTATTACTTGACCAGGTGGACATCTCAAACGGTCTGGACTGGTCTCTGGACCACAAAACCTTCTACTACATAGACAGCCTCACCTACACTGTGGAAGCTTTCAACTATGACATCAACACCGGGAGTATCAGTGAGGGACACACACACACACACACACACACACACACACACACACACACACACACACACACACACACACACACACACACACACACACACACACACACACACACACACACACATAAACCTTAAATCGACAGCCTTGTGAATATAGGTGTGTGTGTGTGTGTGTGTGTGTGTGTGTGTGTGTGTGTGTGTGTGTGTGTGTGTGTGTGTGTGTGTGTGTGTGTGTGTGTGTGTGTGTGTGTGTGTGTGTGTGTGTGTGTGTGTGTGTAGGTAACCGGCGGATGGTGTATAAGATGGAGGAGGGGGAGGGGATTCCTGATGGCATGTGTATTGACGCAGACGGTAGACTCTGGGTTGCCTGCTACAATGGAGGCAGAGTGATTCAGATTGACCCACAGACAGGTGTGTGTACCTGCTTATGTGTGTCAGAGCATAACAGTTACAGTATATTATAATATGAAGGTAAAAACCACTAATCCCCCTTTCCTTTTCTCACTCTCTGTCCTCTCCCTCTATCTCTCTGCCCCCTCTCTCTATCTCTCTGCCCCCTCTCCCTCTCTCTGTCCCCTCTCCCTCTCTCTCTGCCCCCTCTCCCTCTCTCTCTGTCCTCTCTCTCTGTTCCCTCTCTCTCCCTTTCTCTCTCTGCCCCTCCCTCTATCTCTCTGCCCCCTCCCTCTATCTCTCTGCCACCTCTCCCTCTATCTCTCTGCCCCTCCCTCTATCTCTCTGCCACCTCTCCCTCTCTCTCTGCCCCCTCTTCTTCTCTCTGCCCCCTCTCCCTCTCTCTCTGTCCCCTCTCTCTCCCTTTCTCTCTCTGTCCCCTCTCCCTCTATCTCTCTCTCTGCTGCCTCCCTCTCTCTTTTCTCCCTCTCTCCATCTTCGATCCCTCTCTTTTCAGGGGTGCGTTTGCAGACAGTGAAGCTACCGGTGGATAAGACAACATCATGTTGTTTCGGGGGTAGAGACTATTCAGATCTGTACGTGACCTCAGCCTGTAAGGGAATGGACGAGGCAGACATGGCCAAGCAACCGCAGGCAGGATGTGTCTTTAGGGTACGTGTGTGTGTGTGTGTGTGTGTGTGTGTGTGTGTGTGTGTGTGTGTGTGTGTGTGTGTGTGTGTGTGTGTGTGTGTGTCAGTGGAGGCTCCTCGGAGAAGGAAGGGGAGGACCATCCTACTCAGTAAATTTCAGAAAAATAAAAAAGAGTTAAACATTAAAAAAGTATAAAACTATACTGAATATATTCACATTTGACCAAATAACTGATTAAAACACAGTCTTGTAATGGTCTACAGTAGCCTGAACAGCACTCTGTGGTAGCACCATGATGTAGCCAGAGGACAGCTATTTTCCATCCTCCTCTGAGTACATTGACTTCAATACAAAACCTAGGAGGTTCATGGTTCTCAACCCCTTTCGTAATTATGACGACTTCCAGAGGACCTCCAACATATCAGAGTTCTTACAGCAAGAACTGACATGTTGTCCACCCAATCAAAGGATCAGAGAATGAATCTAGTACTGAAAGCATAAGCTACAGCTAGCTAGCACTGCAGTGCATAAAATGTGAAAGAGAAAGATTATAATTGAACAGTTTTTAACAAATTAACTTCTTAAAAAATTAAGGAGAAGCAGCAAAGAGAAAAAGAGGGAGAGAGAGAGAGGGCTACTGTAGGCATATGTTAGCTAGCTGGCTAAGGCTATCCAACACTGGAACTCGTCCAAGTCAAGGTAAGCTTTTGGTTTTATAAATGTATTGCCACCGGGGCACACCAGTGTAACTGCTTGCAGCGTGATTGTAGCAGGTTTACTAACGCATTTGTTCTAGTAGCTATGTTGACTATGAGGTTAGCTAATATGGTGACAACAATGTTGGCTGTGTGTAGCGGTTATGGTATGAAGGTTTGGCTTGGAAAGTTTTTTTTTGCCTGGTCACAGACAGCTGTTGTGTTGTGCACTAAAGGCCACAAGGGAAGGGAAAAGGTGAGAGGACGAGAGTGCGTAGATGCGAGAAGGAATTAACAAATGGCATCATCACTTTGCTCGTTTGTATGTGGCTGCTATGAAAGTGAACTGCGTGTGCTGGTGATCAGGGGTGTGTTCATTCTGCCGATTCTGTTGAAACACCTTTCTTAAACGGAAGCAAACAGAACGAAACACGGATAAACCTAGCTATTTTGTCCAATAGAAACTCTTGTTTGCAACTTTTTGAACTTATGATTACAACCTAGATCAGCTAGATGCAGAGTGAATGTGTCACTGTTTGTCACCTTGATTACTCCAATTTGTCTCTCGACCTATGTTAGAAACCTTTTTTGTAATTTAGCGACACTCTTATCCAGAGTGACTTACAGTAGTGAGTGCATACATTTTCATACTTTTATATACTAGCTAGGTTGTAGTAACCTCATGATAGGTATAGGGAAACATTTTGTATCATGTAGTAGCCTAAATCTATTGGTTACATTAAGCTGGGTGAATGGAATATGAATGACAGTCATCCAATATGCTGTATTAGAAATAAGGCCATGCTCATAAATATAAAAAATAGTCCTCCCTAATCTTAAACGGCACTGACCGCCACTAGGGTGTGTGTGTTTCATTCAGCCTGTGTTTTATTCTCCTTGCAGATCACAGGCCTGGGTGCAAAGGGCATTCCTGCAAATTCATTCACTGGATGAGTGACACAATGGAAACATGGAAACCGGCCCTTGTCAATCATTCCATGATGATCAGCCAGTAACTCGGCTGCACAACTGAACTGCGCCCACTGACCACTAATCTCACTAATAAAAGAATGTGACTTTATGATTTTAAGCAAAACTCAACATGCCTCAGTTATAGTTATTGTACTTAATGTATTAGTAGGCTATTGTACATATTCTGTCCAATAAAAAAAGCTCAAATTGATAGGTAGTTTGTATGAGGACTCTTATTTTGATACAATTCTCGCTGTTATGCCATTGCTGTCCAACGTCACGCGGCGTTCATGCATGTTTTTTTCTTGGGGTAACTGGAATTTCCTCTTCCTACTGAAGATAATGCGGAAGCAAGAATAGGACCAAATGGGAACGGGCATTTCCATCTCTTTCTAGTCACAGACCCGGGTGAACATATTTACAGCATTTTAACTGTGGTCCTGCTACATTCCGCTCGCTGTTTACAAGCTATCATCAATAGTAGATGTCAATAGACGGTGGAAATGGAGCGCGGAGACGCATCGTCCACAAACGCAGACTGGATGTCTCAGCTGCCAGAGGAACTGTGGGGTACACCGCTTTGGGACCTGGCGATACCCGGTGAGAATGAACTTAATCATGTCCAGTGATAGCCTACTGTTAACCATTTTATTTCGATTACAAAAAGAGTTTGATAGAGAAGTAGAGTTTAGAGCACAAGCTATTGTAACGACCCTGGGTTTATAAACGCGGATATCGACTGCCACTTGAGCATGTTTTTGGGGCACAATCGATTGCGCGCTGGACTTCGGGCAAGAAGGTTGAGGGTTCGAGACCTGCTCCCTGCCTGTTTCATTACACTATGTTCATATGGACCTAGCCTAGAGAAAACATTTGTCACGAGTTTCTTTAGAGGAAGTAAGCCTGTTTTTTCAAACCTATTCAGGCTCTTTCCTTGATGTCATATGACTGTGCTTTTGTGTCTTTTTGTCTCTGCTTGCAGGGAGTCATGACAGTATGAGTTACTGCCTGGATACACACTCTCCTGTCTTGGGTTCTGAGTCGTTCATGCTGCAGTTTCTGGATCGACTGGCACCCTGCATTGTACGCCCCTGTGTCTACCGCTGGGCCACCACACAGGCATGCTTCACACACCACACACACACATGTTGGTTTTCCTATCCTTGTGGGGACCAAACTATTGATTCCCATTCAAAATCCTATTTTCCCCAACCCTAACCCCTAATTGTAACTCTAACCCTAAACCTAACTCCTAAGCTGAAAATAGCCTTTTTTCCTTGTGGGGACTGGCGAAATGTCCCTTGTTGTTTCCCCTGGTTTTACAATCTTTGTGAGCACTTCTGGTCCCCACAAGGATAATAAAACCAAAAAGACACACAAGAAGACACACAGAAACAGAAGCACACTGCAGACAGAGAACTGTGTGTGTGTATTATTAATATTATATACAATCTAAGTTAGAGATCTTCCCTGTCCTTTTCTTCCATAGGCGTGGTGTATTCCTGATCAGTTGGATGCTGGAATCCGGTTCTTCGATCTACGGATCGCCCATAAAAACATAAAAAATACACACAGCACACAAGACCTGCTAAAAACACACAACGCAGATGACACGCTGTACTTCGCACACGCGATCTATACGCTACAGACTGTAAAGGTACGGTATAGTATACACACATGCCATCCTGGTGTGTGAATCTTCTGTACTCAGTGTGAGAGCATATGCACTATAAATATTATTCACGATCGTGTGTGTGTGTGTGTGTGTGTGTGTGTGTGTGTGTGTGTGTAGGAGGCCCTGTCAACCATGGCTGTGTGGTTGGAGCAGCACCAGAAGGAGGTAGTGATCCTGTCCTGTTCCCACTTCTACCTGCTGACTGACTCTGAGCACCAGGCCCTGGTCTGCTACATCACTCAGCTGTTTAAAGACAAACTCTGCCCCCCACAGGTACAGGATAGACAAGACCCCAGTACTGCCTGTCAGTTCAGTTTTCAGGAAGTGGTGTCAGTTGGGGTGAGTTCATGTTTTAGGAAGTGGTGCCAGTTGGGGTGAGTTCATGTTTTTGGAAGTGGTGCCAGTTGGGGTGAGTTCATGTTTTAGGAAGTGGTGCCAGTTGGGGTGAGTTCATGTTTTAGGAAGTGGTGCCAGTTGGGGTGAGTTCATGTTTTCAGGAAGTGGTGCCAGTTGGGGTGAGTTCATGTTTTCAGGAAGTGGTGCCAGTTGGGGTGAGTTCATGTTTTCAGGAAGTGGTGCCAATTGGGGTGAGTTCATGTTTTCAGGCAGTGGTGCCAGTTGGGGTGAGTTCACGTTTTCAGGAAGTGGTGTTAGTTGGGGTCAGTTAAGTTTTCAGGAAGCGAAGTGTCCATTGTTTTCTGTGTTTTATTGGCATGAAAGGTGAATGAACTCTCGTGTGTGTGTGTGTGTGTGTGTGTGTGTGTGTGTGTGTGTGTCTAGGAGACTCCTTATCTGAGCCAGTGCTGGGATCTGGGGCAGCAGGTCATCATTTCGTATGACGATGAGACGATTCTTCACCAACACAAGGAACTGTGGCCTAAGATCCCTTACTGGTACGCTCTGTGTGTGGGACTCTGTATTTGGGACTCTGTGTGAGTGTGTGTTAAACCTGTAACTTTTGACCCTTTACAGGTACGCTGACTCGGCAGACCCCAAAGAGGTCATTTCTTACCTGGAGGAGCGGCAGAAGGCCCAAGGAAGAGCAGGTTAGTGTGTGTGGGTGTGTGTGCGTGTGTGTCCTTTGATTGACAGCTGAGCTCTTTGATTGACAGCTCATTTCTTCACCTCGGGGCTGAACCTGACGGAGGATACTGCTGTGGTGGTCTGCAACCCCTGTCTGACGATGAGGAAGTTAACGATGAAGAGTTTCTCCCTGCTGCTGGACTGGGTGGAGAAGCAGACTCCTGGACCGGACCTAACCGCTGTCAACATCATCTGTGGAGACTTTGTGGGTCTGAACCACTTTGCCTCTGTGGTTATCGGGCTCAATAAGAAACTGCTGAAGACAGAGAACCAGGGACGGAGTGAGAAAGAGACTGACAGATAAACATGCACAGAATCCCAAATAGCTTCTAGCTCCTTCTACCTATGCAGTTGTGGAGATCTGAGAGGTTTGGTTAGGTGTAATCAACATGGTACTCTGATACACTAGATCAGGGGTGTCAAGCTCATTCCATGCAGGGCCTAGTGTCTGCTGGTTGTTGTTTTTTCCTTTCATTAAGACCTAGACAAGCAGGTGAGGGGAGTTCCTTACTAAATAGGGAGGAGCGAAAACCCACAGACACTCGGCCATCTGTGGAATGAGTTTGACACGTGCACTAAGCATGTGTCAAATTAAATGTATTTAAATAGCCCTTCTTACATCAGCTGATATCTCAAAGTGCTGTACAGAAACCCAGCCTAAAACCCCAAACAGCAAGCAATGCAGGTGTAGAAGCACAAGTACTACTAGATCATATGAATGAGTTAGATACGTGCACTACTAGATCATATGAATGAGTTTGACACGTGCACTACTAGATTATATGAATGAGTTTGACACGTGCACTAGATCATATGAGTGAGTTGCCATGTTTCCCAATGTCTACCTACAGCACAGGGTGTCAGGTTTACTGTGTTCTTAATGAGTATGATGGATACAATGAGAGGTTTTTACATTCTAAAGTGATGCCAAAGGAAAAGTTCCATCCTCAGATGGACAATAGAATTTATTCTATTCTATATGCAAATACACTACATGCAGGGGCAAATACATAAATGTCTATTGAACTTTTCATCAGTTTGAAGAATCATTATTTCAAGCATCATTAACACTAACACCTTGAAATAGTCATGTTACAGCAGGTGTGACTTTATAAAGTAAACCACTTCCTCACAGCTGAGAATGAATACCCTGAGAAACTCATGTAAACTGTGTGCTGCCCTCCTGTGTTCAAACAGCAGAAGGGCAGTAAAACATGTTGCAGGGACAGATCTGTTGGCACTAGTTTTATTTTCTAGAGGAAAGTAAAACAGAAGCTAACAAAAAGGTCAATAAAAGTGTATGGTGAAACAAAATAATAATACATTTAAAATCATATAATGAAAAAGGAAAAAGCAGAAATGATGGCAGATCACTGAACAAAAGATACATTTGAACTCACACCTAACAAGGTGCACAATTAATGTCACACTATTAACTAGAGAAATAGATGCATTGTAGAACATATAGTGAACACATACGTCAAATAAACATTGATGTAATTCACAAATGGCATACAGTAAGGCACTTCATTGATACAGCCAGACAGAAAAAAACTATAAAATGAACAAAGATGGAATATCTAGCAGTTCAAATCTAATTCATGAAATATGAAATATAATCTAACTCCTTCAAAAGGCAGTTATTTCTGAAAAAGAAGCAGCATGGCCTCCTGCTCTAAAGTCTCTATATGGGAAGATCTCAATTGCATACTCCTCGTCTCCTCAAAACCAATTGGAGAAGGTCCGAGGGGAAGGAACTCTGGCTTTCTCATGCAAGGGGTTTTGAGAAAGATACGAGACAGGACGCGAGGAGTATGCAATTGACACCTTCCCTATGACTTTGGTTTACCTTCTCTTATCACACCTCCCTACACATCTCCTTCAGCAGAATCCCATAGGGGCGGATGGAGCGCTCCACAATCCTCATCTCTTCTTCCTCAGATGTGCCGTCATTAACTGGAACAAGCCAGTAGTCAACTCTCTTACAGATCTTCCGTTGGGTTGGGTTGATACGGTTCTGAAGGACCATCCTGTAGGTTTTCCCGTTTGTCGTCGACACAAAGTCTCTAGCGTAGCCGCTGGCTTGGCTGAGGTCAGGAGTGGAGTAGATCCCTCGCCCGTAGAGCTGCCTATCTCCTACTTTATAGTGGGACTGGATGATGCCTTTAGCCCCGTCCTCGCTGGTACCGTGATATGACACTGGCCACTCCCCGGGAACCGAGTATGTCCGAATCCCGTTTGGACCGAGCCATGTGTTATCTCCGTATTTGTCCAGAACCTTCAACGCGATCCGTTTCCATCCACACGGTCTCTTGTAACCCTCATCGCCTCTCACAAAACTCTGAGAGTCGGAAACGTTGGTGAAGTCATAATCAAACTTCCTATCAAAGAATTTTTCCTCATCCACAAAGAGTTCGGTGTTGGTTGCCTTGCTTTTGTCCTCGCTGAAGAAAAGCACTGATAACCCCCATGTCAACCATGAGACAGGGTTGAGCCACTGCAGGAGAGAGGTGACGCCCAGGACAGAACCGATGAGAAAGCCTTCCACAGTCAAAAGGTTTTCAGGTGTCTTGCCAGGGTTGTTCCTCTGAAAGTCGGACAAGGGCCTCACCGTGGCTCCCATTGCCACTGATAGGGCCTCATAGCGTACACCCTCGTCAAGCATGACTGGTCTGAGAACAGTTGTTAAAAGTGAAAGCCTCTCAAACCAGTAAGGATATGTGTCTGTAGCTGATCATGGAGCAATCATTAGCAGCTAACACCTCAAACTTCTCTCAGGTCCTCGGTCGGTATTTTTCCGTTGTCTTTGCAAACTAACCGAATGAAAAACCTTCTGGCTACTACAGAAAGACTGTCTCCACCCACAATGACAGACTTTCAGTTTCATTTTTAGTCTTGGCAGAATTTGGAAGGACATAGCATTGGTCTTGGGCAGGGCACAAGGCTTATAAACAGAAAGTCAATAGCAGACTACCTGGGACATAACTTTACTCTGAATAGAAAGGAAATCCTGCACCACAGTTAAGTTGTCTGACTGCAGGAGCCTTCGTCAGGCGGTCATTGCTTGTGTTACCATCCCCCCACCCCCGAGAAGCTCACCTCCAGCACACACACACTGTGGACTTTGGACTGATCTGAATGTATATGTCTGATCTGAATTTATATGGCTAGTTAACTTGTGAATCTTCTCTGAACTTTTACTCAAATGCTTAACTAGCATAGACATACTTGTTATTTTATCTCAGACTTTTATAGCCTACTGGATTCAGAGAGCTAGTCTCTCACATTATTTTGTTGGGAGGAGTGACTCTATGGACTTCCAATGGCTAGCCCTACAATGTAGAAAACAGTACAAATAAAGCAAAACCCTTGAATGAGTAGGTGTGTCCAAACTTCTGACTGGTACTCTATGTGTGCAATTCAGAGGGTGAATGAGTAAGACAGAATATTGAAGTGCCTTTGAACAGGGTATGGTAGTAGGTGCCAGGTGTCAAGAACTGTAACACTACTGGGTTTTTCACACTCAACAGTTTCCCGTGTGTATCAAGTATGGTCTACCACCCCAATGACATCCAGCCAACTTGACACGACTGTGGGAAGCATTGGAGTCAACATGTGCCAGCATTCCCGTGGAACACTTTTGACACCTTGTAGAGTCCATGCCCCGACGAATTGGTTCTGTTCTGGGGGGCATAAGGGGTTGCTGCAACTCAATATGAAGGTGTTCTTAATGTTTAGTACACTCAGTGTAAGTGGAAGGATGAAGGACAGGAGTCACAGAGATAGTCAATCAAATCAAATTTATTTATATAGCCCTTCGTACATCAGCTGATATCTCAAAGTGCTGTACAGAAACCCAGCCTAAAACCCCAAACAGCAAGCAAAGCATGTGAAAGAAGCACGGTGGCTAGGAAAAACTCCCTAGGAAAAACTCCCTAGAAAGGCCAAAAACCTAGGAAGAAACCTAGAGAGGAACCAGGCTATGAGGGGTGGCCGGTCCTCTTCTGGCTGTGCAGGGTGGATATTATAACAGAACATGGTCAAGATGTTAAAATGTTCATAAATGACCAGCATGGTCAAATAATAATAATCATAGTAGTTGTCGAGGGTGCAACAAGCACGTCCGGTGAACAGGTCAGGGTTCCATAGCCGCAGGCAGAACAGTTGAAACTGTATCAGCAGCACGGCCAGGTGGACTGGGGACAGCAAGGAGTCATCATACCAGGTAGTCCTGAGGCATGGTCCTAGGGCTCAGGTCCTCCGAGAGAAAGACAGAAAGAGAGAAAGAGAGAATTAGAGAGAGCATATTTAAATTCACACAGGACACCGGATAAGACAAGAGAAATACTCCAGATGTAACAGACTGACCCTAGCCCCCCAACACATAGCCTCCAGTATTTATGCTGCAGTAGTTTGAGACAGGAGGGATCAGAAGACACTGTGGCCCCATCCGATGATACCCCCGGACAGGGCCAAACAGGCAGGATATAACCCCACCCACTTTGCCAAAGCACAGCCCCCACACCACTAGAGGGATGTCTCCAACCACCAACTTACCATCCTAAGACAAGGCCGAGTATAGCCCACAACGATCACCGCCATGGCACAACCCAAAGGGGGGCGCCAACCCAGACAGGAAGACCACGTCAGTGACTCAACCCACTCAAGTGACGCACCCCTCCCATGGACGGCATGGAAGAACACCAGTAAGCCAGTGACTCAGCCCCTGTAAAAGGGTTAGAGGCAGAGAATCCCAGTGGAAAGAGGGGAACCGGCAAGGCAGAGACAGCAAGGGCGGTTCGTTGCTCCAGCCTTTCCGTTCACCTTCACACTCCTGGGCCAGACTATACTTAATCATAGGACCTACTGAAGAGATAAGTCTTCAGTAAAGACTTAAAGGTTGAGACTGAGTCTGCGTCTCTCACATTGGTAGGCAGACCATTCCATAAAAATTGAGCTCTATAGGAGAAAGCCCTACCTCCAGCCGTTTGCTTAGAAATTCTAGGGACAATTAGGAGGCCTGCGTCTTGTGACCGTAGCGTACGTGTAGGTATGTACGGCAGGACCAAATCGGAAAGATAGGTAGGAGCAAGCCCATGTAATGCTTTGTAGGTTAGCAGTAAAACCTTGAAATCAGCCCTTGCCTTAACAGGAAGCCAGTGTAGGGAGGCTAGCACTGGAGTAATATGATCAATTTTTTTTGTTCTAGTCAGGATTCTAGCAGCCGTATTTAGCACTAACTGAAGTTTGTTTTGTGCTTTATCCGGGTAGCCGGAAAGTAGAGCATTGCAGTAGTCCAGCCTAGAAGTAACAAAAGCATGGATAAATTTTTCTGCGTCATTTTTGGACAGAAAGTTTCTGATTTTTGCAATGTTACGTAGATGGAAAAAAGCTGTCCTTGAAACAGTCTTGATATGTTCTTCAAAAGAGAGATCAGGGTCCAGAGTAACGCCGAGGTCCTTCACAGTTTTATTTGAGACGACTGTACAACCATCCAGATTAATTGTCAGATTCAACAGAAGATCTCTTTGTTTCTTGGGACCTAGAACAAGCATCTCTGTTTTGTCCGAGTTTAAAAGTAGAAAGTTTGCAGCCATCCACTTCTTTATGTCTGAAACACAGGCTTCTAGCGAGGGCAATTTTGGGGCTTCACCATGTTTCATTGAAATGTACAGCTGCGTGTCGTCCGCATAGCAGTGAAATTTAACATTATGTTTTTGAATGACATCCCCAAGAGGTAAAATATATAGTGAAAACAATAGTGGTCCTAAAACGGAACCTTGAGGAACACCGAAATTTACAATTGATTTGTCAGAGGACAAACCATTCACAGAGACAAACTGATACTGCTTCAGGAAGGCAGTGAGTTGCTGTGCAACAGCTTTTTCAATTTTTTTTGAGAGGAATGGAAGATTCAATATAGGCCGATAGTTTTTTATAATTTCTGGATCAAGATTCGGCTTTTTCAAGAGAGGCTTTATTACTGCCACTTTTAGTGAACTTGGTACACATCCGGTGGATAGAGAGCCGTTTATTATGTTCAACATAGGGGGGCCAAGCACAGGAAGCAGCTCTTTCAGTAGTTTAGTTGGAATAGGGTCCAGTATGCAGCTTGAGGGTTTGGAGCACATGATTATTTTCATCATTGTGTCAAGAGTATCTCCCTTGATCCTAGGTCCTGGCAGAGTTGTGTAGACTCAGGACAATGGAGCTTTGGAGGAATACCCAGATTTAAAGAGGAGTCTGTAATTTGCTTTCTAATGATCATGATCTTTTCCTCAAAGAAGTTCATAAATGTATTACTGCTGAAGTGAAAGCCATCCTCCATTTGCCAAGGCTGCTTTTTAGTTAGCTTTGCGACAGTATCAAAAAGAAATTTAGGATTGTTCTTATTTTCCTCAATTAAGTTGGAAAAATAGGATGATCGAGCAGCAGTGAGGGCTCTTCGATACTGCACGGTACTGTCTTTCCAAGCTAGTCGGAAGACTTCCAGTTTGGTGTGGCGCCATTTCCGTTCCAATTTTCTGGAAGCTTGCTTCAGAGCTCGTGTATTTTCTGTATACCAGGGAGCTAGTTTCTTATGACAGATGTTTTTAGTTTTTAGGGGTGCAACTGCATCTAGGGTATTGCGCAAGGTTAAATTGAGTTCCTCGGTTAGGTGGTTAACTGATTTTTGTCCTCTGACGTCCTTGGGTAGGCAGAGGCAGTCTGGAAGGGCATCAAGGAATCTTTGGGTTGTCTGAGAATTTATAGCACGACTTTTAATGCTCCTTGGTTGGGGTCTGAGCAGATTATTTGTTGCGATTGCAAACGTAATAAAATGGTGGTCCGATAGTCCAGGATTATGAGGAAAAACATTAAGATCCACAACATTTATTCCATGGGACAAAACTAGGTCCAGAGTATGACTGTGGCAGTGAGTAGGTCCAGAGACATGTTGGACAAAACCCACTGAGTCGATGATGGCTCCGAAAGCCTTTTGGAGTGGGTCTGTGGACTTTTCCATGTGAATGTTAAAGTCACCAAAAATTAGAATATTATCTGCTATGACTACAAGATCTGATAGGAATTCAGGGAACTCAGTGAGGAACACTGCATATGGCCCAGGAGGCCTGTAAACAGTAGCTATAAAAAGTGAGTGAGTAGGCTGCATAGATTTCATGACTAGAAGCTCAAAAGACGAAAACGTCAGTTTTTTTTTTTTTGTAAATTGAAATTTGCTATCGTAAATGTTAGCAACACCTCCGCCTTTGCCGGATGCACGGGGGGTATGGTCACTAGTGTAACCAGGGGGTGAGGCCTCATTTAACACAGTAAATTCATCAGGCTTAAGCCATGTTTCAGTCAGGCCAATCACATCAAGATTATGATCAGTGATTAGTTCATTGACTATAACTGCCTTGGAAGTGAGGGATCTAACATTAAGTAACCCAATTTTGAGATGTGAGGTATCACGATCTCTTTCAATAATGGCAGGAATGGAGGAGGTCTTTATACTAGTGAGATTGCTAAAGCGAACACCGCCATTTTTAATTTTGCCCAACCTAGATCGAGGCACAGACACGGTCTCAATGGGGAAAGCTGAGCTGACTACGCTGACTGTGCTAGTGGCAGACTCCACTAAGCTGGCAGGCTGGCTAACAGCCTGCTGCCTGGCCTGCACCCTATTTCATTGTGGAGCTAGAGGAGTTAGAGCCCTGTCTATGTTCGTAGATAAGATGAGAGCACCCCTCCAGCTAGGATGGAGTCTGTCACTCCTCAACAGGCCAGGCTTGGTCCTGTTTGTGGGTGAGTCCCAGAAAGAGGGCCAATTATCTACAAATTCTATCTTTTGGGAGGGGCAGAAAACAGTTTTCAACCAGCGATTGAGTTGTGAGACTCTGCTGTAGAGCTCATCACTCCCCCTAACTGGGAGGGGGCCAGAGACAATTAATCGATGCCGACACATCTTTCTAGCTGATTTACACGCTGAAGCTATGTTGCGCTTGGTGACCTCTGACTGTTTCATCCTAACATCGTTGGTGCCGACGTGGATAACAATATCTCTATACTCTCTACACTCGCCAGTGTTAGCTTTAGCCAGCACCGTCTTTAGATTAGCCTTAACGTCGGTAGCCCTGCCCCCTGGTAAACAGTGTATGATCGCTGGATGATTAGTTTTAAGTCTAATACTGCGGGTAATGGAGTCGCCAATGACTAGGGTTTTCAATTTGTCAGAGCTAATGGTGGGAGCCGTCGGCGTCGCAGACCCCACAACGGGAGGAGTAGAGACCAGAGAATTCTCGGCCTCCGACTCCGACTCGCTTAATGGGGAGAACCGGTTGAAAGTTTCTGTCGGCTGAATAAGCGACACCGGTTGAGCATTCCTACAGCGTTTCCCTCCAGAAGCCATGAGAAAGTTGTCCGGCTGCGGGGACCGTGCGAGGGGGTTTATACTAACGTTACTATCTGTACTTACTGGTGGCACAGACGCTGTTTCATCCTTTCCTACACAGAAATTGCCCTTGCCTAACGATTGCGTCTGAAGCTGGGCTTGCAGTACAGCTATCCTTGCCGTAAGGCGATCGTTCTCCTGTATATTATAAGTACAACGACTGCAATTAGAAGGCATCATGTTAATGTTACTTAGCTTCGGCTGTTTGAAGTCCTGACGAACCATGTCCAGATAAAACCTCCGGGGTGAAAAAGTTGAATGAAAAAAGTTGAGTGAGGGAAAAAGTAAAAATATACGGTAATGAAAAAGTAAAAAACCGTAAGGTAGCAAAGTAAGATCGGCAACAAAATGCACAGCAGCGTAAACAAGTCTGCAAGTTGTGACCGGAAACAGTGAGTTCTGTGATAGGACTGAACTGTTTCTAACGGGTTTTAATGGCTTGTAGAAGTGGACTTTATTCAGGAAGGTCTTGTGGACACAAGGCTTTTTTCCATGGTCCAGAACCTTCAGGACTGGGGTTTTGGACTGGGTCTCACTCAGTGTGCTTTGGGAGTAGATTCATCTGAGAACTCGGCCCTCTATCTCTCTTGGATGTGTGTGGTAGGGTGTTTCTCTGTGTGGTTCATATGTAAGGACACTTTCTCACATGCATCCTCTAGAATCTGCAGTGTTCCAGAAATATTAAAGAGAAAGTCCTCTAACCTGGTCTCATTCTTTTTTGCCTCTTTCCAAGAAACAACTTCTACCTACTGCAAATGAAAGGGGAGCAGGCTATCTGCCGGTATGGACGTGTTGAAACAGTTGGAGTGAGTTGAGTAACTTTACTTCAAACCCCCAAAATCTTTTAGTTATGATTTATTTATGTATGTTACCCAAATGTGTAACATGTTATCTTCCTTAGAAAATGACCATGTTAACAAAAATGATTTAATTTGCTAAATAAAAATAGAGCTAGGCCCAAGATACGTGCTGGTTTGAAACCAGCGTCATTTCCTCTTTAGCCCTTGCCGTGGGTCCCTGCTGTTGCCCATAGATACTGTGGGCTTGGGGTCGGTGCCAGGACCTCCGGTGCCTCGCCCAGTCTGCTGTCCTGTGCTCCCATAGGTTGGATTCCGGGAGAGCGGAGAGCATCCATTGGAAGAGTATGTGAGGGTGGGGACTGAGGGGGTGGAGTTTTGACTGACAGAAGAACTGTTCTGGGACTCAATTTTAGACTGGAGAGAGGAGGATGAGATGAACAGAGAGAAAGGGAGAGGTGATGGAGAGGAGGGGAGATGTAGAAAATAACATGTATAATAATATGTATAGATCATTCTGGTGTGTATACTCACCGGCCTGTTGGCCTGGGCCAGTACCTCTGGGTTTGGTTCACTAAAGTTTGGCACCTCAGAGAAGACCATGCAAAAACTACAATACAACACAGATCAATACCTTAACTAAATCTACAACACATTAGAATCCAAGTCAACCGTTTGTGTGTCTTACTCTCCTATCTTCTGCAGGTCTCCTCCTCTGCCAGTGTAGAGAGTCAGACAGCCCTTCCACAGGGATGCATAGCTGACGAGAGAGAGAAACAGACAGACGACAGAGAGAGACACTGAGCTGCACTTCCTAACCTCCTTTTCAAACATATGACCATTGAGACATATTTCCCTCAGATTACACAGACCCACAAAACTCGAAAACAAATCCAACTTTAATAAAGTCCCATATCTATTGGGTGAAATACCACAGTGTGCCATCACAGCAGTAAGATTTGTGACCTGTTGCCACAAGAAAAGGGCAACCAGTGAAGAACAAACACCATTGTAAATACAACCCATATTTATGTTTATTTATTTTCCCTTTTTTACTTTAACTATTTGCACATATTTACAACAATGTATATTGACATAATTGTCAGAGAGACAGAACATAATAAATGACTGTCTAGATAGATAGATAGATAGATAGATAGATAGATAGATAGATAGATAGATAGATAGATAGATAGATAGATAGATAGATAGATAGATAGATAGATAGATAGATAGATAGATAGATACCCTCGTGTGAGGCGGAGGATGTCTCCTGGCTGGATGAGTCCACCCACCTCGTCCCACACAGACAGGGTGATGCACCCACTCTTATCAGCCACCTGACAGGAGAGGGAGGGGGAGAGGGAGTAGAATAGACAGGGAGGGTGGAAGAGAGCAATTATCCCACTTTACAGGAGAGAGGTAGAGAAGGTTTGCATGAAGGAGAGAGCAGAAAAAGGCAGGATGAGACTGAAGAAAGATGGGGGGTGGAGGAGAGGGAGAAAATAATGAGGAAATGATCCTCACCTTGCAGGAGCGAACCTCATGCCCATCCTTTGTTTTAGTTACCCTTCCTTCAGGTGGAGGGAAGGAGAGAGTGAACAAAGTTTGCATTCATTCATCACCAAATGAAAAACATAATTTTTTTTATAAAACAAACATTTTACTGTCATTCACCACTCACCCATTTCCAACACGATAAAGATTACATTTAAATTCTTCAATCCCAACTTTATGTCTTTTATCAAGAATTGAGCATCGTTTGGCACAATGGCGAACATATTTGATTAAAGTCACTGAAGCGAGAGAAGAGAGACTAGTAGTGATGGTGGAAATCGTTCAAATCAGGTTCTAATTAATTTACAGCTGTCAAAATTAGGGAGACGAGAAAAACACATGATTATCAAGGGGGCGTGTTACGTTCAGAGCTCGTTCCCCCATAATAAAGCATAAATTCTCCATATAGCTATTTCGAAATCCAAATAAGCCTATATAAGCAGAATACATACTTGCCGTATGTTTTCTTTAATACAACTGCAAATACTAAAAGTGAACAATCGTCACGAACAGGATTCGAACCTGTGCGGGGAAACCCCATTGGATTTCGAGTCCAACGCCTTAACCTCTCGGCCACCGTGACTGTGCAAATTACTAGCGGTAACAATGGTATAGAAACCCTCTTGCGATATTGGGATATTTGGCTAAGTATTTTTTTGAGAAGCTAGTTACGTTAGATAAGTAGTATTGTAAGAGAGCGCTGGTTTCATACTGCATCCTTGCTTTTCTTAGTAGCTACGTATTGTAAATAAACTGAAGGTAAGACATTTTCTCTTTTCCTGTCCTGCACTGTAGTTTGCCAAATTGCCACATGGTGGCGCCTATACACTGCCGACGAGATGGGTGAGGCCAGGGCCACACAGAATGCACAACAAACAAAAACATCATAGACCATATCAGGGTTCTATAGCTATCTCTCTTCAAAAGGTTTATAATATAATGTTTACAATGTATTGTAAAATATGACAAACATGTGAATAAAATGTAAATGAAGAACAACAAAAGCGATGAAAAGTTAGTCCTTATCAAAACAGCTGAATCTGTAATTCATCTGGCCTGTAGGCCTACAAGGTTGTAACATTTTTACTACAGAAAACAAACGATTTTACAGATACAGCTTTCATAAATACATTATTTTATTTAAATTACAACAATTATGTAATCCTACAAACAACTGTATTAAATTTGCACATAATACTAAGTAAATATTTAAGGGCACAAATCTATTACAAATATTGAGAGTTCAAGCCAAAATCAGATATTTCCTTGGTCTCAAAATAATTCTAACACCAAAAAGGAAGGAATGTAAATTCCTACATATTCATTAGGCCTATTAGAATATAGTGCCTGGTTATATGGGGCCTGGTTATATACATATCACAGGAGGCTGCTGAGGGGAGGAACGCTAATATTAATGGCTGGAATGGAGTGAATAGAATGTTATCAAACACATGGTACCCATGGAAATTCCATGTATTCCGTTCCAGCCATTACTATGAGCCAGCCCTCCCAAATTAAGTTGCAACTGGCCACCTGTGATATGTACTGTATATAAGACCTGTGATATGTACTGTATATAAGACCTGTGATATGTACTGTATATCAGACCTGTGATATGTACTGTATATCAGACCTGTGATATGTACTGTATATCAGACCTGTGATATGTACTGTATATCAGACCTGTGATATGTACTGTATATAAGACCTGTGATATGTACTGTATATCAGACCTGTGATATGTACTGTATATAAGACCTGTGATATGTACTGTATATAAGACCTGTGATATGTACTGTATATCAGACCTGTGATATGTACTGTATATAAGACCTGTGATATGTACTGTATATCAGACCTGTGATATGTACTGTATATCAGACCTGTGATATGTACTGTATATCAGACCTGTGTTAGTGACTGTTGAGGGTTGACTTTACAGACTTTACATAAAAATGGATTAAGACATGAAGAAATTAAATACAAGTGTGTATGCGTGTGTCTGTGTTTATGTGCGTGGGTTATATGATGGGGATCTGGGCTTTCTCGTCCTGTTGCTTCTTTACTTCCTGTTGGTACCTAGAAACACAGAGGGACAGGGTTGACCTCCGACCTTAACAAACCAGAACAAAGGTTCAAACAGACTAATCATAGGTCTCAGTGAGCAAAGACAAGTTGGCAGGCATGCTATCCTTTACATTCAGGCAAGGACCCTGACAGATCAATTTAGCCCTCTGTTTTTTAAAGTGTAAACAAATGAAAGATAATGACCATGGTTATAGAGTAACATTTTTTTTAGATGAATTTAAGTAATCTTGCAAAATACAACTCTCAGGACCAGTTTGCCAACAAAGAAATGTGTCTGTAAAAAGTTCCAAACAGGTATAGACACCATGTCCAAGGACAATGGACTGTCATAAATGAATCTGTTTTTGACCAAACACACCTTGCCATGCAAAGCAGTACTGTATATTTATTAACAATGTTATTGTCAGACAATGGCATTGATTGACATACACCCCATCAGAATTTTGTTTTTATTTCCCTTTCTTTCTCCTTATAGGGTTTGATTGAATGCCATGCATGTCAGTTTGCATAGCTCTGTGTCTAACTATGGAGTCTGTCCCACTCACATCCAGATTCTAACAAGTTGGTTGGCTCCTGCCAATCCAAGAAAACCGTTGACAAAAAAGAGACCCCAGTTCTTCGGAATAATGACAAGAGAATATCGGGACCAAATAACACCTGCAAAATAGAGGGGTGACAAGACAGGTAAAAAGACAGGTAAAGAGACAGGTAAAAAGACAGGTAAAGAGACAGGTAAAGAGACAGGTAAAGAGACAGGTAAAGAGACAGGTAAAGAGACAGGTAAAAAGACAGGTAAAAAGACAGGTAAAAAGACAGGTAAAGAGACAGGTAAAGAGACAGGTAAAGAGACAGGTAAAGAGACAGGTAAAAAGACAGGTAAAGAGACAGGTAAAAAGACAGGTAAAGAGACAGGTAAAGAGACAGGTAAAGAGACAGGTAAAGAGACAGATAAAGTTGGAGCATCTGAATGTTTTTTAGCTTCAGGAATTTGTTACTGTTGTATAGTGGATGTAAATGTCAAATATTGTCTTTCCCCACTTTCCCACAATGTCCGTTACCTGTAGTCATGAGTACTCCAGACTGAGAGAGACTCAGTTTATCAGCTGGTCGGGTCATATCAGCCATGCCAGCCATAACCAGGCCCTGTAGAGAGAGAGAGAGAGACTCAGTTTATCAGCTGACCGGGTCATATCAGCCATGCCAGCCATAACCAGGCCCTGTAGAGAGAGAGAGAGAGACTCAGTTTATCAGCTGACCGGGTCATATCAGCCATGCCAGCCATAACCAGAGATGTAGAGAGAGATAAAGAGAGAGAATCACAGCCATGCTTACTTTTAGCACCATTAGAAGATGTCCAGCACATGAGACACTTGTTAAAGATATCAACTCTTACCCATTTACACACTGGTGCCCAGAAGAAGACTGTCTTTGGGCCTACAAAGGGAAACATATCAGTGTTTATTTAGAAAGGTTAGAAATGAAAGTTGAGTACAATTACACAAGATTACAATGAATCATGTGAGCGTTAGTTTTGTGTAAACAGTTGGTTGATACCGCAACAAAGAGATCACACTGGGCACACACTGGTTGAATCAATGTTGTTTCCACGTCATTTCAATGAATTTAAGTTGAACCAATGTGGAATAGATGTTGAATTGACGTCTGAGTGGGATATGCCAAAGCAATTACGCATGAAAACTTTCCATAAAGAGATAAACGTTGTGCAGCATTAAACTCTGAAATCATTTGATTTGTTGTTGAGGAGTGAAATATAAAGATGAAATAGAGAGATAAAGTGGAACTGAAAGTGACTGGAATCAGTATCTTCCTATGGTTTTAACAACTGTTATTCTCCTGCTCTCTTCTTGCCAATTGAAAACTTGCCAAGGGCTATCATTTACTGAAGAGTGCTAAACATGGTGGTTGAACGTCACTAAGCTTCACACATATTATCCATTCAGTGTTCCCTTCTCTTGTCTATTTGATAGCTAGGCTGGTTGTTTTATCAACTATATTAACTTAATTGCTTTGCTTTTAATTTTCGTTATGATTTTAATCTTATCTCTGTATCATTATGCGCCCAAATTATTTTGATATTAATTAACAATATCCCATGAACCAGGAATTGAGAACCACTGATTGGAACAACCTTCTGTCTACCCCCTTCAAGCCACATGAACACACTGTTATAGTTCAGCCCTAGATCCCCAGGGCTGAGAGAAGAGCCCTGTGTACTCCCTCATCAGCATTCAGAATAGCAGCATCAACACTGTTTGTCCTTATTCACCTCTAAGTTAAATTCAGCTACAGACTGATGTGGATGCTATATCAACACTGCTGTAATAAAACGATGTTTGCTCCATTTAAGATAACCTCAATGTCAAGGTTGCACATGGTTTGCTAGTCTAGGACTGACTAGTACTGACCAAGTCCCCATCCAAAGTCCATGCTCTGCTACTGTAGGTTTCAACTCAGGTTTTAACTCAGGTTTCAACTCAATCTAAGTTTAGAGCACTCATTCATATGCTAAAGAGCACTAGTTCATATGACCATTTATCTATTTCTGTTGATACATATGTTTAATGCTCTTGTTTGTCAGTAAATGATAGCAGTCAGTTTCTCCTTTTTGAAAGTGTCTTTAAAATTACATTTACATTTTAGTCATTTAGCAGATGCTCTTATCCAGAGCTACTTACAGTAGTGAATGCACACATTTCTTTTTTTTTTCTTCTCCTCACTGGTCCCCCGTGGGAATCGAACCCACAACCCTGCAAACACCATGCTCTACCAACTGAGCCACACGGGACCACAACATCACTCAGAACTAAAAGACAGATACAGAACTAAAAGACTGAATGACTGGTCGCGTCCATAGATACAGAACTAAAAGACTGAACGACTGGTCGCGTCCATAGATACATAATTAAAAGACTGAACGACTGGTCGCGTCCATAGATACAGAACAAAAAGACTGAACGACTGGGTCGCGTCCATAGATACAGAACTAAAAGACTGAATGACTGGTCGCGTCCATAGATACAGAACTAAAAGACTGAACGACTGGTCGCGTCCATAGATACATAATTAAAAGACTGAACGACTGGTCGCGTCCATAGATACAGAACAAAAAGACTGAACGACTGGTCGCGTCCATAGATACAGAACTAAAAGACTGAACGACTGGTCGCGTCCATAGATACAGAACTAAAAGACTGAACGACTGGTCGCGTCCATAGATACAGAACTAAAAGACTGAATGACTGGTCGCGTCCATAGATACAGAACTAAAAGACTGAACGACTGGTCGCGTCCATAGATACAGAACTAAAAGACTGAACGACTGGTCGCGTCCATAGATACAGAACTAAAAGACTGAACGACTGGTCGCGTCCATAGATACAGAAGTAAAAGACTGAACGACTGGTCGCGTCCATAGATACAGAACTAAAAGACTGAACGACTGGTCGCGTCCATAGATACAGAACTAAAAGACTGAACGACTGGTCGCGTCCATAGATACAGAACTAAAAGACTGAACGACTGGTCGCGTCCATAGATACAGAACTAAAAGACTGAACGACTGGTCGCGTCCATAGATACAGAACTAAAAGACTTAACGACTGGTCGCGTCCATAGATACAGAACAAAAAGACTGAACGACTGGGTCGCGTCTCTGGCAACCGAACCGATAGAACCAACGACCAGCCGGCTTGGGTAGCAACCCTAGATTTGTTTCGGGACTATATATTGTGGAAGGATGCAATAGTATGAATAAATTAATGAAAATAACGTTTTTAATGAAAACGTGTCAATCATTATTTGAATATGTTGGTAATCCCTTGAAGCCGGTGTTTCGAGTATATATTCGCACGTTTGCCGGCTCTCGACTTCTTATTTTTTATGCATTTATTCATACTATTTCATCCTTCCACAAGATATATAGCCCCGACACAAATCTGGGGTTGTTCGGTTGCCAGAGACGCTACCCAGTCAATTCAGTCTTGTTGTTCTGCATCTATGGACGCGACCAGTAGTTCGTTGTAAATGTTCGCAAATTCAATCTGGAGTGCCAGATAGCGTTTATAGTGCGCTCTGGCCGTTCGTAAATTCAGAGCCTTGTCAGATTGTCCGTTTGTAAATTCTGAGCGTTTCGCTCTCGGAGCGTTCAGAGCGCACACTGTACGCTCTGGTCGAGGAGCAGGTTGATCCTAGCGTTCTGACCTCAACGGCAGTCAAGCACCGAAGCTAACTGGCTAACGTTGGCTAGCTTGCTAGCTACTTCCAGACACAAATGAGAGAACACCTCATACTCGCCCTAGCAGAACTGGTTAGTCTGTTTTCATAAGTGGGCATAGACAGCAGGCGTCATTTACATTATAAACATTGAAAATATTGCCAATGTGTATCAGAGTATACAGTATAGTGTCTGTACTGTAAGATGGTGAGAACAGTGGAAGTGATGCAGATCTCTCAGGTTGAGGTGAGCCTGATAATAATGTTGTCCTTACCTGCTGGATGGTTGTAGAAAGGTCTCAGTTTAGCAGGTAGTTTGAGCTCGATCTGGTTAAGAATCCTGTGGTATGAAGCTCTAACTCCCACTAAAGCCATGTCTGGAGACTGGAGTTTTATTTCCTACCTTTGTTGAACTTGGTACCGACAGTTCAAAATAAAGAAATAGTATGTGCTGTATTGTAGCAGTAGTACAGCCTGTCATTGATTGGCTATACTAACTAGAATACAGAAAGCAGGCTCATCTACCCGTAGTGCCTAATCTATTATGAAGGCGTGTCAGGGGCGGTACTGAAATATAAACCCCGCCCCAAACCCACTGCCATTGGTAGGTAGAGTTAGCTCACACTATGATCCCACCCCATTTCGTAAATCCTAGAAAACAGACCTCCGTTTAGTTGCCAACTGTTGTCTACATATCGGAGAAGCGTGTTTGTTCAATATTACATATTTCTATCTGAACGTTCCAAAACGTTGTGTCGTGCTGAACGCGCCCCACATGTGATTGTGGACTGTACATGGCAAAGACACAATGTAAACAATAAATTGAAGAAGCCACGTTTATCTTTTAACTTAGCTTATGATCAAGTTGGCCATTAATAACCTCATGCACATGAGAAGGGTTTCTTCAAGTCAGGAACAGTTTAATCCAAAATTGAGAATTTATTTTCAATAAATATATACATACCACAACGTCCTAAAATCAGACAAAGAGGTAAAAGGCTAAAACAAAGTGTTACCGTTGAAAAAGACAACATTAACCATCATCAGACTCAAACATTCACCATCTTTAAAGTGTTGTGTGAATTTGTAAATGTTTATGTTTCCATGCCTAATCTTACCTTTCACTAATCTTTTACCATCATCCTCACGCAGACGTGCTGTCATCCTCACATCATCACCTCATACTTATTAACAGCATGAATTGTGCTTTGCAGAGGGAGGGGTGTTATTGACTTGGAAGATTCTGTGGTGGTTGAAGTCCTCAAAGATGAAATTGCATTTAATCAAATTAATCAGATCCACTAGGTAGTTAGTGTCGCTAATTCTAAATAATCCAACAATGGATGGGCCTCTGCTAACTGCTTTACTTTAAGTTCAGCAGCCTCTGCTTCTTGTTGCTTCTTTACTTCCTGTTGGTACCTAGAAACACAGAGGGACAGGGTTGACCTCCGACCTTAACAAACCAAAATAAAGGTTCAAACAGACTAATCATAGGTCTCAGAGAGCAAAGACAATTTGGCAGGCATGCTATCCTTTACATTCAGGCAAGGACCCTGGCAGACTTTATAAAAGTATCCATATCTCTGATTTTAAAGTGTAACCAAATGGAAGACAAGTAGTCATAGAGTAACAGATTGTATGATATGGACTGTAGTCTAGTGATCTCACAGAAATAAATACAACTTTCAGGGCCGGTTAGCTAATTCTGCCAAATGCGCGTTCCAAAGCAGTAGACACCACAGAGATATTTAGTGTTGTATCCATAGAGTCAGAACAGGATCTATATTTATCTCAGTGGTTATATCACTCAGAGGATCTATATTTATCTCTGTGGTTATATCACTCAGAGGATCTACATGTATCTCTGTGGTTATATCACTCAGTTGACAGGAAAAACACAAGGGCAGAAGGCTTGGCATATAATGTGCCTGGTTTAAACCACAACAAAGAAGGCAAAGCCCAAGGACAATGTCACTAGCTGTCATAAATGTGTGACCAAGCACACTTTGCCCTTCAGAGCGGTACTGTGTATTTAACAAGCCTGTTGTCAGACAATGACTGACATACAGTACATTGACAAATTATTATGATTTTTCCCCCCTAATATGGTTTGATTGAATAGGGCTCACAGATATCGAATCAAATTGAATGTATGTAAAATTGCAGGGCACAAGTTGGTGTGTATCTCTGTATCTAACTGTCTGTTCCACTCACATCCAGATTCTAAAGAGTTGGGTGGCTCCTGACGCACCAAGAAAACAGTTGCAACAAAACAGAAACCAATTCTTGGGAATGATGACCAGGGACCATCTGGACCAAATAACACCTGTAAAATAGTGGAGAGACAGGTAAAGGGACAGGTAAAGGGACAGGTAAAGGGACAGGTAAAGTTGGAGCATCTGAATGTTGTTTCTGCTTCAGAAATGTGTTACCGTTGCATAATGCGTATAAAAATCCAATATTAGCTTTTCCTACTTTTCTCATAATTTTGAGTGTTGTATGTAAGGCTAGGAGACATCTGACCAGGATCAGGGCTAGTCAGTGTTGTATGTGGGGGTACCGGCTAGGAGACATCTGACCAGGATCAGGGCTAGCTCTGGTGAGACTCGGTGGTCGGCCAGCCCAAGCAGGTTATTGTTGGTTCAAGTGATGGTGACCAAAATAAATATTTACATAAAGAAAAATACAAAGGTATGCCCAAAAGATGCCCAGAGTAACACCTGGCTAGCACAGCCCAGCACCTGACCCGGTTGCTGCTGCCACCTAGGGATGGGTTTGGAAGTGGGAAATGGATTGTGTAACTATGCCCTGTGCACTACCTAACTCCATACCTTAACACAAATCAACAGCTAATGACATCACGTTGTGGAAAACGTCCAGTAGTGGTTTGTAACTAGCCGTATCCGAGGACCAAAACACGATTATCATCTCTAATTGAAAATAGTCTGAGATAGAGTAGTCTCAAACAGGCACGGGTCATCTTGTGTCATTTAAGGACAGTGCTATCACGCAGGGACATACCGTTACAGTCCTTGTTAACAGTCAGTGGGGCTTTTACAAAGCAGCAATGGAAAACCCATGATGCAGGGGCAGGTGTGAAAGTTCCATGCCATCATGTCTGAATCCATGCCAGTAATTCTATCAGTGAACTGTTCATCTGAAGGGTCATCAAGCTACACACACTCTCGCACACACACATGCATTTACACACTCGCACGCACGCACGCATTCACACTCTCGCACGCACACACACAGGCACACACACACTAACACACAGTTCCTGTCCTCTCTGTCCTCATTGCTCTGTTACCTGTAGTCATGAGTACTCCAGACTGAGAGAGACTCAGTTTATCAGCTGGTCGGGTCATATCAGCCAGACCCGCAAAAACAAGACCCTGTAGAGAGAGAGAGAGAGAGAGAGAGAGAGAGAGAGAGAGAGAGAGAGAGAGAGAGAGAGAGAGAGAGAGTACTACATCATAGAACCATTAAATAACATATCGTTTGGCGGGTCGGAGAGTGGAACATTAACTGTATGGAATATTAAGATTAGACAGAGGCAGCATACAAGAGCTTATAAAATGTGACTTCATTCTCTAGAAGCGACCTCAATCAGTTCACGTGACAGAAAGGAATTTGTAGACACAGGTCAGGCATTACTAATTCATTATTATTTACTCCCATTTCCTCTCTTACATGCAATTGCTTCTTATGAGTTCCTGTATGCTGCCTCTGTGTGGCTCAGTTGACAGAGCATGCTGTTGCATCGCCAGGGTTGTGGGTTCGATTCCCATGAGGGACCAGTACAAAACTGTATGCACTCAGTATAAGAGTGTCTGCTCAATGACCAAAATGTTAAACTCTCTGAACCCTCAAAACACTCTCAGAACCCTCTAAACACTCTCTGAGCCCTCTAAACACTCTCAGAACCCTCTAAACACTCTCAGAACCCTCTAAACACTCTCTGAACCCTCTAAACACTCTCAGAACCCTCTAAACACTCTCTGAGCCCTCTAAACACTCTCTGAACCCTCTAAACACTCTCAGAACCCTCTAAACACTCTCTGAACCCTCTAAACACTCTCAGAACCCTCTAAACACTCTCTGAACCCTCTAAAAACTCTCTGAACCCTCTAAACACTCTCAGAACCCTCTAAACACTCTCTGAGCCCTCTAAACACTCTCAGAACCCTCTAAACACTCTCTGAACCCTCTAAACACTCTCTGAACCCTCGAAACACTCTCTGAACCCTCTAAAAACTCTCTGAACCCTCTAAAAACTCTCTGAACCCTCTAAACACTCTCAGAACCCTCTAAAAACTCTCTGAACCCTCTAAACACTCTCAGAACCCTCTAAACACTCTCTGAACCCTCTAAAAACTCTCTGAACCCTCTAAAAACTCTCTGAACCCTCTAAACACTCTCAGAACCCTCTAAACACTCTCTGAACCCTCTAAACACTCTCAGAACCCTCTAAACACTCTCAGAACCCTCTAAACACTCTCTGAACCCTCGAAACATTCTCTGAACCCTCTAAACACTCCCAGAACCCTCAGAACCCTCTAAACACTCTCAGAACCCTCTAAAAACTCTCAGAGCCCTCTGAACCCTCTAAACTGCTTCGCTGCAAAACTTTTAACACTTACCCATTTACACACTGGTGCCCAGAAGAAAACTGTCTTTGGACCTACAGACGAAACAAAACGTGGTTTAATTATTAAGGTTAATTATTATAAGGTTAGCAATGACAGTTGTGTTGAATACATAACGTTACAGTGATATATGTGACATTTAGTTTTGTGCAAAAAGTTGGTTGATTCCACAATAAAATGATATGCCAATTGAACCAGTAGGCCTCAGACTTTCTGTGAAGTGACAGAAGTTGTCAAGCATTAAACTTTGCTACCTGATTCGTTGTAGTAAACGTTTTAAGATGAGGCGACATTGAAAGTTACTGGTTAAATCCTTTCCTAGATAATTCCACCTGTTGTCATTCTCGTACCCTCAGCTTGTCTCTGTCCTCCTTCCACTGCCTGTACTTCAATGCCTTGCCAATTGAAAACTTGCCAAGGGTGATCATTTATTGAAGAGTGCCAGCATGTAGTGGCATGCACGTCATTTAGTTACCCACCTATTGTCCATTCATATGCTTCCCTTCTCTTGTCTATTTGATAGCTAGGCTGGTTGTTTTATCATCTATAAGTTGTTATTAATGTGCTGTGCTTTTACATCTCATACTGACTTCCCTCTGCTTTATCATGGTGCCAACCTATTTTGATATTAACAGCATCCCATGAACCCGGAATGGAGAACCCCTGCTTGGAACAACCTTCTGTGTACCCCCTTCAAGACACATTACCACTCTTCTATAGGGACGGACTGGGACCAGAAATCGTCCCAAGCATTTCTAACACACAGGATAATTTTTTCCCTTGAGACCCCAGATATTAGCCAAATAATTATAATTTTGGCAAAACCCACAATTTTGACAGGCCCACCAGGCTAAAGACAGGTCCACCAGCCCATCTGGCATTTGCCAGAATTGCCCTATGACCAGTCCGTCTCTGTTATCTCCCCAGGGCTGGAAGAAGAGCCCTGTGTACTAGCTCATCAACGTTCAGATAGTTTGCATGTGACAGACAGACTGGGCAGCATCAAGACTGTTTGTCCTTATTAACCTCAAAGTTATAATCAGCTACACACTCCTCTTGTCACATTGAAACAATTCCAACACTACTATGTTTGCTCCATTGAAACAATTCCAACGCTACTATAATAAAACTATGTTTGCTCCATTGACGATGACCCCATCACAGAGGTCACTCGTGACCAGGGGTCCATTCACCAACCCCAATACACTGCTACTGTAAGTTTACTCATTCTTTTGTCCCTTAAATAATGTACTTCATAAGGGTGAGGTTAGTGACAGTCACAGTCCCACTACATTGAACATCACTCTTATTTACCAAATAGAAGAGTAGAATACATCCAGAGGTGATAATGATATATTATCTTATCTAATTTTCTAAATATTGAGAAAGTGTATTCTGAAGATGGGGAGACTTTTAGACATGAATCAATAGACACCATGAGGAGAGTGATACAGAGACAGCCAGGTTAGTAGGACCTGATGCTGTAATATTGATCATGTCCTTACCTGCAGGATGGTTGTAAATGGGTCTCAGTTTAGCAGGTAGTAGAAGCTCTATCTGGTTAAGAATCCTGTGGTATGAAGCTCTAACTCCCACTAAAGCCATGTCTGGTGACTGTTGAAACTTGGCACCAACAGTTTAGAATCAAAGTAATATGCGTCGTGCTTTATTGTACCACCGGTACACCCTGTCGTTGGGCTACTTGAACGGATCAGACAGAATAGATTGTGTGAACCATTAGCTGACACCAGGCATGGCTATCCTCTATGATGCTTACTGGATGGAATCTTCTATTATTGGGAGGGGGGGTTGTACTGAACGTTAACTCCGCCCCACAACCACTGCCATTGGTAGGGAACAGTAAGCCTATCCGACTTCACTTTCCAAGAATTACACAGGGATTGGAAATGGTACAATGTAAAAAATAAACTGAAGCCAGACACACTGACTCTTGGACACACTTTCAAATGACATGAACCACATTATCAACTGACACAATGGATTTAACACAGGTAGGAAGATGCGGTTTCTGTCTGATGAAACGAGAATCTACGGTTATTATTATAATATTATAATAAGGTTATTATATAAATACTGTGGCACTTTGAGATTGTTTTTCAGTGAAAAGCACTTTAGAAATTCAATGTATTATTATTATTATCTAGGCACTAATTTGTACCATAATAATTTGTCCTTGACCAAAGTTAACACATACTTTCACAGGCTAATTCACAGGCCGATCATCACAAAGAGTTCAATAATATATTTAGGGCTCAAGAAGTAGCGGGCTCAAAACAGGGGGGTACATGGAGTTTGGGGGGGGGGGGCTAATCTGGGCCTGCGCAGTGCTCACGTTCCCTGGCTACATACCATCTGCACCAACGTGAAACCTTTCAGTGTGTTCTATAGAGTTGTTCATTCGAGAAAGTCTGCCAGCCAGACGACGATACAAAATTGAAACAATTGTAGCGACTGAACTAAAACAGAAGAGGAGTCCAGAAAGACATTCATTTGTAGCCTAAATTGTAAGACACCATGACTTAAACTTTTTTCGGTGTAGATATTCCAGTAATACTTGTGTTGTTTGTGAGGCGGACAGTGTTTCGACACCATGCCCTGTACCAACAATCTAATTTGGGATATTAGGAAACGCACCATCGGTTCCAACAAAATAAACAACTTTACAAGGAGTAACTACTTAGGTGAGACAAACGTTTTCATAAAATATGTTATGTACAAATGGTCTAAATACTACTTTATTGTCATTGTACTGTATGTGTCAGTGTGTTACTAACATGTTTTACAACAGCCTACTGCCTTGCGCTAGGAATTGATCTAAGACAGACTGTTCTTTTATTAGCAGTGTTTTATATAAATTCATACTTTACAAAGACTACTTATTGTATTTAAACATTTGTGTTGGCTAAAATAATACTTTTGTTAAAGCGACCTTATGTGATACCTAAAACTGTTCTTATGGTATCATAATGATTTCCTGTAGGAAGAAAAGAGTTTGTTCAAAGGCTGAAACTTGAAGCCAGTCTTGATGTACACGAGGGCTCTGTAAGTACCAACATGCCTTACAGAAGTGATTAACAGTGTAAGTGCACTGTGATAATTGCATGATATCCTGTGTTTTCAAACTGTTATTGTTTTTCATGACAGGTCAATACCATATGCTGGAACGACACAGGAGAATACATCTTATCTGGATCAGATGATGACAAATTGGTCATCACGAACCCATATAGCCGGAAAGTAAGATGCATTTTTTTTGGGGCCAAAACATTGTTTATGATCAAGGTACCGCACAACACATGCTTCAACCTGTTGTTCAAATGGACGCAGAAGAGACAGAGAGACAATATCTGTGCCAATATAAAGTCCTTTTCCACTCTCCAGGTCAAGGCATCCATTACATCATGGCATCGATCCAATATCCTCAGTGCCAAGTTCATGCCCCAAACCAACGACAGAATGATCGTGTCCGCAGCAGCCGACGGCAAGATCTTCCTCACCAACGTAGAGAGGGGTTCCAACATGGACCCGGTGTTGCAGTACCACTGTCATAACGGTGCCGCCTACGAGGTGAGGGTGGCGGGGGTGTCTGAGTTATCCAGCATTTGAATCTCATCGCCATCGGAGTGTAATTCAATAGAGAGAGTTGATTAATGTATACGATCTATCACATCTCCATCTACATCACATTTACCTCAACATCTGTTATTGCTGTGGAAGATAGGAGTGGTATGTGGACCATAAATAAGTCCTTGGCATGTTGCTGCAGTGAAAGTCATCTATTCTAAAGCCCCCTGTCTGTCAGTAGACAGGAATTCTAATTCTGTTCCACGGCCCAATCAGAGCAGGTTCTATATCTATTCTACACCCTGTCTATTTCTATTGGTAGATATTGATGGTACCTAGTGACCCTCATTCTTTCCTGTCCTGTGGAGAGGATGGAACAATCCGGTGGTTTGATGTCCGAGTTTCTCCGGGCTGCTGGCAAACTAACTGTAAAAAGGTAGGTTTGCGTTATGACAGTACAGCTAAACTCTGTTACAGGCAAATGAACAATTCTTATGTAACTATGATGTTATTACTACCATTTTATTGTGTAGTTACATATGTATAAAGGCAACTTCTTTTTACTAACGACTTTTCGCCACCATTTTTACCAGCAGTTTTACCTAGCACTCAAACAACAAATGTCAGAGTTCCCTTCATGAAGATATCTTCAACTTTTTTTTACTAGGACATCCTGATTGACTGTCGGCGAGCAGTAACATCCATGGCCATATCCCCTGTGGAATCCTTCTATCTGGCTACTGGCTGCTCTGACAGCTCAGTCCGGATCTATGACAGGAGAATGCTGGGTACCATAGCAACAGGTATGCACAACCTCAACGGCGGCTACAGGTAGCCTAGCGTTTAGAGCGTTGGGCCAGTAACAGAAAGGTTTCTAGTTTGAATCCGGAGCCGATAAGATAAAAAATGTGTTGACGTGGCCTTCAGCAGGGTACTTAACCCTAATAGCTCCAGGGTTGCTGTTGATAATGGCAGTCCCTGGCTGTGACCCCTCTGAGGGTGTCTCAGGGGGACTTGGGATATGCTAAAAACACATTTCCAATTCACACGTGTATAATGTACATGTGTGAAACAGGACAAATATAATCAAGCACCGACCAGATAATAATAATAATTAACTCAAGGCAATCAACTAAAAATGAACTAATAATTCTATCAATATCAGTAGTCTTGAAGGAATCCTACTGCCACAGTACATAACATAGTTAATCACTGTTTGATTGTCTTTGGGCTCAGTGGTGAGAATAACATTTTCTTCTGAAGGTCTGTATGGAAAATAATACTTTCCTATATACATCTCATCCACTCTGCAGGTTTCCAGACAGGAAGCGGGGTGGCAGGAATGTGTGCGAGGTTCGTACCGAGGCACCTGGTCAACAAGTCATGTCGCGTGACCTCATTGGCCTACAGTAGGGACGGCAGGGAGGTGCTAGCCAGCTATGCCTCAGACTGTCTCTACCTGTTTGACCCTAAAGATGACAAGGGACACGAGCTGAAGGGACCGTCGCAGGATAACAAGGTGAGAACATTCCTCTCACCCACTGTGTATCACAGTAGTAAAGACTGGATTCAATCATTTGAATGTAGTTTGTGTTTACACAACATCTGTGTGCTCACACCGGTTTCTGGAAGCTTCTACCACATGACATGCGGTGTGTGTGTGTGTGTGTGTGTGTGTGTGTGTGTGTGTGTGTGTGTGTGTGTGTGTGTGTGTGTGTGTGTGTGGTGTGTGTGTGTGTGTGTGTGTGTGTGTGTGTGTGTGTGTGTGTGTGTGTGTGTGTGTGTGTGTGTTGACAAGAGGAGGTGATGTGCTGTCCCATCTCTGGGCTATTTTTGCCTCACCAGTAGATAACGGTCTGCTGTCTGAATCTGTTCTGGGAAAGGCATTTGAGCTGTGTTCTCACACACACAGCTGCTGAACACATAAGTCAGGGGGCTTCTGGGTAATCTGCAGGGTGAGGCAGCATATTTTGTACAGAACTCGATACATACAACACCAGATAACGTCACCGTTCCTGTACAAACAACACGGAACTAGTGTAACCTATATGCACTAAGATAAACCTTCCTGTCCCCCTCCTTCTTGTGTATGACACCCCTGGTATCGCCTGCCAGAGCCTCACCTGGCAGTGAGGGGCGGGGAATGTGAGCCCCCAGTGGAGGGAAGAGGAGGGGAGTGGGGGGTCTCAGCCATAGTGAAAGGGCGGTTATTTTGGTCTGTGCCCGTGCTGTGCTGTGAGTGGTGAAATGTCACTGTGTTTCTCCTAGCAGAAGGAGACTCAGCAGAAGCGTCTGCGTCTGAAAGGAGACTGGTCAGACACTGGACCCCTGTCACGGCCAGAGAGCGAGAGGGAGAGGGATGGTAAGAGAAGCTCCTCGCCCCACTAAGTCCCCACTCATCTGAACACACAGCTGACAACACGTGTGCTATCGATGACAGAAGTGCACTCTCACTTGGTCCTATTGCTCCCGAATGGTGCAGTGGTATAAGAGAAGAATTTGTTCTTAACTGACTTGCCTAGTTAAATAAAGGTTACATTAAAAAATAAAATATATATATATATATATATATATATATATATATATATTGTATGGATTAACACACAATACAATTATACATAAGCATGATATTATTAGATTATGTAAACTTTCACATCACTGTCTATGAGTAATATGATGGATTTTGAACCCTCTTGCTCCTGTAGGAGAGTCCAGGCCTGGAGTGTCTCTGATGCAGAGGATGTCAGACATGTTGTCACGCTGGTTTGAGGATGCCAGTGAGGCCCAGAACAACAGAGGAGCCCGTCCACAGCCACGACCCAGGGTAGACCCTGCAGCAGCTCCACAAGGTAGTGGGCTTCACCAGGAGGCTATGGTGCTAGGGAATCCAGCCCCGTCTCAACCAACATCAACAGCCAGCTTCTCCTCCTCCTCCATGGAGAGCCCGAGGAGCCGTAGGAGTGGCACGGGGACAGGAAGTCTCCAACCGTCTCCTGGGGAACCAGTTCTGAGTCTGACATACAGCAACCAGGGCACCACTAGCAGCACCATCCAACTGGACTTCTCCAGCGGTGGCGCCAGCGATCAGGGGGAACCCCCGCGGATCAGGAGCCCAGAGCAGGTGTCCGACACCAGGCAGATCTCATCCCTCAGCCAGTCGGAGGTGGAGGGCATGGGAGAGGAGCCCACACCACAGCCCCCTGGGGAATGGATGCAAAGGTATGGTACTATGAATGCATTGACTGAGGCATAGCTGGCTTACACAGTTAATCATTGAACTACTGGAGTCATGTCTGGCTATTAAAGTGGATGTGTTGTTCCCTTCCTTCCATAGATTTAATTTGAGAGGATCAGAATTAGGGGAAAGAGTACTCAGGTAATTATTTGCCATGGCAACAACAACTAAGAATGAGTTGTTCTTCACTAACAATAGATGTGTCAGATCAGTAGTTTAAATAACGCTGACAGACCAGTTGGAACTAGCATGCTGATGTTGGGCGTTTCCTTGTTGCTCAGTGCATTCAATCAAACCTGCGATACAGAAGTTACACTTCTCATGTGGCTGGACTTTGATTGGATTTAATGACTCTACAGACATGTTGTATATCCTTCCGAAAGGCGCTCTGCTGCTGCGCGGATCCAGGAGATTTTTCGGCGGCGGAAAGAGAAGAAAGAGTTGGCGGATTGCGAGACTCGCCGTATTGGGAAGCCCTCAGTAGAAAAGGTCTACAAGGGCCACCGTAATTCCAGGACGATGGTACAGTACAGTATAACAGTACTGAGCATTAAGACAAGCTTGAAGTAATGATTTAGTCCACCAGAGGGGGACCTTGGGCAATATGTGGTGATAACGGCTTCAACTTCTTGTCAGCTATATTTAAGGTTCAATGCTTTTGTTATTGAGAAGTAGCTATGTGGAATACTCATTCAAGCTTTTGTTGTTGTTGTTGTTTATAGACCAATCAGTGTTGTTTCTGGCATGACCAGTTTGTGCTGAGCGGCTCAGACTGTGGTCATATCTTCATCTGGGACCGAGAGACAGGGGAACACCTAATGCTGCTGGAGGCAGACCAGCACGTTATCAACTGTCTGCAGCCACACCCCTACGAACCACGTGAGTTCACTGCTTCTGACAGTCTCACACTGAAGGTGGTTTTAGTCAACACCCAGTCTGGCTCTTACAACTCAAAGGCTTGAAGGCTGTGACTTTACAGGTACAGTGCATTTGGGAAGTATTCAGACCCCTTCACTTTTTCCACATTTTGTTACGTTACAGCCTTATTCTAAAATTGATTAAATTCGTTTTTGGGGGGGTACTGTGGGGGGGACAAATGTATATAATAAAAAAAAACTGAAATGTCACATTTACATAAGTATTGAGACCCTTTACTCAGTACTTTGTTGAAGCACCTTTGGCAGTGATTACAGCCTTGAGTCTTCTTGGGTATGACGCTACAAGCTTGGCACACCTGTATTTGGGGAGTTTCTCCCATTCTGCTCTGCTGATCCTCTCAAGCTCTGTCAGGTTGGATGGGGAGCGTCGCTGCACAGCTATTTTCAGGTCTCTCCAGAGATGTTAGATCAGGTTCAAGTCCGGGCTCTGGCTGGTCCACTCAAGGACATTCAGAGACTTGTCTCAAAGCCACTCCTGCGTTGTCTTGGGTGTGTGCTTTGGGTTGTTGTCCTGTTGGAAGGTAAACATTCTTCCCAGTCTGAGGTCCTGAGCACTCTGGAGTAGGTTTTCATCAAGGATCTCTCTGTACTTTGCTCCGTTCATCTTTGCCTCGATCCTTACTAGTCTCCCAGTCCCTGGCGCTGAAAAACATCTCCACAGCATGATGTAGCCACCACCATGCTTCACCGTAGGGATGATATTGGCCAGGTGATGAGCGGTGCCTGGTTTCCTCCAGACGTGACGCTTTGCATTCAGGCCAAAGAGTTCAATCTTGGTTTCATCAGACCAGATAATCTTGATTCTCATGGTCTGAGAGTCCTTTAGGTGCCTTTTGGCAAACTTCAAGCTGGCTGTCATGTGCCTTTTACTGTGGAGTGGCTTCCGTCTTGCCACTCCACCATAAAGGTCTGATTGGTGGAATTCTGCAGAGATGGTTGTCCTTCTGGAAGGTTCTCCCATCTCCACAGAGGCACTCTGGAGCTCTGTTAGAGTGACCATCAGGTTCTTGGTCACCTCCCTGACCAAGGCCATTCTCCCACTATTGCTCAGTTTGGCCGGGTGGCCAGCTCTAGGAAGAGTCTTGGTTGTTCCAAATTTCTTCCGTTTAAGAATTATGGAGGACACTGTGTTCTTGGGGACGTTCAATGCTGCAGAAATGTTTTGGTACCCTTCCCCAGTTCTGTGCCTCGACACAATCCTGTCTCGGAGCTCTACGGACAATTCCTTCGAATTGGCTCGGTTTTTGCTCTGACATGCACTGTCAACTGTGGGACCTTATATAGACAGATGTGTGCCTTTCCAAATCATGTCCAATGAATTTACCACAGGTGGAATCCAATCAAGTTGTAGAAACATCTGAAGGATGATCAATGGAAACAGGATGCATAGCAAAGAGTCTCATAGCAAAGGGTCTGAATACTTATGTAAATAAGGTATTTCTGTTTTTTATTTGAATTACATTTGCTAACATTTCTAATTTAATTAATTTTAGAATAAGGCTGTAACGGAACAAAATGTGGGAAAAGTGAAGGGGTCTGAATACATTCCGAATGCACTGTAACTGCCAAAATAAGCAATTAACATCCCATCATGCTTAGGGTCATGTATAAATATGCTGGGCAGGCCATCATTTTGGCCACCATGGCTATGCCCCCATAGGATGACAATGCCCCCATCCACAGGGCACGAGTGGTCACTGAATGATTAGATGAGCATGAAAACGATGTTAAGCATATGCCATGGCCGTCTCAGTCACCAGCTCTCAACCCAATGGAACACTATTGGAGATTCTGGAGCGGCGCTTGAGACAGCGTTTTCCACCACCATCAACAAAACGCCAAATTATGGAATTTCTCTTGAAAGAATGGTGTTGCATGCCTCCAATAGAGTTCCAGACACTTGTAGAATCTATGCCAAGGTGCTTTGAAGCTGGTCTGGCTTGTGGCGGCCCAACGCCCTATTAAAACACTTTATGTTGGAGTTTCCTTTATTTTGTCAGTTACCCGTATATTAATTTTTTTATTTTTCTGTTCATTCCAGTGTTAGCCACATCAGGGATAGATTCCAACATCAAGATCTGGTCACCGATGGAGGAATCCCCATCATTCAACAGAGTACTCGCTGAAGAGGTGTGACATAAATACATGTATTCATGTCACGGGAGGTTGGTGGCACCTAAATTGGGGAGGACGGGCTCGTGGTAATGGTTGGAACGGTATAAAATACAGCAACCACGTGGTTACCATGTGTTTGATGCCGTTCCAGTCGCTCCGTCCCAGCCATTATTATGAGCCGTCCTCCCCACCAGCCTCCATTGATTTGTGTGCTTTACAATCAAACACGTGTGTGGAGGAAAGAAAGGCTCTCATCATAGTGACATTGATGAAGCCATTGGAACCTCTGATCTCCTGATACCTGGTGCTCTGTGTCCTGTAGGTGACCTTCCGTAATGAACTGATGCTGGAGGAGACCAGGAACACTATCACTGTACCTGCCTCATTCATGCTGAGGATGCTGGCCCAACTCAACCACTCCATCACAGCAGGTGACCGCGACACACACGCACTCTTCCAACCCTGCATCTCTAGTGATAACCCGTGATACAGAATGGCTATGGATCTATCTTAAGTGGTTATAACAGCAGTCACTGACTGGTAACATTGGTCATCTCTTTCTTTCCTCTACAGAGTCTGAGGACAATGAGGAAGACGAGTAGCCCTATCCATAGCTTCCATACTGGACTGTTGAATGTGTGAAGTAGGAACTACATATTATCTCATTGGATTCACTTTGTGGCCATTATAGTGGTAATGTTACCATAGGGATTGGAGTATTGGACCTCACCTAGTGTAGGTTATAGAACACTAGAAGAGGTGTTGATTTTATAAATATAGTTGATATTCAGATGAAGGAATGTTTTGTACCTATTTCTATATTTTGATCAGGTGTCCAGCCTCTCCGTCTGGCTATGAGAAGTGTTCTCTAGATGGTATCTCATTATTCTCTGTACTTTGTGAACCTCAGGCCTTTTTGTGAGAAGTCGCATTTCATCTTACTTTGTCTGTGGCTTTTCCTGATACTCTGCAACGACGGCTTCAGTTCTGACTGTTGTCAATGTGCTTGTTTACCAAAGAGAATGCATTTAATTTAAGAATTTACGAATGTTAAAAAAATACAAAATTTAAAAAAGAAAAAACATTTGCTTGAAATGAATCACCCTGTTCTTCCTTCTGAAATGGCTAATTGAACGTTAATAAGGAAGCACTTTGTTACAGTATATGAATTACTAGGTAGTTACAGTACTAATTACATACATATGGTAATTGCAATGAACCTATTGAATATGAATAAAAATCCAGTATCTGGATTAGAAGCTACATTTTTATATTTATGTAACCAGAATAAAAGTGTCAGGTTGTTTCAAACTCAACACTTGAGTTGTTTTAAATACATATTACGATGCATGCTTGGTGACATGAGCACAAATGTTTGTATTCAGAAATAAGAAACAAATGTCCCACATTTCTAAACATTTTATACTACAAAACTATTTATTGAAAAAAACATATTACACAAGAACAAAAACAGGGAAAACTGAAGAGAGAATGTAGTGATTGTGAAGTCAAAATGAACATATTGTAAAAATATGAAATAAACATGAATTGATCTGTAAAAAGCCTACTATAACTAGGTGCTCTATTCAATCAGACCTGCTTTAGCAGACATTTGCAGAGCAGTTGTTTTGGCGGTGTCGGAGGTGGAACGGCTTCAGAGCTGTCAAATCCACAAGCTGCTCCCAGCATGATACCTAAAGCGGACCTTGCCATTGGCTGCATGGAGTCCCGTTAAAGAGAAATCCCATGCAGCCTTGTTTACAAGTTAGAACACTGGAATGTGAGATGTAATCTACACTTCGATTAGCGGGTGTCAGCTAACGCCAGTTAACACTTTGAATCTAGGCCTTAGTATCATGACATAAATATGTTACCAACATGATTGAAGATGACAAGATTGTCATTATGACTAAAGAAAACAGAACGAGGCTAATCTTTAGACTATTTTAGGGTATGCTGTTGTAACGTATGGAGGAAGCATGTTGTGTAATCGCTAAGTTATAAAAGCTGTAGGTGCTTTTGGTCTTTCAGTGACCACCAGACAACACTGAATCTGCTCTCAGTACATAATCATCATCTTCAGTCATCTGCTACAGCGCTCAGCCTTTCAACTACTGGGATTTGTATTGATAGTAAAAAAAGCTCATTTGTATTAATACAGTATGGTTGAACCACTTCAGTAGTAACCTACATTCAAGGCCAGTGATTATAATACAATAATATACTGTAAATATGGCCTCCAACTCCATGTCAATCACATACATATGCTTTTCACTTTTGACCCATGAATGTATGGTTAATATGTAGTCGCTAGATATTAGATGGACATATTTATCTTAAGACACTTCACAATCTATTGCTGATCAATCAAATCTTTGCGACATTTGATTTGTTGCTTGTGGGTACATTTTATAAAAAGCTATTCTTGCAACAACTGAACTCTAATAATTCATAACATATTTCTAGCAGTTCAGAATGTAACATTTATTGCTTATCCGTTGACTTACTTTGGTAGTTAAGGCAACGATTTAAAGTGACGAAGGAAAAGCAGATTGTAGGCCGACTACCATTATGCAACATACACCACAAATAAAGCTTTTGTGCGACAAAAAAATTAGAAACCACAAACAAAGCCTAAATATAGGCAAACTACACATTTTCATTAAACCCATAAGGCTATCATATAAACATTAAAATGTTATACTCTGCAAGTGTTTTTAGGCCTGCACCCAACCCATGAATGATGTGCTTGAGCAAGCGAAGGCATACAACACACTTGCATAGTGTGATGACCACAGTTGGGGTCAATTCCATTTCAAATCATCCTGAATTGACTGAGTTTAAGTTGAATTGGGTCCAACACTGGTCCTCTTTGTAGTACTGCACCATAAACAGGTAGTCATGTCCCTGTGATCTGCTGCAGCTCAGTGAGGGGAGGAGAGTCTCTGCTAAGGCAGTCTGACTCAGTCTCTCCACTATCAGTCTGAGGCTGGGCCGCTGGCTGGGATCTTCTCAACACCAGCTTGTACAGCCCGGCCACGAGGAAGACCACTGCGATCACAGCAAGTAGCTGGCGTATATGAGAAACTGAGACAGAGAGAGAAAATATTTATCAAGCTACATCAGTGTTAACAGTAATACGACTCTTTAAAAACAAAAGATATTTTACATCCAAACATCATGGATAGTATTGTCTTTAGATAAGTTACCTGTGGGAAAATGTCCAGGCCCAGCCCGACAGAGTCCACTACCACAACAGTAAGCAGAGTCTGAAGCAGCAGGGCAATGAAAGTGTTCACTCCAAACACCAAGGCATATCGCTGCATACTCAGGTTGGCAGCAATCTGATACCTGGTGGAGCACAAAAGAGTGTCTTTAGAAATACAATTTAAAACATAAAAGTAGAGTTTGAATACACAGTAGAAAGATGAAATTGAATACACAGTAAAGATATCTCATAGGTAGACAGCTAGCTACGGTAGAAGCCTTCAGCAATGATACAATTTAGTCCAAACATTAATAACAAACTTTAAATCCCTGGACATCATATGGTTTTCAGGGGATGTCTGTCTGTCCTAATCACATAGCGATGGTTATATCATGTACTGTAGGTCAGGATGTCTGTCTGTCCTAATCACGTAGCGATGGTTATATCATGTACTGTAGGTCACTCACGTAGCGATGGTTATATCATGTACTGTAGGTCAGGATGTCTGTCTGTCCTAATCACGTAGCGATGGTTATATCATGTACTGTAGGTCAGGATGTCTGTCTGTCCTAATCACATAGCGATGGTTATATCATGTTCTGTAGGTCAGGATGTCTGTCTGTCCTAATCACGTAGCGATGGTTATATCATGTACTGTAGGTCAGGATGTCTGTCTGTCCTAATCACATAGCGATGGTTATATCATGTACTGTAGGTCAGGATGTCTGTCTGTCCTAATCACATAGCGATGGTTATATCATGTACTGTAGGTCAGGATGTCTGTCCTAATCACATAGCGATGGTTATATCATGTACTGTAGGTCACTCACGTAGCGATGGTTATATCATGTACTGTAGGTCAGGATGTCTGTCTGTCCTAATCACGTAGCGATGGTTATATCATGTACTGTAGGTCAGGATGTCTGTCTGTCCTAATCACATAGCGATGGTTATATCATGTACTGTAGGTCAGGATGTCTGTCTGTCCTAATCACGTAGCGATGGTTATATCATGTACTGTAGGTCAGGATGTCTGTCTGTCCTAATCACGTAGCGATGGTTATATCATGTACTGTAGGTCAGGATGTCTGTCTGTCCTAATCACGTAGCGATGGTTATATCATGTACTGTAGGTCAGGATGTCTGTCTGTCCTAATCACGTAGCGATGGTTATATCATGTACTGTAGGTCAGGATGTCTGTCTGTCCTAATCACGTAGCGATGGTTATATCATGTACTGTAGGTCAGGATGTCTGTCTGTCCTAATCACGTAGCGATGGTTATATCATGTACTGTAGGTCAGGATGTCTGTCTGTCCTAATCACGTAGCGATGGTTATATCATGTACTGTAGGTCAGGATGTCTGTCTGTCCTAATCACGTAGCGATGGTTATATCATGTACTGTAGGTCAGGATGTCTGTCTGTCCTAATCACGTAGCGATGGTTATATCATGTACTGTAGGTCAGGATGTCTGTCTGTCCTAATCACGTAGCGATGGTTATATCATGTACTGTAGGTCAGGATGTCTGTCTGTCCTAATCACGTAGCGATGGTTATATCATGTACTGTAGGTCAGGATGTCTGTCCTAATCACGTAGCGATGGTTATATCATGTACTGTAGGTCACTCACGTAGCGATGGTTATCAGCAGCATGTAGGTGGCTCTGAAGACCACATAGGAGGTGTAGCACACCCAGATGTTCCTGATGGTGTCCATGAGGTACACAGCCACAGCCATGACCACTGAGAAGATACAGAGAGCCAGCTCTCCCCAGACTGCCCAGGAGACCTTGATGGAGCCAACCCCGAAGGCTGCTAACGCACCTAAGCACAGACACCAGGGGCGTGATCAGTCAGCAGACAAACAGAACATGCATTGAAATTAAAATGTGCATTCTTATTTGATTAGATTCTGCTTCCAGGCTGACTTGGAAGTATGGTAACGCATATTGGGTAGATTTCATTTACAAGCTGTGGACAAAGGATATGTAGACAAAGTCAGCCATGTTATTGTAATTCACTCCTAAGGACAAAATGGATAAACGCTTCCAATGGAGAACAATGTGATGTAACGCTAATATTTAAGGTTGTTGCCTGTTTAGCTATTACAAAGCAATAAGTAACCTCCATATTAGTTAACTAGGCTACCTTTCGTCATTGGTGGCACAAGGGAAAAGCAATTATTTTCGGATTTGAGACTTTTTTTTCAAAGGATTTCAGACCACATGAGCTAGTGGTCCTATTAAGAAAATATTTCAAGGATTGCAGTCAAACTGGATTAGCACGATACAGAAACAATGTTAACAAGATCATGTTACAGAAGAGCCAACGGTTCTCTAAACTGTAACGTTATATTGGTGATATAAAGAAATGTAAAAATATATAACATTAGCATATGATTGCATTAACGTTACAAATATTCACATGTAAACAATACGTTATTTTGTAGATTTAGCTAGCTAAATGTAGTTGCTTTTTGCACTATGAACAAGAAGCTAATGCTCGTCCTTCCACTTACCTCTGTTTCAGTAAGGTTTTTATCAGGTCCCATCAAAAACGCAGTTAAGAAAGGCTCAGAAGGTCGGAGATTAGAGAAGAATCCATAAACACAAAGTAAGATCGTGGGATATAGTTGAAACATGTCAACCAAAAAACACACACCATAACGTAACCTCCACGCACCACAGTCGCTAGTAGATTTGATCTGACAGCAATATGGAAAAGTGAAAATATTGTGCGTCGCAGTAAAATGACGACAGAACCTTCGGCCAATTAAATGAGAGCAAAGAGGGGGTTCGTCTTTGGCAACAAAATAAGTGTATTAAATGAGGCACACACGCTGGTATACTTACCAAAGTTATTACATTTTCTAAATCAGATTCTGCCCATTAAAATTGATGTATATATTGATGTGTATCAAAAAAAGGTGAAATAAAATACGAATTATTATTTTAACAGTCAGTCTAGCTACAGACTCATTACATAACCTTATCTATTCATAGACCATGCATACATTTTAATCTAGCTGTCAATTTGCTGAGAAAAGTATATCATTTCAGATGCCATATGTGCTTTATAATGCATGATCTCAAGGGCATTCACCCAGTGGTAGGTAGTTTTATAACGGCATAATGTATACAATCCATCATATCAATAATATTGATGATTTTTCTTGATATAAATGTACATTACTTTAAAATGTTCAGTGTGTTAACACTGAGCTGTTACACAAGGAGTCTGTAGGATCAACAGATAAGAGAAAGGGCCACAACACCTGTCCAGCTGATTGTTGGGAAAAGAAAGTACTCTGGAGTCAGTTACTCAGACATTTTACAGTCAATATTTCAGCATTAATGAGTGAGTTATACATACTGTTAAGAGAAGAGTACTATAGTTAACAATGAATGCACTGTGCAGACCCTTAGCCAAATGTGCAGAAATAAAGTCTTGGTTGGTTTCTGACGTCTTTATATATTTGAGAAGACAGTCAAACTCCTGATGATATACCGTGTCTTTGAATAATCTGGTGATACAGGTAACCTTGCATGTCATCACACAAAGAGGTAACGCTCACATATTCATACAACACAATCATCATGACGTCATCTCTACAGGACAAGACAGTGGAACGAGGAGCAGGGTTGAAAAAAAAAAAAAAAAAAAACGAAGAGAAGAGCTGGGCAAAGAAAACTCCAAAAGAGGACACCAACCCCACTTACAGGAACCAACGATGGTCCTGGGCCCAATAGACCATGTACACGTCACCATTAAGACAAACTGGCATTGGTCTGAACCAGTAGAGGTCCAAACATTAGTCCAGCACAGTGCATCACACTGAAAAAGCTATAATGCAAAGTGGACAAAAAATATTTGTCTGATTTCTTTCAACAACATTTAATTGGTAAGCATTTGAGAGGACATTAGTGGCACCATTACTATGGTAAAAAAAAAAAAAAAAGATTTGTGTGGTTATAAAAACAAATGGAGAAAACTTGAAAGCCTATCTGTCAGTGAATTCATGTAAAATAAATATAGTTATCTTTGAATGGTTGTTAATGGCAGAGCTGGGCACTTGCCAAGTACAGAGTGAAAATCTTCCAGACAAAAACACTGAGATCAGTCACCACATAAAGCCATTACATCATTGGGATTATAGCATTACCAACATCTGTATACACCCATCAACCCCTCAGCGATTCAACCTATTCCCACGCAAAGAGGGTCAGAGTACCCAGAATATTCCAAGAGTCATTCCCAGAGACAACATTCCATACCCCACTAACACTGCCAGCCAGAAGACAGATTCCTCCTACACTCAAAGATGTTTGCAAGAGTAGCCTACACCTCTGTAGGATGGAGCTACATGGTGAAGTGCCTTGTGTAGTCGTATTCTATCGTGGGGATGACGGCCTGGACAAACTTCAAGAAAATCAACAGATACCTGAAACATGAAGTTAAGGAATAATGTGTAGGCAAGAATGGAACAGTATTAGCAAGATCACTTGTATTTACAACTCACCTTAGGATACATTGAACTATACCATGGCATTGTTGAATACTCGTTTCACTATAAAGCACAGTATATCAGCACGTTAGAATTCAACTATAGAAATTGAATTCTACAGTGTTTGAGCTGCGTTTGAAAGCAAAAGTCGAATTGAAAACATTGAATTAGATTTTTCATAACAGCAAGCTACGACTGACGCTTTCTTTGTTTGGTTACCAAGGCTGTAGTAATCTAGTAAACTTGCTAGCTACTTCAGTGGATGTTGAAAACATTTCAAGCAGCACATTTGTTAAATTATAGCCATGATATGAAAGTAATAATCAACTCGTTCCCTGGAAATGAATGCAACTCTGGAAAGTAAGTCGTTCATTATTTTCCATAGAACACATAGGCCCATTATCCCTTACATCATGACACATACACTTAAATCACCAAGCTGCATTAAAAACACAACTTTAGCTCAGCTGACAAATCACTTAAAGGATGCATATGAACTCCAAGTTCTCCTCCCCCTTCCGCCACAGTCTCGATTATCCTTTTCATCACTTCAGCATGTCTGGAAAACAGGAAGTGGCAACATTAGTTTACAGGACCATAAGCGCTGCCTCGATGAGTAGTACAGTCGGATCAGGGCCCGTACGCAAAGTTTTTCAGAATAGGAGTTCTGATGTGGGATCAGTTTTAGATTATAATGAATAGAAAGGGGGACCTGATCCCAGATCAGCACTCTTCCGATTTTGAGTTACTGAAAGCATGTTCATGATCGCTTGCTTTTACCTGCAGGGATGCACAGAGCACATGGCCGGGGGTGGTAGGTGGGGGTGGTTTTCGATGGTGACCGTTTTCTTCACATGATCCTGGCTGATGTCCTCGTACATCTGATCCACTGTCAGGGGCTGTCTGTCCTGTAGGAGTGAGAGGAAATGGTAAACAGAGCGTAGAACCCAGGAACTCGGTTTCCCAGGTAAGTCAAAGACATCATTCTTCCTCAGCTGTAAGAACACATCTTGGGATTTACGTCCTCAGTAATATTTACAATGCAATCCAAAAGGACACACAGCAGTATCTAAATGCCAACATGTTTTGTTACTGTGCACATAGGATGCACTTTTTGGTCTACCCTAGAAACCCAGATACACTAAACTGTCTCCGTACTGCTGAGAGCTGGTGTACAAATCAAAAACATTTTATTTGTCACATGCACAGAATACAACCTGACAGTGAATGCTTACTTACAAGCCCTTAACCGACAACGCAGTTGTCGGGTTCACCTAGGGGTCATAAGGGCTGTACCAAAATGTTTGATGTATTAGAATAATTGATTATGCTTATGTTGTATTAATACAAGGGGTTATAAGACCCTGACAACCACATAAGACCCCTAGACTACAGATTAACAATATATTAATTATAGAGGTTTAGAATTGTTTTCTAGTTCGCTCTCTCTTATAGAGGCCCCTCTGAGAAATGTGTGACTGAGACAGAACTCTGCAGGGGAGTGGAGGAGATAAGACTAGTCAGACATTCCACAATAAATCAACTTTAAGGAGTGGACGTTTACTGCTAAGTTTTTAGATAACACTTAAAGCCTTGTTTATATAGTTTTGTAGGCAAGGTTTTGGTCTCAGGAGTAAAGTAATGACATCAACAGGGCTAGACTTAAGGTTTAAAACAACTTGGGACCTTTTCTTTGATGCAGAACTTACTGGGAAACATGCGCTATGTTCCTGAATGTCAGCTTCTGTCTGCAATTGCATTAACAAAGGTTTTTGAATGATTTAATTAAATATATTGTCATAATGCTAATTTCACCAATGATTGACAAGGACGAAAGGAACGAACCCTAACACAGTTGCGAAAAATATGTGTTAAAAGTATTTACTAAATAAACTGAGGTAAAAAAATAAATAAAATAACAAATAATTAAGGAGCAACAATAAAATAACAGTAGCAAGGCTATATACAGGGGGTTCTGGTACAGAGTCAACGTACAGTAAGTGTGTTACCTCATCGTATCCAAATAGCCAGAGTCGAGGAGTCTGATAGTATTTGTCATATGTGATGTAGAGGTCATAGGTTCGAGTCTGCAGGATGTCATCGCTCCCAGCCTCTCCCGTTTTGGATTTAGACAAGTCCACCATTTTACTGGTGTCCAGGGTGGCCTGGAGACATATGGGAGAGAAAAAACTAAAGTGAAAAATGGGGAATAGACACACTTCCTGGAAACGGAAGCAATGTACAATAAAAGTTAGAACAATACTGTTAACTTCTGACCTCATCTGTTTCCAGTAGTCCACTCTCCTCATACTCTGAAAGAACAGAACAAGACAAACAACCATTACATTACTTATTTAACTATGAAAGTCAGTTAAGAACAAATTCTTATTTACAATGACGGCCTACCAAAAGGCCTGCTGCGGGGGCGGGGGTTAAAAATAAAAAAAAATAGGACAAAACACACATCACAACTAGTGAAGTATAACCACAGAACAATGAGACATATGTCACCGGACGTATAAATGTGAAGCATCCGCTTGGAGTTTCCTTTCACTACCAAATATGGTAGTGAGAGGAAGCCCAGCGGCCGGGAGTGGGAGAAGACGGAACAAGATGGATTTTGGCCAACATTCTGCTAACTTCTCATCGACTAAACATTTGATCTCAATTAAATGTTCTGTTCCCAAAACTAAAATATGCTACAAACATAATCAAGTAAGTTTTGTATACTTTACCCTTTGCCAAAGTTTTAAAAAAATGGTGTTGTTTAGGAGTGCAAAGCCGAGTTGAGTTACTGCACAAACGCACTTCAGAGTTGGTGTTCCCTAATGGAAATAGGATCTCACTAGCTCGTGCTTGGCTCTGCCCACTATGACTAATTTGTTCCCGTTTGAAACAAAGAGCTATGGTCTATCTTGGTTTAGTTATACAAATCTTTGGTATATTCCTTGAGGAGTAGAGAGTAGACACCTTCCATATCTGCTGCCTCGTCTTCATCATCATCATCATCTCCGTTTCCACTAGCACCAGAGTTCATGTTCATGTCCTTTCAAAACAAAGGAATACAACTATTTTAAGACATCTTCAATGGTATTAATCTAAGGTTGTTAGTTTGAAACATTCATTATCAATGCAGAGTACTAGGATTCAATAACAAAACGTAAATGGTCCATCAAATTTACCTTGTTGTCCAATGAGATTTCTCGTACAGCTTCTGTAACTCCCCCTATACCTAAAATATCAATTTGAAATATAACATTCCTGGACAAACAAACCCAAAAGCTAACTTTATTTATAATGTATTACTGAAACTGCACTCTGCAGCACAGCAATAAATGAAGGTATACTGTTGCACTACAACATAAAAAGACCCTAGAAAATGAACCATTGTCACAGGAAATGTCTAAAGTGTCCAACCTGAGTTGTGGTAGGTGTCGACCCATCCTCCATCTCCGTCATCCTCCTCTATGATAGCTTCCAGTTCATCACAATACTCCATCTGTTTACAGCGCTTGTAGCAGGGAACTGTAGGCACACACACAAAATATGCATTACTACAGCAACAATAAGGACAAGTAACAGTATTGTAGAGAAAGCGCCACTTTAATAAATGGATCACTAGTCACTTTAATAATGCCACTTAAATAATGTTTACATATCTTGCATTACTCATCTCATATGTATATACTGTATTTTACACCGTTTATTGCATCTTGCCTATGCCGCTCGGTCAATGCTCATCCATACATTGTATATATTCTTATTCCATTACTTAGATTTGTGTGTATTAGGTAGTTGTTGTGGAATTGTTAGATTACTTGTTAGAACTAGAAGCACAAGCATTTCGCTACACTCGCAATAACATCTGCTAACCATGTGTATGTGACCAATAACATTTAATTTGATTTGAGTTCACACAGTTCTTACCATTGCGAGTCAATAGGAACTGCTTATCCTTGGGTAAATACGGCTTCACCTTCTCCTCTTCCCCAGACACCCTGGAGGGAATAAACATGATGTGACATCTGGGACTACTGTGCTGTCAAAACATCCTACTGTAGTTGATGCTATATTTGGAGACAGCATAACATCCATCCAGAGTAATTACATGCTCATATCAGACTAATTAGATTTGAGAAATTAAGTGCAATTTAGCTGACTACAATATCATGGAGGTGGGATAAAGTCCATTTCAATTCCTGTTAGTTGAACTGGACATCAGAACATGGGCATTTCTTCATAAGAGTGTAATTCAATTTCAGGATTGACTTGGATGGAGCCAACCCATGTCCTGGGGTAGCGTGTACAATATTGAGTATCAATCTTACTCCAACGGACACTCACCATTTCCATGTGGGGCAGTGATGAACAAGGTGATCTCCAGCAGCTACAAACTAATGGAGAGAAAATAGAGATTTAATAGAGAGTTGAAATAGTTTAGACAGATGACAATTACTGTGGGTCGGGGAAAGGGGCTTCCTTTGGAATTATGACAAACTTCTCCAAAATCTCTTTCAGTTGCACTTATTTGCCCAAATGATGAAAGCCTGCATACGTGTGACTTGTTGGGCTTTTTAAAGTGACTCAGTTACAAATGATACGAAAGACAACTTCCTCACCTCTTCTGGAGTGATAACACCAGTCTCCTTGAATTTGGATTCCTATCAGACAAAATAATGAAGTCATATAATTGTGGAGTTGGCAGTTTGGTATATTTAACGTGTGTGACTGCCTGCAAACAGTTTCATTACAGAGGAGGTTAGACACTCCATTCTTAATTGCTTGAAGGTCTTAAACATTGATTGTCACATTTCTCAAATGTGCTTAACTGGAATCATGCGAAGTTAACGTTAACTACATTGACAAGACAGTCATCAACGCCATGAAACTGCTAAATATTTCATATACTGAGATTATACACTGCAATAGGACTGTAAAAAACGAATTGTAGCTACATAATACATGTTGTTGAGAGCACTTGAGGGAAGACTTCCCGATAACGCATGCTAGCATGTTAGCATCTTACGCACCACTGCTGAGTGATAGCAATCTACAGTAGCTAGCGATACAGCTAATTTAGCTTACCTTCAGCACTGGAGTAAAAAACTCGGCTACACCAAGGGCCGTGCCTTTTACAGAATTAATGGCGTTCTGCATGTTAGCTATCAGATCGATCCACGACAGATGTGTGCGTCTTCAAACGCCGAAGGACCGTCGGTTTTCAGTTGTTTTTTCGTCAGCAACAGATCACATGACTTGTCATTTGAGATCCCCTTCCGCTGTTAAAGTCTCGAGAGATTTGTCTGGACGGCTCAAGGGTTGCCTGATCATGACTGGCCCAGGCCCCAAGGGAAAGTTAAATACATTTGAGTTCTTCAATCTGGAATAAGACCTTTATTCAGCATACATACAGGTAACTGCCAAAATGAAGGAAACACCAACATGGTGACCACAAGCCGCCAGAACAGCTTCAATGCGCCATGGCATAGATTCTACAAGTATCTGTTACTCTGTTGGAGGGATGTGACACTATTCCTCCACGAGAAATTCAACAATTTGGCATCTCTCATAAGTGTTCAATTGGGTTGAGATCTGATGACTGAGAAACACACACACCCTTTAAACGCACTATGCTCTTTTGAGCCCCCTATTTCAGTCACTTAGATCTCTTCTTCAAGCCATGGTATAAAAATGACGGGCAACTGGGAATTTGTACACAGGGGAGTGATGAGCTCTACAGCAGACTCGCACAACTCAATCGCTGGTTGGAAACTCTTTTCTGTCCCTCCCAAAATATATTTGTAGATAACTGGCCCTCTTTCTGGGACTCACACACACACAGGACCAAGCCTGGCATGCTCAGGAATGACATACTCTTATTTTAGCTGGAGGTGTGCTCTCATCTTCTCTATCAACATAGACAGGGTTCTAACTCCTCTAGCTCCACAATGAGATAGGGTGCAGGCCAGGCAGTAGTCTGTCAGCCAGCCTGCCAGCTTAGTGTAGTCAGCTTAGATTTTCCCATTCAGACCATGTCTGTGCCTCGATTTAGGTCGGGCAAAACTAAACATGGCGGTGTTCGCATTTGCAATCTCACTGGAATAAAGACCTCCATTCCTGTCATTATTGAAAGATATTGTGATAATACCTCACATCCACAACGGCTCATAGTAATGGCTGGAATGGTATCAAACACATGGAAATGTGTTTGATGTGCTCGATACCATTCCATATATTCCGTTCCGGGCTCGTAGCCATTACTATGAGCCCGTTCTTCCCAATTAAGGTGCCACCGGCCGCCTGTGCTCACATCTCAAAATAGGACTACTTAATGTTAGATCCCTCACTTCCAAGGCAGTCATAGTCAATTAACTAATCACTGATCATAAACTTGATGTGATTGGCCTGACTGAAACATGGCTCAAGCCTGATGAATATACTTGGTTAAATGAGGCCTCTCCTCCTGGTTACACGAGTGACCAGATCTCCACAAAATTGGAAGTCTTCCAACGAGCTTGGAAAGACACAGGGGCGGAAATCCCGGGGGGGGGGACGGGGGGGACACGACCCCCCCATCCTGGGAAAAATATGATTTGTCCCCCCCAATATATCACTGAAACATAACTATGTAATTTAAATAATATTAATAATACGCAATGAAAGCAATTGTGCTGATTATAGACACTTAATAGCGCGTTTTTAAGTTTCAAAAGATTGCAACCCCCTCACTCTTTGCCTCACAATGGTTTGATCCACTGCCAGTTCCTTAGTTTGCTAGGTAACAGAGAGGTCGTATCTACTGTCTGAAAGGCACTCAATGCACGTAACTGATGTGAGGTTAATCCAGTCAATCGCGCACACACACTAGCTGAATATGCAGAGCTAGCGTGCAAATATTAACTATTAAGCTAGCTAGTACCAATTCCATTTATGTGGCGTCGTCAAAGATGGAATCAGCATGCAGATGATGTAAGTTAGTGCTTCAAAGTCCCTGTGATAAGGTTAGCGATAAACTGAAATCCAAACTGAACAGAACTACACTCTCTTCTACCATTGTCTTAAATATATTTAATGGTCTCGTTGCAAAAGCTAAATTGTCGCAAGTGAACTTTTATTTATTTAATTTCACCTTTATTTAACCCGGGTAGCAAAGATTATAGCAAACACCACTGAAACGGAATTGGTGCTCACTAGCTTTGCAAATTCAGCTATTGTTGGAAGCCAGCCAATATGAAACAAACTATTAAAATTACAAAAGGTTGCAGCATATGTTGTGTAAATGGTGAACTCATACAGCTGTCAACTCTTGTCATTTTAATCCGTTTCACATTTGCTAGCTACCTTTTAGATCGAAGCCCAAATAGAATGATAAAAGATAAGATGATAGAAGACCATCTCCTACTGTAAATAACCTACACACTGTGTGTGTGTGTGTGTGTGTAGCCAGCCAGCCAGGTAGAAAAATGGCAGAAAAATAAAAGACGGACATCAGAGTATTTTTCAGTACACCAAAACGCATAGTAAGAACCCTAGTAGCCTAATATCTCAAAGACTAGTTGATAAAATGTTCATAAGAAAGAAATGAAATTCTAATGGAAATGTTTCACAATGATGTCATTAGGCAGAGCAGGCAACAGATGGCACACAGACAGCAGAGTTGGGGACAGATATGCAGGGACAGACTGGCAGAGACAGGGAGTCTCAAGTAAGTTTGTTGAGTCTTTGTTTGGCAACATTATGAAAGGTTCTAAATTTTTTTGACTTGTAAAATAGGAACATAATTGGAAAATGCCATGGATACCCCCACTCTCAACTTAAACTGGTGACTGAACTAAGATTTGTTAAACGCAATGGTATTGCTGTTGTGTAGTTTTGGGTACCGGTAGTTAGGAGTACGGCAAACACCTTATTTCTTTGGTTCCTCAATATACATTTACCATATTACAATGTAGGCTATGTGTTACAGCACTACTTTTGGTGTCCCCCTCAGGAATTGCTCTTGAGAAAATTTCAGGTAATTGCCCCCTCCAAAGTTGATATCAGATTTTCGCCCCTGGAAAGACAGTACCGTGCAATATCAAAAAGCCCATAATGCTGCTCGATCAACCTACCTTTACAACCTGAGGAGAATAAAAAACTATTCAAAATAGATTTCTGACACTGTCGCAAAGCTAACTAAAAAGGAATTAATTAACTTCTTTGATGAAAAGATCATGATCATTAAAAAGCAAATTACGGACTCCTGTTTGAATATGCGTATTTCTCCAAAACTCAGTTATACTGAGTCTGCACAGAACTGCCAGGACCTCGGATCAATAGAGACACTCTAGTGTTTTTATCCTGTATATCTCGACACGTCATGGCCTCTAAACCTCCCAGCTGTCTACTGGACCCTATTCCAACTAAACTACTGAAAGAGCTACTTCCTGTGCTTCACCTTCCTATGTTGAACATAATAAATGGCTCCCTATCCTCCTGATGTGTACCAAACTCACTAAAAGTGGCAGTAATAAAGCCTCTCCTGAAAAAGCCAAACCTTGACCTGGAAAATGTAAAGAATTATCGGCTTATATCGAATCTCCCATTCCTCTCAATTATTTTGGAAAAAAGCTGTTTCTCATCAACTCACTTCCTTCCTGAAGACAAATAATGTATACGAAACGCTCCATTCTGGTTTTAGACCCTATCATAGTACTGAGACCACACTTGTAAATGTGGTAAATTACATTTTAATGGCGTCAGACCAAGGCTCTGTGTCTGTCCTCGTGCCCCTAGACTTCAGTGCTGCTTTTGATGCCATTGAGCACCACATTCTTTTGGAGAGATTGGAAACCCAAATTGGTCTACGCGGACGAGTTCATGCCTGGTTTAGATCTTATCTGTTGGAAAAATATCAGTTAGTCTCTGTGGATGGTTTGTCTTCTGACAAATCAATGTTAAGCTTCAGTATTCCTCAAGGTTCAATTTTAGGACCACTATTGTTTTCACTATGCTACCTCTTGGTGATGTCATTTGGAAACACAATGTCAACTGTCACTGCTACGCAGACGACACACAGCTGTACATTTCAATGAAACATGGTGAAGCCCCAAAATTGTACCTCCATATATCAAGTTTATCCATCTTGTCAAAGGGTGATTGGTCGAACAACCCACACCGAAAAGGTCATGAACTTCAAAGTTCTACTTTCCTCATGTCTTGAGTGTTGTTTTTTTTTTAATGTTATTTCTATGTAAAATATTCTGTGACAAGTGTTGTTTTTGTGCTCAATGGTGGATCTTATATATATATATATAACATTTAACATCATTTTACTTATACAAATGACATTATTATACCAAGAGAACAAAGACAAGGCCCACAGTGCGGGTTAAGGCAGATATGGACTAAATGCACTAGTAGTAATGCAGTAGTATGACAGCTGCCATTCAACGGCTCTCCATAGTCCACTCCATTTTAGAATAAGGCTGTAACGTAAAACAATGTGGAAAAAGTCAAGGGGTCTGAATACTTTCAGAACGAGAATAGAATAGAATAGAAGCCTGTGTTTCAGACAGAAGGAAGTAGATGGCGGCAATTATTTTACTTTTAAAATAGACAAAACAGTGATGCTGGATCTAGGTCCAAAGAAACAAAGAGATGTGCTGTTTGATCTGACAATTAATCTCAATGGTTGTACAGTCATCTAAAATAAAACTGTGAAGGACCTCTGCATTACTCTGGACCCTTATCAAAAATATTTAAAAAACATTTTTTTCCATCTTCGTATCTTTGCAAAAATCTGAAACATTTTGTAAAAAAATCATGAAGAAAAGCTAATCCATGCTTTTGTCACTTCAAGATTAGACTACTGAAATGCTCTACTCTCCGGCTACCTGGATAAAGAACGAAATAAATACATCTGCTAGTGCTAAATACGGCTTCTAGAATCTTGACTAGAACCAAAACACTTGATCATATTACTCCAGTGCTGGTCTCTGTTAAGGCTAGGTCTGATTTCAAGGTTTTCCTGCTAACCTACAAAGCATTACATGGACTTGATCCTACCTATCTGTCAGATTTGATCCTGCGGTACAAACCTACATGTACGCTACAGTCACAAGACGCAGGCATCGTTATTGTTCCTAGAATTTCTAAGCAAACAGCTGGAGGCAGGTCCTTCTCCAATAGAGCTCCATTTTTATGGGATGGTCTGCCGATCCATGTGAGAGATGCAGACTCAGTCTCAACCTTTAAGTCATTACTGAAGACTCATCTCTTCAATAGGTCATATGATTGAGTGTAATCTGGCCCAGGGGTGTGAAGGTGAACGGCAAGGCACTGGAGTGACGAAACCCCCTTGCTGTCTCTGCCTGGCCGGCTCCCCTCTCTCCACTGGATTCTATGCCTCTGACCCTATTACTGGGGCTGAGTCACTGGCTTTGCTAGCCCCTAAGAGGGGTGCATCACAACGTGCCAGGCATTTTTTGGTATACTCGACTTGAGTGAGTAGAGTGACTGATGTCATCTTCCTGTCTGGTTTTGCGCCCCTTTGGGCTCGTGTGGTGGGGGAGATCTTCGTGGGCTATATTTGGTGGTCTGTTGATATCTCTCTGGTGGTGTGGGGGCTCTGATTTGGCAAATTGGGTGGGGTTGAAGAACGATCTGGCCTTAATTGCCCATGTACTCTTATAATCTCCACCGGGCACAGCCAGAAGGGGACTGGCCACCCCTCAGAGCCTGACTCCGCACTAGGTTTCTTCCTAGGTTCTGGCCTTTCTAGGGAGTTTTTCCTAGCCACTGGGTTTCTACATCTGCATTGCCTGCTCTTTTGGGTTTTAGGCTGGGTTTCTGTATAAGCACTTTGTGACAACTGATTGATGATGACTCTAAGCATGATGGGATGTTAATTGCTTAATTAACTCAGGAACCACACCTGTGTGGAAGCACCTGCTTTCAAAACACTTTGTATCCCTCATTTACTCAAGTATTTCCTTTATTTTGGCAGTTACCTGTATATCTACATACAAGATAACAAATATATGCACAACATAAAAGGCAATTGCCAAATGTTTTGAATCTGAAATCTCCATTCTCCCTGTGAAACAAATCATACATTCAATAGACAAAAATGTAATGGAAGAAAAAGTATGTTGCATTTTCATAATCTATTATAGAAAAGTAAATTCTTATAAAAACGTCACAGTTATCAAAATGCAAAAGAAAAGCCTTCATGAAATGCCATTCATACAATGGCTTCATATAGTTCCTGGGACAAGGCCACAACCAGGCCTAAATAGAAAATGGAACACATCCTGAGGGGAACATCCTATTCTCAATCCTTTAGTAACCATATCCACGGTGGTAACCATCCGGGTCTCTGTCATGACCGTAGCCCCCATACTCATCCTCGGGACAGCGCATGCCAAGGGACTGCTGGATAGCCATCTCCTGTCTGCGGAGCTGCATGGAGTCAACCAGATCATATATGATGGACATGGACCACATGGGAGACGGGTACCAGGACTTGACGTTGCCATCTTTCCCCATCAGCAGCATAGAGAAGTACTCTGGGCTGATCTGGAAGTAGTTCCTGATGTCATGCACAAGAGAGGGAGAAACGTCCTCACGTTCCACAGTGGCAGTCCCTGTGACACAAGCAGGGTTGAGGGGTTAACTTTAATTGATTTCATACATTAAGAACAACATAATGTTTAGAAGAGGAATGGAAGAAGAAGAAGACTTAAACCTAAATCAAATCTTCAGTTATATAAGCTCAGGATTTTCCCACCAATATGGTAACAGTAGCTCTGTTTCTTACCGTTGATTGGGTATAGCTCAAGGGTCCCGCCCATATCCTCCATGTCCTTTCCAATCAGCTTCAGCACAGACAAGTGGCGCAGGCCTGAGTAGAGCGAGGTGAAAACACGTCATTTCACATTACACCACTGCACCTCTTATGCTGAATATCAAACCCCTTTCAAACCAAGCCCAAGCGCCTTCCCAAAGACATCTAGTACATGTGAAGGTTTGGATATAGGCGTAAGCAGTGGTTTTAATGTAACTAGGCAAGTCAGTTCAGAACAAATTCTTATTTACAATGATGGCCTACCCCCGGCCAAACCCTAACCCAGACGACACTGGGCCAATTGTGTGCCGCCCTATGGGACTCCCAATCATGGCCTGTTTGATGTCATGTATACAACTGAAGCTCAACGGTCTTGTCCCCAAATGTTTCTAATTTGCAGATCTTTCATCCCAGTACTATTAATGTCATCCACAGAAAGACTGTGTTGGCAGCTAAACAATAGCCTGTCCTCCCAAACTAAGAACCCTGTTTTTCATCAGTAGATGACCACATTGTCTACAACAGGCTCAAAACCAAATACCAAACATTCTGGCGAGTCTCAAGAGACCTCTATCGTAACCCAGCTTTAGAATGGTGTCCATTTTCTAACCTAAACAATTCAGGCATGTTATAGCTAAAACGCCAACAATTCCCTTCCGTTTGTTTGCATAGCTAATGCAGTTTGTTACATATTTTGCAACAGTTAAAACTCATTGTGACAGACTCTGCAAGCTACAAATAAGTTGACATTCCATGAGATTATCTTCTGTTAATAGTTATGTTAGTAGTTCATTTCAACTCTGAAAAGATATATCATGATGCTTGTACAGCGTGGCTCGTTGGACCAACAGTGACAGACAGTAACAACCAGGGATGAGGACAGTGTGTTTCAGGAGTGGTATTTGAGAGATAACCCTCCCTGCACTCTCTCTATAAGCTTGAGGGAGCGAGCTGGTGAGGGATTCAGGAAATAGGTCTGCTCTTGAAGTAACAGGCAAAAATGATTTGATCATGTTTTATTGCCACATACACCAGATAGGAGCAGTGAAATGTGTTGTTTTACAGGGTCAGTCATAGTAGTACAGCACCACTGGAGCAAATTAGGGTTAAATGCCTTGCTCAAGGGCACATCGACAGATTTTCACCTTGTTGGCTCAGGTATTCGAACGAGCAACCTTTCAGTTACTGGCCCAACGCTTTAACCGCTACGCTACCTGTCACCCTAGCTGACCAAAGTGTGGCCACACATTCTGAACATCTCCGCAAATGGCTGTGACGCAGCCAAGACAAACACTTAAGGGCCCCAGTGAAATCATCAAGAAACGTCTAATGTACCGAACAGGCCTGAGACAACAGTGTGACATCACTACTCACCCAGATTGCAGGCCTGGCTAGTCAGGGCGTAGAGCTGCTGCTGATAGGCCCATTCCTCGTCGTCAGAGGACGAGATCACAAACAGCCTGCGTCTCCAGCGGAACCTAGAAAAATTCAACACAGAACAAACAATGACATCAAATATATACAAACTAAATTCCACAAGCCTTTGAGAAGAACAAAAAGGTTACAAATGCATTTCTTTATTTATTTGCATATATGTTCGACCAGGAGCACACAGGATGTCAGTGTCCGTTTTAGGCAAGTGTATTTGTCAGTTGTGTTGACTTGAAACTGCAGTCACACAGTCTTATATTGCAATTGCATAGTCCTAGATAATAACAAAAGCCCACTAGTACCGTGAGAGGAAGTTCTCCAGGGATTTGGATTTGTCTTCTTTCTTACACGTCACTCCTTGCTTCTTCTGCTGTTCCATCTCCTTGATGCGAGAAGAGAATGTGTCTACGTAGTCAAACACAGCCGTCATGGCGATGGGCACCTCATATTCTTGCTGTGAATGGGGACAGAAAACCATATCACCAATCTATAGACAGAAAAAGTGTTACGGATGATACTGTATCAATTCACTGCAGTAAAATGGAGTTATTGAAGCACTCAACCGACATGATGGATTTTCACTCAGACATAGGACCGAAAGGTTAAACGCTCTTTCATCAAAATAAGGTCTTCCAGGATGCACAATACTAAGCAGCAGTATACAATAATACATTGTAATTATACCGCAGTAAGCTTTATAGGGAAACAAGGCCAACCAACCTTCACTTTCATATCAAAGTCGGTCAGCACCATATAGTAGTCGTCAAATATCAGTCCCAACTCATTCCTCAAGGCTCTGATGAGGGGCTGGTTTGTGAAGTCCTCTTCTTTCATGCCTTTCAGAGGCTGATCCTTCTCTGTAACCACAAACTTGTATTACACTTGTCATCAGAGTAAAATAGAATTGAAAATTAGCAACACAAAGTTCAAAACTTTACTTACCAGCCTGGTAATGGTCCATCTTCATGGTGCCATTGGTCAGAGAGCCAAAGATGGTGATAAGAGAGATTTTTCTGACGCCCAATTCACACACATGCTCCAGATACTCATCTCTCTGCTGCGTGTACATAGGATTCTCCTCGTCTGGAGTACTGATCACCTGGGAGGGAAAGAAAAGTGAGTGTTGTATCATGTATCTATTGTATTCTGTTCTATTGTATTCTGTTCTATTCTGTTCTATTCTATTCTGTTCTATTCTATTCTGTTCTATTCTGTTCAGTTCTGTTCTAGTCAGTTCTATTCTATTCTGTTCAGTTCTATTCTATTCAGTTCTGTTCTATTCTATTCTGTTCAGTTCTATTCTGTTCAGTTCTATTCTGTTCAGTTCTATTCTATTTAGTTATATTCTGTTCTAGTGTACCAATATGCATGCTTCATATCAGATTTAATCAATACATTTATGTAATACAACAGAATACTCACAAGTAGACGTCGTCTCTTCTCAAAATGACCAAAAAAGGATACTAAGAGGTTTGGCTGTTTTGTGGGGGGCTTCTTGTTGTCTGCTTCTTTCTCCTGGTTAATAACGGCCTTCTTCCCTGGTCTCCTGCCACGATAGAAGCCACCATCACTGTCTTTAGAAGCCTTCAACCTTTTCTTGTCTGCTTTACTCTTTTTGCCTGATTTATCAGCCTTTTTCTTCCTCTCTGCATTGACAGGCCGCTTGACCTTGCTCTTCTTGGGGGAAGCTGTTTCCACCTGTGCATCAGAGTCAACCTTAAGTTCACTGCCCAGCTCTTCCCCACCTTCAGTTGGTTTGTCGTTAGTGAGCTGAGTTGGAGAGGTAACAACTTGTCGGCCATGTTTGGTATCGTCGGTTGTGTCTTCTTCATATTGGTCTCTGTGGGATTCTGTAACGTCATCTATGCCATTTTTGTGGGTCTCTGAGAGGATGTAGGAGGATTCGTCTGTGGTGGGGACCTCTAGGTCCCAGTGTGGTGTTGTCTGGGGGTCCAAGGGCTTCAGAACTGTGGGTTTTGTGGTGGTTGTGGTTCGTCGTGTTGTTGTGGTTGTTGGTTTTGTTGTGGTGGTTGGTTTTGTAGTGGTGGTGGTCGTGGTTGCTTTTGTTGTGGTTGTTGGTTTTGTTGTGGAGGTTACTTTTGTGGTGGTTGTTGGTTTTGTTGTGGAGGTTACTTTTGTGGTGGTTGTTGGTTTTGTTGTGGAGGTTACTTTTGTGGTGGTTGTTGGTTTTGTTGTGGAGGTTACTTTTGTGGTGGTTGTAGTAGTTGTTGGTTGTGTTGTGGTTGTTTTTCTGGTGGTGGTTGTGGTTGAGGTTGGCTTTGCTGTAGTTATGGTCGTGGTTGCTTTTGTTGTTGGTGGTGGTTTTGTTGTGGTGGTTGTGGTTGGCTTTGTTGTAAGTGTGGTTGCCTTTGTGGTCATAGTTGGTTTTGTGGTGGTTGTGGTTGGTCGGGTTGTGGTAACTGTCACAGCCTTTGGTCCTTGAGCTGGTCTCTGCACCCCTTTCCTCACTGGCCCCCTCTCCACTGTAGAGTTCACTCTGACCTCTGACCCCGTGGTCAATACCCCCTGGTCCTGAGACTCAACCACCTGGCCCTCAACACCGGCCGCCTTGCACCTCTGCACGAAGCCCCTCTGCCTGGCCTTCTCCAGCTTGCGCATGTGGGTCTGGTCCATCACCTCGTACATAGCCTCCAGCCTGACCGGGTACGGGTACCTCTCCTCCACCTGGAGGGTCTTCCTCAGGAGAACCATGCCAAACTTCCCCTCCTCCAGCTTCAGGAAGTTCATCAGCCTAGGGATGAGGACCGTATCCAGGGGCTCCTCCGTCACCTGTCCCTTGGCGTTGACCCGCCGCACCTTCCCGCCCCGCTCTCCCTCCTGGTGGAACATCACTATCATCTGCATGTGCCACTCCGCCATCTGGCAGTAGATGTCCGACTTGAGGAGGGTCATCATCAGGCGATAGTAACCGTCTGAGTCATGTGGGGCGGAGATGACCAGGACCCGGTTCTTCCCAGCGAAGGTGGCCAGGACGTTGAGAGAGCCTGCGCTGCCGGGGACGGTTCGGCCTGGTGTGGACTGAGGCTGAACCGCCACCCCTGTCACTGGTTTACTGTTGTCTTGAGATGTGCCACTGCCAACCTGGTTTATGGGTTTCTTTGGTTGTTGGGGTATTCTTCTGCTTGGCATCATCCTTCTGCTTGGTGGTCCTTTTCTTCTTCTAAGAGGCTCAGCTTTCTCATCTCTCTGCATTCTGTCACGATGGCTCATTATAGGGGATACATTTATACCACCAGCGGAAGGAGCAATACTGTCAGAGTTCAACACATTTTGTGTTCTGTTAAAAACCCCGCCCTGGAGGGATGTTCGTCGTAAGATTGTCCTTTTGAGGGGTCTCCTGTCAGAGGCCCCTGTGTTCCATACCAGCAACAGCCATAACACACAGAGATGCAGTGTCTGTTTCATTTTTGCAGTGTCAAAGAAAAACCTACAGTGGGTATAAGAAGATCCGTGAGAGAGACATTGCCTGTAGTCCTCTGTCTTTCTGACGTTGTGTCCAGTTTTCAGATGAAATAACTGATCAGTGATTATCCATAAAAGTGCTTTGTTTGAGAATAAAAAAAATTGTTCAGCAGTAGGTTATGACGTAACTGTTCAGAAAGACAAATGCACAATCTGGGCTGCTTCAATAAAGTAAACACAAACACTTGTCAACATGTGTGCAATAATCCTGCTGAAAGTTTACATGAAAATGCACCAATTACCATTCCATTCTGGTGACAAAAAAGAACTCCCCGACGATAAGAAATATTATGGCAGTCGTCCAATGCCTCCTTTATCAGTTCCTGCAGCTGAAATGACATACATTTCATTTTCTATGTTAATGTAGACAGTGCGACCTCTGCTTACTAGGCGGATACACGTAACGGTTCCATATATTCTGTCTATACAAAACTTACTCCATCGATTGTAACTTTAGAAGCCATTTTCCTCTTTTCTAACTTCTTCAGAAGGCGACAGATTTCTGGAAGTCTCAATGCGTTGTCGGCAAGGAGGGATCTTCTGCCTTCCCCCTTCCAGCGCATCGAGTTACCCGAGGAAATACTATGTAACCACAGACTCCATAAGCGCTCTCTCCCCTCTGAGGACCAACCCAAGACCAAGAAAGAAACGATTTATGCCGCGTTCACGTGCACTTCGGAACGAGAAAACTCGGAAATGTCCGACTTGCTAATTGTTTATAGCTATACACGTGCCGCGTTCAACCAATCAGCAAGTCGAACATTTCCGAGTTTCCTAGTACCGACTAGCATTTGAACGCAGCTTAAGTAGCGTCTCTCACGGCAAGGTTCGACACCGCCCACATGTACACAGAATACAGCACTATAGTTATTCCAACCATATCTGCTCATGAAATAACTTGGCTGCATTTATTTATGTATTACCAATGCAGTCTATATGGATGTCGTTTTAGATTAACATAATCAGATATGGTAGGCCCAACTATTTTATATTTTATTAGAATAATGTCAATAGAAATACATGATGGGAGTGGAATTGTATTCATATAGATTTTTACAAGCACACTTCATTATTGTTGTAATTAATAGCCAGTAAACTTAAGTTTTGGGAAGTTAGGAAGTTTTATTGAGGGAAACTAGACAAGGTAGTGTTATGCCATCTACTGGCAGGCTTTGCCACAAAGTATGCAATTCTTAGTTTTATTTTATATGTTTTTGTTGTTTTCATTTTACCCCCTTTTTCTTCACAATTTCGTGATATCCAATTGCGATCTTGCCTCACCGCTGCAACTCCCCCAACCGGCTCAGGAGAGGCGAAGGTCGAGTCATGCGCGCTCTTCTGTGATCGTCTGAATATCTTGGTCAATATACCAAATAATGACCGCACTATCAATAATAACCGTAACAGTCAATAACACTGCAATCATATATAAACTCACTATTTGGCACGCTCCAAATTCAACCAGTGTTATAGCTATTTATTGAAGATTTATAAACTACATTTAAGCTTCTAAACTGCTTACGTCAAGGCTCTTTGTATTACTAATGTTAATAATAGTCCAAGGGATGTTTATATCGGTTTTCAAAGACCCAAAGATGCTTGAAAAAAGACGACAGAAAGATCCTTAATAAAGACGCTTTCTTTATACTGTATGTTTGATCACAAATGTGTGATTCATTTGTTGATTAGTTTGCTAATTGTGTGTGTGATTTATTTAACCTAGGCCTGTCTTACGAAGGTATAGGCATCACCTAGGCCTGTCTAACGAAGGTATAGGCATCACCTAGGCCTGTCTAAAGAAGGTATATGCATCACCTAGGCCTGTCTAAAGAAGATATAGGCATCACCTAGGCCTGTCTAAAGAAGGTATAGGCATCACCTAGGCCTGTCTAACGAAGGTATAGGCATCACCTAGGCCTGTCTAAAGAAGGTATATGCATCACCTAGGCCTGTCTAAAGAAGATATAGGCATCACCTAGGCCTGTCTAAAGAAGGTATAGGCATCACCTAGGCCTGTCTAAAGAAGATATAGGCATCACCTAGGCCTGTCTAAAGAAGGTATAGGCATCACCTAGGCCTGTCTAACGAAGGTATAGGCATCACCTAGGCCTGTCTAAAGAAGGTATAGGCATCACCTAGGCCTGTCTAAAGAAGGTATAGGCATCACCTAGGCCTGTCTAACGAAGGTATAGGCATCACCTAGGCCTGTCTAAAGAAGATATAGGCATCACCTAGGCCTGTCTAACGAAGGTATAGGCATCACCTAGGCCTGTCTAACGAAGGTATAGGCATCACCTAGGCCTGTCTAACGAAGGTATAGGCATCACCTAGGCCTGTCTAACGAAGGTATAGGCATCACCTAGGCCTGTCTAAAGAAGGTATAGGCATCACCTAGGCCTGTCTAACGAAGGTATAGGCATCACCTAGGCCTGTCTAACGAAGGTATAGGCATCACCTAGGCCTGTCTAACGAAGGTATAGGCATCACCTAGGCCTGTCTAAAGAAGGTATAGGCATCACCTAGGCCTGTCTAACGAAGGTATAGGCATCACCTAGGCCTGTCTAAAGAAGGTATAGGCATCACCTAGGCCTGTCTAAAGAAGGTATAGGCATCACCTAGGCCTGTCTAAAGAAGGTATAGGCATCACCTAGGCCTGTCTAACGAAGGTATAGGCATCACCTAGGCCTGTCTAAAGAAGGTATATGCATCACCTAGGCCTGTCTAAAGAAGGTATAGGCATCACCTAGGCCTGTCTAAAGAAGGTATAGGCATCACCTAGGCCTGTCTAAAGAAGGTATAGGCATCACCTAGGCCTGTCTAAAGAAGGTATAGGCATCACCTAGGCCTGTCTAAAGAAGATATAGGCATCACCTAGGCCTGTCTAACGAAGGTATAGGCATCACCTAGGCCTGTCTAAAGAAGATATAGTCATTCACTGTAGAAGTCTCACATACAAATTACCTCTGGCAGTAATTGGATTGAAAGAGGTCTTGCAGCAATAAGCCTCTTACAGTATTGCAGTTTGCACTTGTTGCTGAGCAGGCAGAGCAGAGCAGATCCAGGACAGTTTGATGGACACACGGACTAACATTGCTTAATAACTGCCAATAGGATGAGATTTGAACTACAACCTTGGTTTGAAATGAGGATAGCGTCGATGGGACATATATAATCATTTCCAGTTAGGCCTACAGGCTTTATACCCCTGGAAGGTCAGTCAAGATGATGGCCGGAGATGTTGTTGGTATCTGGGAGGTGGCGTTAAGCGATGGGGTTTACAGGATTGAGTTTGAACACGGCACGACGACAGGGAAGAGGGTTGTTTGGATCAATGGACAGGTACATAGGCCCTGAAACGTATTCCTTTTTAAAATCTCTAATGTGTTATTGTTTAGTCAGAGCTATGTACAGAAGGCCTATGGCTGTCTGATTTGCTTTCTTCCTCAGGAGGTGCTCAGAAGAGATTGGATGTTCAAACTGGTTGGAAAGGAGACCTTCACAGTGGGAGGCATGGAAACAAAAGCAACAGTAAACATTGAGGCTATCAGTGGCTTTACCTACGAGTACACCTTGGAGATTGATGGCAAGAGTCTCCAGAAGTTCATAGATAACAGATCCAAAGTCACTAAGACGTGGGTGCTGCAAGTGGATGGTGTTGACTGCAGGATTGTCCTTGGTAAGGCTCAAAAAACCAAAAGGATATTCTTTCCTATGAGCATTTAGCAATATTTCAGTGTCAATACCAACTACACTGTCTATTCTAAAAAGTCTATAATAACATAGTCAGATGTGTGTAAGGCAACATGCAGATCAGCGCTGTTCTGAGGAGTATAATCTATTTAGGGGAACACTTCTGGGCGGGCTATTTTAAGCCATGCGAGCAACCTGATTGGAAGGGACACTATCCTTTGTAGCCTATAGCAGAAAGATCCATGTGACATGAATAAACAAAGCAGGGAACTCTGTGCTGTGTGATGTTTTGATGCTCTTATGGATGTGTAATGCACACCGGTAAATCATTAACAATCATTCCAATGCACTGCATGGCGCTTCTGTCCTATAGGCCTATGGTGAAAAATATGATGCAAGCAATGCTAATAATATACTAAATTGCTACTGTATGGTTTATTTCAACAGAAAAGGACACGATGGATGTATGGTTCAATGGGCAGAAAATGGAGACAGAGGTACTTTTTCAACATCATATGGAATTGAATGTGAAGTTATTTTACCCATGTATGTTACATACATACATAGGCCAAGGTTCTGGTTTAACATGATTCACTAATGTTTTGGTTCATACTTTAGTCATTCCAGTCCTTTATTGATATTTATGCACCTTCTCTTATTGTCGGCTTTAGGGAGAGTTTGTGGATGACGGAACAGAGACACACTTCACGGTGGCAGACCATGAATGCTGCATCAAGGCTTTGAGCAGTGGGAAGAAGAGAGCTGGCATCGTCCATTACTTAATGGTGGATGGGGAAGCAGTGCCTGGCTGGACAGATTGAAGAGGACCGCTGAACTTTTCAAGTCAGGAATATGAAATGTTGGATATATCCTATGTAAATATAAATGACGAGGCAGCCTCAGGGATGAGTGAGTGGCATTGACCTAAGATATCAATCGACTCAAGGTCTCTGTACTGTTTCTATGTTTTCATAGATGGGATCAATATTTCTATGGTGGAACTAAGGAGTATTATCTTTCTGATAACGAGGTTGTGTATAAATAAGTCAATTAATCAAAATAAATATTTAACATTTCAAATCAATCAATAAAATATAGCAATACATTTTTTAGTTTTGAGTGTAATCATGTATGATCTTTGCTTGTTTATGCAGATGCTACGCTATATTGCACTAATTTGCAAGCCAAATGTATCTCTTCTCAAATATTAATACCATAGAGCTCCATATATATGGCTAAATTAATGTTATATATTGGCATATACTGTACATGTGAGTGAACATTCTTCAAATGCCCTGAGAAACAGATGCGCAGCCTCCGCGCAATAAGTACATTCAAGAACGCGACGCCTCTAAACCAGCCAATGCGTTATATGGTTGCCGCCATAGAGATAGATTGAAAGCGCGTGTGCCCAAATGAACTATCGTGCCCAAATGCCTATTTTAGCATGGGGATCGCCATTGAGGACTTTCACCATTTTAAAGTAGTCAACTGGGTGGGACTTCCTATGTGTTAAGGAAGGATCATACAATTCTATCCAGGTCACCAGGAGGGATCAGCCAATGAATTATACTCCTGAGAAAACATTCCATAAATGCAGGTGGCAATAAATTGCTAACCCTGGCTTTATACCTGTTAAAACAACACACTCCAGGTGGCAGTATGCACCCGTTCAGTTTGTTTGCCAACTCATAGAAGTAGTAGAATAAAAAAATTGACTACTTCAAAATGGAGATGGACGCAATGGCTCTGCCTGTGCTCTCACAGATTCCATTACAGGACAGATACAATGATGCGATGTCTATCTAAGTCTATGGGTTGCAGCAGACGTTTTCCAGTAGGAAACGTTCAGGGAATGACGTCCAATGATACAGACGGGATGGATTTCTACCCAAGAGGAAGGGGAAAGCACCTATGTTTGCCGACAAACTAGAGCAATCTGTTAAATATATATTGCTCTCATAGCAATAAGTAGCCAGATTTTTATTGTGTCTTGGAATTTTTGGCAACTGCATGCGCCCAGTGTTTGGACCAAATCCGGACTGTGGGGGGAGTTTTGCGCCTGCTTTTGCACGCTAAACAATACAACGAACGAGGACTTGGCTGCGCAGAACACACATCCAGCCACGATTAGTAACTATTTAGCTAGTTATGTAGATTGCTTTTGGCAGGTTTGCATGGGTACATAACTACATTGGTTTATTTGCATGTTTGTGAAGAAAAGCTCAAACAGATTGGTCGGTCTAAGGAGAGAATGATAGGGGTTTGAGAAATTCTGAGTTTTGTCCCCGGCTTGGACGTTAGCTACTGCTAGCTACCGAGTTAGCAAATGCCAAAGGGCCTATTTAGCAAGCGTTTTCAAACCTTTCCAGCGTTTGAGAGTTATGACAAGTACTGTACTACAGTCATACCTGTTTGCTAGTATTCATACACACGCTAATATTCGTGAATAGGGTTTTTACTAACACACTCCGTGAGGGACGGAACAAGGATATGGGGAAGCGTTGCTCAGCCGACTGTTCTACTGTCACTCCTCCAGGATTTCGAATCAGGAGAGCCCGGGTCGGTTGTTTGGACTCACGGATAGCCAGCTAGCTACATGGACTCACTGACAAGTAACTGCTGTTTCATTTCAAGCCACATTTGCAGTTTGAATCAAGTAGCTAACTATCTACAAATTATTTGGCGTGCCTCACCCACAATATTGTGCTGAGGACCACACCACTTGACCAGACCAGTCAACTCGTTACCAGTCGTGAAAGGGCAAGAACAAAAACGACGCGCAAAATGAACTATCAGCAGCACCTTGCAAACTCGGCTGCCATTCGGTCTGAGATCCAGAGGTTCGAATCCGTCCATCCAAACATCTATTCCATATATGAACTGCTGGAGCGCGTGGAAGAGCCCATCCTGCAGAATCAGATTCGCGAACATGTCATCGCCATTGAAGGTAAGGCAGTAGGGGTGCATGTAGCCGTCGGTACATCACCATAACATGTTTTCTTCTGCACTCTCTAATCCTCTCAAATCTGTTTACTGCTGTGGTGTCGACGTGTTGTATCATTTTAATATGGTTACATCAAGGCAGAGCTGCTATACTGTATGAATGAATGAATGTATAGGCCTTGGTTCCCTGATTGTCAATCAACAATCGATTTCTCTATTGAGCTGTTTCAACAAGCACTTAGCCCAGCTGTATGACACTCGCATACAAATCAGTAGCTTATCATTTCAATAAGTTGCATGCAGAACTACTTGATGGGAAGCTCCGATGATCTGCTTTTCCAACTTCTCACACAGCTGGGCAGATGTTGGGCTACCACTATGTACTAGGAGGAGTGACATTCATTATCTCATGACCCCCTTGATAATACATTGTCCTGTTATAATGGCGTCATCATATCGTGACTCATGGCTACTGCTTTGTTACTCTATCGATTGACTGATGAAGTGTCCAACAGTATTGTAGTGAAGGCCTAGTATTGTTGTCGTTGAGAATGGCAACCGGCTTCTCTCATTCCCTGTATAGACTCTGTTCATTTGCATAGAAATGGGTGCTGTGTGGTAGGTAGGGTAGGGAGGTGGGGAGTTGGGGAGGACTTGCCAGACAGCCAGGTGTTGTTGACCCACTTTCCACTGATGTTGGAGCCAGCAGCAAAGAAGAGCAAGCAGAAAGTGTCACACATTGAGTTAACATAGCTGTTAACAACAAAAGGTGATTGCGGTGGGTGTGAGCAGTGTGTGGGTGACTGAGGCAAGGGTTATCCCACCGCCATCACTGACGTGTGTGTGTGTGTGTGTGTGTGTGTGTGTGTGTGTGTGTGTGTGTGTCCTACATGTACCCTCTGGACACAGTGAGGGGAGGGTGGCTACCTGCTGGGACTTGCTCACCAGTACCTGGACCTGTCCTGTCAGAGGTACAAAGGAACTGTCTGGAGTGGGCCTCTCCTGAATGGAGAAACGGAGTGTGGTCTGGGCAGGGATAGATTTCTTTGGTGCTCGAGTGCTGTTGGCACTGGATCAACATTGGCTAGGTTAATGGTTCTGATTGGAGTGTGTGGACTGAGCTGATGTTCTTCTCTCCAGGCTTGGTGGTCAGTAGTAGGAGCTGAGGACTGGTTTGAACAAGATCAGTCACTGTTGGTCTGGGGCTCCGTCAGTACTCCAGAAATATCGCGTTTAACTAACTTGTTGGGAATGGGCTCGTAAGTAAGCATTTTCACTGTAAAGTCTACACCTGTTGTATTCGGCCCATTTGACCTATACACTTTGATATGATTTAGGGCTATATCATATATTCTGAGATGGGACACCGTTTGCTTTTCTCCTGGATGTTTTATTAAGTCTAGTTGTTACCATGTATGCTTGTTTTGTTTACCAAATGTTGTCGGTCATGTGTGCACTGTAGCACGTGTTCTGATTATATTGTATATTTGAATTATCTTAGAGAAGGCTAGCTCTGTCACAGTAGCCTGGAACATTCTGACAGAGATTCTACTTCTCTAAACATGTCAGATCACCAAATGCTCTTCTGATGGAGAAACCAGCGTCATGTTTGGAAACATGTGGTTGGATTGTAGATCAGGTTGGTTGGGATTAGAGCCTGTCGTTTTCAGGCACCTTGAATGACATCTCACCGAACACTCGTCTGACAGATGGCAAATCCACTCTGAAAACTGCTACGTCACACTTCCTTTATCTTTCAAACCCGGCCAGGACAACTGTCACTCCCGACAGAATGACTGATATCTAGGGAGAGAGAGAGTGACGGAGGGAGGGAGTGAGGTGGAGAGAAACAAAAAGGGATTGAGGGAGAGAGAAGAGAGACAGAAACAGCGAGTGAGGGAGAGATGGGGCTGTGAGGGAGAGATGGGGCAGTGAGGGAGAAGAAAAGAGGATGAGATTGCACACCGAACAGAAGAGCAGTTATGTAATTCCTGTGATGGCTGACTGATGTCCTGACTGTAATAATAAGTGGGGGATGCCTTGTGAAGTGTTTTTAGTCCCATTATGCAACTGTGTGTGTGTGTGTGTGTGTGTGTGTGTGTGTGTGTGTGTGTGTGTGTGTGTGTGTGTGTGTGTGCGCGCGCAGGTTTTACAGAGTTGTACTGCTGAAGGATGCTGATGTCACAGGCACCCTATTTTCTCCATATTAGTGCACTACGTTTGATCAGAGACACTGGTCAAACGTAGTGCACAATATAGTGAATAGAGTGTCGGTGGCGGCAGGCAGGTAGCCTAGCGGTTAAGAGCGTTGGGCCAGTAACTGAAAGGTCGCTGGTTCAAATCCCGGAGCAGACGAGGTGAAAAGTCTGTCAATGTGCCCTTGAACAAGGCACTTAACCCTAATCACTCCTGATAGGAGCGTCTGCTAAATGACTAACATGTAAATGTAAAATGTGTCATTTCAGACTCGGCATGCTCTGATCTCTGTATTCTGCAGCATTTGTTCCTGCTAAATCACATCCATCCATCCCCAGACAGCAGTACAGCACTACATCACACTGCCTCACATTTGACTGCTGAGGTGAGGAGGGAGCTCACACAATGTTCTGTTGGCTGGTTCAGTAATGTTCTCAGTTAGTCAGCATCATGGTCTTTGTCATACAGAAACATTATGCCTACTCTTTAGAATGATCACTCAATGAAGCATCATGACGCCATCATCTGTAAGGAAAGGACTTTGCAGTTTGCACTCCATACATTTCAGACCGTGTTTCCTACCTCAGCCTCTACATTGAGGTGGTGAGAGAGGATTGTTACCACGAAGCAAAGGTCCTGTTTGTGACATGGGTGATGCTAACATGCTTCTGCTGATATTGCTGATATTCCTTCAGAGACATTTGTGCTCCTCACCAGGCAGACAGGTAACATGATCTCTGGCCTCCTCACCAGGCAGACAGGTAACATGATCTCTGGCCTCCTCACCAGGCAGACAGGTAACATGATCTCTGGCCTCCTCACCAGGCAGACAGGTAACATGATCTCTGGCCTCCTCACCAGGCAGACAGGTAACATGATCTCTGGCCTCCTCACCAGGCAGACAGGTAACATGATCTCTGGCCTCCTCACCAGGCAGACAGGTAACATGATCTCTGGCCTCCTCACCAGGCAGACAGGTAACATGATCTCTGGCCTCCTCACCAGGCAGACAGGTAACATGATCTCTGGCCTCCTCACCAGGCAGACAGGTAACATGATCTCTGGCCTCCTCACCAGGCAGACAGGTAACATGATCTCTGGCCTCCTCACCAGGCAGACAGGTAACATGATCTCTGGCCTCCTCACCAGGCAGACAGGTAACATGATCTCTGGCCTCCTCACCAGGCAGACAGGTAACATGATCTCTGGCCTCCTCACCAGGCAGACAGGTAACATGATCTCTGGCCTCCTCACCAGGCAGACAGGTAACATGATCTCTGGCCTCCTCACCAGGCAGACGGGTAACATGATCTCTGGCCTCCTCACCAGGCAGACGGGTAACATGATCTCTGGCCTCCTCACCAGGCAGACGGGTAACATGATCTCTGGCCTCCTCACCAGGCAGACGGGTAACATGATCTCTGGCCTCCTCACCAGGCAGACGGGTAACATGATCTCTGGCCTCCCCACCAGGCAGACGGGTAACATGATCTCTGGCCTCCTCACCAGGCAGACAGGTAACATGATCTCTGGCCTCCTCACCAGGCAGACAGGTAACATGATCTCTGGCCTCCTCACCAGCCCTGAGGTACAAAATATTAGGAACACCCTTTTTCCCCTCAACAGTCTCAATTCCTCAGGACATGGACTCTACAAGGTGTCAAGTGTTCCACAGGGATGCTGGCCAATGTTGACTCCAATGCTTCCCACAGTTGTGTCAAGTTGGCTGGATGTCCTTTGGGTGGTGAACCATACTTGATACACAAGGGAAACTGTTGAGCATGGAAAACCCCAGCAGCGTTGCAGTTCTTGACACAAACCAGTGCACCTGGCACCTACTGCCATCCGCTTAAATCTTTTGTCTTGCCCATTCACCTTCTGAATGGCACACATACACAATCTGTGTCTCAATTGTCCCAAGGCTTAAAAATCCCCTTCCTCTACGCTGACTGAAGTGGATTTAACGGGTCAAATCAATAAGGGATCATAACTTCCACTTGCATTCACCTGTGTATCAGGATATTCTTTTAGACTAAATATCCTATTGTTTTGACAATATCACAATATTATTTTTGTGCTACTTGGCTGTACCTGCACTAAAACTCCAGGATTTTTCCTTCATAGTTTGTTCTCGTCTTCTTTTTAAAGATTAAGACATGTTTTCAGCACCTTTATTTCCCTGACTGATCAAACCAGTTTTCTCATGGCTCTCCCTCATCCCTCCACAGAAGACATATGGTGAGCAATATGTTTGGAATATCGAAATCGCAATAAAAATCACAGTATCAAATCGCAATACATTGAGAAACGCAATACATATCGTATCGGCACCTAAGTATGGTGATAATATGATATCGTGAGGTCCCTGGCATTTCCCAGCCCTAGCTGGCAGGTAACCTGATCTCTGGAGGTTGTTGTTTACACATGTTATGTAGTCTACAGTTCACATGGTGCTTCATGTTTCCATGCATAGGCTATCAGATCTCTTCAGCAACGTGTGCGTGCGTGCCAACCTGTGTGTCTACTAGAGGTCGACCGATTAATCGGAATGGCCGATTAATTAGGGCCGATTTCACGTTTTCATAACAATCGGTAATCGGTATTTTTGGCCACCGATTTGCAGAATGTTTTTTTTCTTTTTTTTTCTTTTTCTCACATTTTTTTTTTCGTGAATTTTTTTTACACCTTTATTTAACTAGGCAAGTCAGATTAAGAACACATTCTTATTTTCAATGACGGCCTAGGAACGGGGGTTAACTGCCTTGTTCAGGGGGGATTCGTTTTTGCAACCTTCCGGTTACTTGCCCAACACTCTAACCACCTGCCTTAAATTGCACTCCACGAGGAGCCTGCATGGCAGGCTGACTACCTGTTACGCGAGGGCAGCAAGAAGCCAAGGTAAGTTGCTAGCTAGCATTAAACTTATCTTATAAAAAACAATCAATCTTAACATAATCACTAGTTAACTACACATGGTTGATGATATTACTAGTTTATCTAACGTGTCCTTCGTTGCATATAATCGATGCGGTGCCTGTTAATTTCTCATTGAATCACAGCCTACTTCGACAAACGGGTGATGATTTAACAAGCGCATTTGCGAAAAAAGCACTGTTGTTGCACCAATGTACCTAACCATAAAACATCAACGCCCTGTGTGAAGTCCATTTATTCCTAACAAAGGCCGTAATTAATTTGCCAGAATTGCACATAATTATGACATAACATTGAAGGTTGTGCAATGTAACAGGAATATTTAAACTTAGGGATGCCATCCGTTAGATAAAATACGGAACGGTTCTGTATTTCACTGAAATAATAAACGTTTCGTTTTCGAAATGATAGTTTCCGGATTCGGCCATATTAATGACCAAAGGCTCTGCTGCTTCAAGGGTGGCTGTTGTCGATGTGTTCCTGGTTCGAGCCCAGGTAGGAGCGAGGAGAGGGACGGAAGCTATACTGTTACACTGGCAATACTAAAGTGCCTATAAGAACATCCAATAGTCAAAGGTATATGAAATACAAATCGTATAGAGAGAAATAGTCCTATAATTCCTATAATAACTACAACCTAAAACTTCTTACCTGGGAATATTGAAGACTCATGTTAAAAGGAACCACCAGCTTTCATATGTTCTCATGTTCTGAGCAAGGCACTTAAACGTTAGCTTTTTTTACATGGCACATATTGCACTTTTACTTTCTTCTCCAGCACTTTGTTGGAGACCTCTAGTGTCTACCTCCCTGTGGAATCCCTCCTTTAGTGTAACCTGGTGTGAAACAAACCAGAGCTTCACTGACTCCAATCGGTTCAGTGGATCAGTATTACAACAGCTCCCCACAGTGGGTTAACCACCTGGACCCCCCTCACTGGGCGAACCGGGCGGCACGCTGCAGTCCTCCAATCTAACCCATTACCAGATCCTAGGCTAATAAAGGAGAGGATAGATAAGAGGAATGGGACAAAGATGGGAGAGATGAGACTGATAAAGGCCAGTGCTTGAAGGGATAATAATCTGTAGGAAAAGGTCAAATCATCTGTAGAGGCTAACAATAGTGTGTGTTAGATGAACAGCAGGACATGGAGCTAAAAGCTCCCTCTTTCTTGTTGTGTAGCAGCTGGCTGAGCTTTCCCCTCTGCCCCCTATGATGCAGACCACAGTCTCACGGGCCTTCTCATTGGACAGGGCAGAGGTAAGGTCACCTATGAGTGGCTGTGTGGCTCAATTTATCCCGCCCGCTGCTCTCGCTGTCACCGCTTTCTCTCATCCAGGAGCTGGGAAAACAACACACACACCCTGCCTGCCTGCCTGCCTGCCTGCCTGCAGGGCACCATTAGGGAGATGCAGTCATCAGCCATCCATGAGTTTGTTAGCTGGATGCTACTCAGGATGCATCAGTAACCACAACAGACACACACGTACAGTCAAACCACAATGTTTGAGTTTTATACAGTCCGTGACCCATGTATTTTTATGGGTAAGGCTAGTTCCTTCCCCCCCAAACCAGTATGACTCCTTCCTCTCACACAGGCTTCATCCCCTCCTGCTGACAGGGAAGGCATTTACATTTTGATGACTATTAAGTCTCTCAGAAGTGCCCACTTCCTCAGGGTCCAAATTGTATTGAACAGACAGTTTTCAATTGGACTTCAGTGGGCTGGCGTGAAAAGCCCTGGCTCCATCCCTTTAGATTTGATTAGAAAGGAGCCCTGGAGTGGTGCCTTAGTGGGTCAACAAGCCCCAGCTAGCAGCCTAGTAGTGAAGGGAGATGGAGGATGCCATATGGGGGTCCATATGCTAAAGCGGTTCCACTGTCTAGACTTTACAGGGATTAAGAAACTGGGTGAACAGGGCAATGCATATACAGTTATTATTTACTGTGGCCCAGTGGGGAGTGGATTCATATACAGTTATTATTTACTGTGGCCCAGTGGGGAGTGGATTCATATACAGTTATTATTTACTGTGGCCCAGTGGGGAGTGGATTCATATACAGTTATTATTTACTGTGGCCCAGTGGGGAGTGGATTCATATACAGTTATTATTTACTGGGGCCCAGTGGGGAGTGGATTCATATACAGTTATTATTTACTGGGGCCCAGTGGGGAGTGGATTCATATACAGTTATTATTTACTGGGGCCCAGTGGGGAGTGGATTCATATACAGTTATTATTTACTGTGGCCCAGTGGGGAGTGGATTCATATACAGTTATTATTTACTGGGGCCCAGTGGGGAGTGGATTCATATACAGTTATTATTTACTGGGGCCCAGTGGGGAGTGGATTCATATACAGTTATTATTTACTGTGGCCCAGTGGGGAGTGGATTCATATACAGTTATTATTTACTGGGGCCCAGTGGAGAGTGGATTCATATACAGTTATTATTTACTGTGGCCCAGTGGGGAGTGGATTCATATACAGTTATTATTTACTGTGGCCCAGTGGGGAGTGGATTCATATACAGTTATTATTTACTGTGGCCCAGTGGGGAGTGGATTCATATACAGTTATTATTTACTGTGGCCCAGTGGGGAGTGGATTCATATACAGTTATTCTTTACTGTGGCCCAGTGGGGAGTGGATTCATATACAGTTATTCTTTACTGGGGCCCAGTGGGGAGTGGATTCATATACAGTTATTCTTTACTGTGGCCCAGTGGGGAGTGGATTCATATACAGTTATTCTTTACTGTGGCCCAGTGGGGAGTGGATTCATATACAGTTATTTACTGGAGCCCAGTGGAGACTGGATTCATATACAGTTATTCTTTACTGGAGCCCAGTGGGGACTGGATTCATATACAGTTATTCTTTACTGGGGCCCAGTGGAGACTGGATTCATATACAGTTATATGACTAACTGGGGCCCAGTGGGGAGTGGATTTGTGTGGTAGACAATGCAGATTAGAGAGGCTGCCCAGTGTCTGCCCCGAGGCTGAGAAAAGAGAGGGCACGAGTGGCTGCATGGCAGTGGAATTTATGCCAGTTATTGGCCATGTCCTGTTTGCCCATGTAGTTACAGTGAAGGATAGAGGGGAGTGAACCACAACGTCACAGTGAAGGATCGAGGGGAGTGAACCACACCGTCACAGTGAAGGATCGAGGGGAGTGAACCACACCGTCACAGTGAAGGATCGAGGGGAGTGAACCACACCGTCACAGTGAAGGATCGAGGGGAGTGAACCACACCGTCACAGTGAAGGATAGAGGGGAGTGAACCACACCGTCACAGTGAAGGATAGAGGGGAGTGAACCACACCGTCACAGTGAAGGATCGAGGGGAGTGAACCACACCGTCACAGTGAAGGATAGAGGGGAGTGAACCACACCGTCACAGTGAAGGATAGAGGGGAGTGAACCACACCGTCACAGTGAAGGATTGAGGGGAGTGAACCACACCGTCACAGTGAAGGATAGAGGGGAGTGAACCACACCGTCACAGTGAAGGATAGAGGGGAGTGAACCACACCGTCACAGTGAAGGATAGAGGGGAGTGAACCACACCGTCACAGTGAAGGATAGAGGGGAGTGAACCACACCGTCACAGTGAAGGATCGAGGGGAGTGAACCACACCGTCACAGTGAAGGATCGAGGGGAGTGAACCACACCGTCACAGTGAAGGATCGAGGGGAGTGAACCACACCGTCACAGTGAAGGATAGAGGGGAGTGAACCACACCGTCACAGTGAAAGGTTGAGGGGAGTGAACCACACCGTCACAGTGAAGGATTGAGGGGAGTGAACCACACCGTCACAGTGAAGGATAGAGGGGAGTGAACCACACCGTCACAGTGAAAGGTTGAGGGGAGTGAACCACACCGTCACAGTGAAGGATAGAGGGGAGTGAACCACACCGTCACAGTGAAAGGTTGAGGGGAGTGAACCACACCGTCACAGTGAAGGATTGAGGGGAGTGAACCACACTGTCACAGTGAAGGCTATGAAGCGTTATATCTGACACAGGTGATGTGATTTGTGTCCCTTCTGAGTTCACTAGTTCAGAGGCCAGTGATGAAATGGAGGAAGAGACCTGAAGCTACAGCGATGATGGAAAGTTTTGTTTTTGGAGAACTGTGTGTGTGATGCCAGAGTCAGCCACACAGTAGCCTATATCACTAAACATGGATGCTTCCTCATCTCCCTGTCTTTTAGAATTCTTCCTCACTCTTTGTCAACAATAGCCTATTTGTGGCCAATAAAGGTGTATTTACTGTCCTCAAACCAGTGTTCCTCTTGTAGTATTTATCTGCCTTTATCCAGTCCCCCTACCCCCTCATCCCCTCATTCTCCAAACACTTTGTTGTTCATTTAATGCACTTTTCAAACTCATTCCTCAGGGGCAGAGTGTCTGTGGGCTTTCGCTCTTCCCTTGTACTTGATGAAATAAGGTTACTAATTAGTAAGGAACTCCCCTCACCTGGTTGTGTAGGTTTTAATTGAAAGGAAAAACCAGCAGACACTGAGCCCCCCATGGAATGAGTTTGAGTTCGACACTCCTGATCTAATGTTTGAATAATAAACGGCTCCAAGGCAAGTTTGTGCTGAAGTCTGCCTGCTTATTCTTAGCAGTCAGTGTTTTGTGTAGTGCTTGGTGTAGATCTCACATTTCACTGTGTATCTCTCTCCTTTCATCATTTCTCCTGTTTGAGAACTATCCCCTCTAGCTGCCTAGCACTTCTCAGTTAGCTATGGCAAATCCAGCTGGCTTGCTCCTCCTGAAATATTGATCAAAACTCAACATCCCTTAACTTGTCATTTGCAAAGTGCACCGCTGTAACAGAATCTCGGGGCTTCCGAGTGCCGCAGTGGTCTAAGGCACTGCATCTCAGTGCTAGAGGGCTCAGTACAGATATCCTGGTTCGAATCCAGGCTGTATCACAACCGTCCGTGGTTGGAAGTCCCATAGGGCGGTGCACAATTGGCCCAGCGTCGTCCGGGTTTGGACCTGTCGGTAGGCCGTCATTGTAAAAAAGAATTTGTTCTTAACTAACTTGCCTAGTTAAATAAAGGTTAAATAATTGTTTTTTAATACAAAACATGAACAACAAAAAATAGAAAAATAGAAACCGATATTCTGACAGATCATGATCTTTCAGTTCAAATTCATGAATTTTGCAACACATTTCTTTAACCTTCTCTTCCATGTAAAGGTTTAAGATATTCTTTGAAGTCAGTCTTGGCTGAATGCATTGCGATACTGATAGGACAGGTTTTTTTCCAAATGCTGGCCTAACCTAGTTATTTTCCCCCATTTGAGACCTCCAGGAAGCAGGTGTGAGAAGAAGGGTAATCTTTTGCAAGTCGTGATAGGCTGGCTGTTGCCGTCGAAATGATCCTTTCTGAGAAATTTCTAATGGTTCCACCTCTCTGGCCTGTTCCTTAGGGCATGGTTCCCAACCGGTATGCCGCGGCAGGAACTCTCAGCTGCGCCGCCAAACTTTTCCTAATCTTGATAATTATTTTGGAACAATCACTTCTAAACGTAACCTGTGGAATGCACATGGGATGTTGACTTGGGAGCACCAGTGGGGGTCAGATAAAACAAGTTGTCAGGCTGTTGTTAAATTTGTATCATTTGAGGGGCGCTTCACGAGCAAAGTCATTTGTATCATTTTACTTTGTCTGTGAAAACCATTAGCTCAGGTTATCTGACTAGGTTTACCAGTAGCCAGAGTCATTTTATTTCTTAATATATGGCTCTGGGCTTAGCTATACCACAGCCTCTGCCATAGAATCAAACAGAGCATGGCTTTATGTCCGTGGTTGCACATTTACAATGCAGAAAACCGCTCGTCTCTAGAACAAACTGTTAAAAACTAAAGACCTATTTTACCAGAGCTAAAAAACATCATTTCTGGTGCAGATTTGCGGGACGCTCTTTAAAATGGTACTTACAATTTTAACGATCATGAAAATATTTCAAATAATAACATTTAATGTATAAAAAACATTTTCCACAGAAAATTGCTGATTTGCACTATGGATCAGAGAAGATGGAGGTCATTACCACTAAATAAATGAATAGGGAAATTGTGTGCCACAGAATGTTCTATCCCATCAAGGTGTGCCACGGTTAAGAAAAGGTTGGGAGCCGCTGTCTTAGGGAACTCAGTGGGATTCAGCCTGGCCTGTCCTCTGTTTAGCTCTTCTGTAGAGATGGACAGAAGAGTTCAAGCTGTGCTTTCTCTGTCTGTCTTTGTCCTTGCAACGTTGCGAAGAGTTTTTTTTTTTTCCCCTCAGAAAATGCTGTCAAGGATGCCTTTCTTTTCTGGTTGCCACTTCCTTGGGTTGTATTGTACTGTGTTTGAATTCTCTGCAGTGGGACCTCTTGGAAAAGGCCTCTCTTAGTGTAGATAGCCACGGTTTTGCTCTTATCTCATCCTATCTCCCCTGACACCTGTGGCCTTAGTTGAGTCACTCCTCTACAGAGAGGAAGTGTTTAGTTCTCCAACGAGGCAGAACAAACGGGTACAGCCGTTTTGACTGAACAGAAACACCATCTGTGTGTACCACTGCTACGTAGCTAATGAGAACAAGTCACCCAATGCTACTGTAGATTACAGCCTTTTCCTTTCTCACATTGCCTCCCATTCCTCTCCTGTTGAGTCACTGTTGTGTCACTGTTGTGACAGTGTTGTGTAGCCTACTTGACGGACTTAGGGTTCTGAGTAAGACTGGTCTAGCCTGACAATGGAGTCTTGGTGTACTAGAAGAGGAAGTTGAAGCAGCATGAGGGAGGGGAGAGAGAGAGACTGAGGGGAATGGAAGCTTGTCCAAGGTAGTCCAGTCTGAATTCAGAGACAGGCCCAGGCCACATCAGCTGTGGACTGCAGCTGCACCGGGAAGCTAGTGTGTGTGTGTGTGTGTGTGTGTGTGTCACAGCACTCCTTACAGCAGGAAGCGTGTTAGCGTAGGGGTTATTTTTAAGATGTCCTCCATGGGATATGCTGCTGGAATCAGACTCATGCTATTGTTTTGTTTTAGTCCGGTCCGAGTCTGGCTCCGAACGGAGAGCAGCTTCCCCTCCTGGTGTGTGTGGTGTGTGTGTGTGTGTGTGTGTGTGTGTGTGTGTGTTGTAAGAGGAGTCTGCGACAAGGGGGACATGCAGTACTACACCCCCCCTACACACACACACACACACACACCCTCAGCTTCCCCAGGGGCATTATGATGTCACTTCCTGGTGCATTGATCGCTGTGTCAGGCTTGGCACTCCCAGCAGTCTGCCAGTCCCAGAGGAGGGAGTGTGACTGCGGGTAGGCTGTTAGTTTACTGCTTCACCTACTGTCAGTTTACCGCTTCACCTTCCCTCATAACACACGTTTAGATGAAACAAGCCCTGTTTGTAGTGTAGGCTGTTAGTTTACTGCTTCACCTACTGTCAGTTTACCGCTTCACCTTCCCTCTTAACACACGTTTAGATGAAACAAGCCCTGTTTGTAGTGTAGGCTGTTAGTTTACTGCTTCACCTACTGTCAGTTTACCGCTTCACCTTCCCTCTTAACACACGTTTAGATGAAACAAGCCCTGTTTGTAGTGTAGGCTAATACATTGATGTCCAAAAGTATTGGGGACAGTGACACATTTGGTGATATTGCGTGCTATGAATATGGGACCAAATATTTTTTGTACTACTTTAATACACACATAAGTGAATTTGTCCCAATACCTTTGGTCCCCTAAAATGGGGGGACTAGGTTTAGGAATGCTGTAATTTCTAAACGGTTCAACCGATATAGATGAAAATACCCTCAAATTTAAAGCTGACAGTTTGCACTTTAACCTCATAGTCATTGTATCATTTCAAATTCATAGTGCTGGAGTACAGAGCCAAAACAACACATTTGTCACGTTCCCAATACTTTTGGAGCTCACTGTTATGTTTCTTCCTATAGATGAAACAAGCTGCTTCATATTGAAATGGGTACAACAGATGCTCCCCTGAAGGACCTAGTCCCATCCAACGATACATGTTCCATTGGCCTAATTTCATTTCACTACCATGAGTCCGGACCTACACCGGATAATGAGCTCTTCCTGTTGGTGATCATGTACCACACTTCTGGAAACATTAATGGTTCATTTCTCCAAGGCCTACTACTAAAACCAAGTTTTTATTTATATATAAAATAATGTATGAAACGTTTTATTTTAACATTCATTAATCATGATGTGTAGCATGCTTAAGAACCTAATAACATGAGTAGAATCAGTCTTAATTGAATTAGCCCATTTGCCTGTATAACGTTTTATATAATGTTTAGTTACTACATTATCCATCAGTTAGGCTATGTCTGGTGGTTAAGCCTACTTCCTGGGGGGGGGGACCTGTTATCTGGTTATCTGCTATGTCTGGTGGTTAAGCCTACTTCCTGGGGGGGGACCTGTTATCTGGTTATCTGCTATGTCTGGTGGTTAAGCCTACTTCCTGGGGGGGGACCTGTTATCTGGTTATCTGCTATGTCTGGTGGTTAAGCCTACTTCCTGGGGGGGGACCTGTTATCTGGTTATCTGCTATGTCTGGTGGTTAAGCCTACTTCCTGGGGGGGGGGACCTGTTATCTGGTTATCTGCTATTTCTGGTGGTTAAGCCTACTTCCTGGGGGGGGACCTGTTATCTGCTATGTCTGGTGGTTAAGCCTACTTCCTGGGGGGGGGACCTGTTATCTGCTATGTCTGGTGGTTAAGCCTACTTCCTGGGGGGGGGGACCTGTTATCTGCATGGTGTTGGCTCAGTCTTATTGGTCATCACGTACTATGATGCTTTAGAAAGTGGTTCTGTGAGGAGCGAGGTCAATAGGAGGCACCACTCAGTCACTCTCCCCATCTGGCCTTTTGGAGGTGAAATCAATGCCCCCTTTTCTCTCTAAAGGACCGTCCCCTTGTATTGGGTCACCATCTGCCAGTGGGATCGCCCGCCCGCCCGCCCGCCCGTCCTCCATTTTAACAACGTGAGGAAGCTACAGCAGCTCAGTGTCTACAGCTCATCAGCCTGTAGTGATGATGCTGATGTTTCATTCTATTAGAGGACCAATGTGCATCCATCTGCTGCTCTCGCTGCTCCAGGAACCAGGCTGTACATCTGTCCTTGACTTACTGTGTGATTCATGTCATGTGGGCTGGCTGGATTATTGAATGATTTCTAGTTGTTATATATTGTAGTTATTTAGAATGACATGTTGACTGAGTGCTGTGGGGATGTTGTGTTAGATTACAACACAGACCATATCTTCAAACAGACACTTTGGACTGAAACACCATTAAGAGGTTAGGCTATGTGATTGCGTTGTCACGCATCTCTCCTGTTCTGATTGTGTTGTGGCGTGGATCCTCACCGCCCTCTCGCTGACTCACCAGCACGTTGTGAGGAGCTTCCTGATCAATGCTATCAGACGTAGATATGGTGATGTTGGTGTGGTGTTGGTGGTGTTGGTGGTGGTGGTGTGTGTGTGGTGGTGTGGTGTGGTGTTGTTGGTGGTGTGGTGTGGTGTTGTTGGTGTGGTGGTGTTGGTGGTGTGGTGTTGGTGGTGTGGTGTTGGTGGTGTGGTGTGGTGTTGGTGTGGTCTCTGTTGACCCTTGAGTAGCCCAGAGAGACAGTCAGTCCTTTTAGAAGGATCAGAACATCACCTGGAACTGTGTTTCCAAGCTGTTTCAGGCCCTGTAGCGTGTAGGAACATAGCAGAGAGACCAACATAATAATAACTGTGTTTCCAAGCTGTTTCAGGCCCTGTAGCGTGTAGGAACATAGCAGAGAGACCAACATAATAATAACTGTGTTTCCAAGCTGTTTCAGGCCCTGTAGCGTGTAGGAACATAGCAGAGAGACTAACATAATAATAACTGTGTTTCCAAGCTGTTTCAGGCCCTGTAGCGTGTAGGAACATAGTCCCTCTGCTAACATAATAATAACTGTGTTTCCAAGCTGTTTCAGGCCCTGTAGCGTGTAGGAACATAGTCCCTCTGCTAACATAATAATAACTGTGTTTCCAAGCTGTTTCAGGCCCTGTAGCGTGTAGGAACATAGCAGAGAGACCAACATAATAATAACTGTATTTCCAAGCTGTTTCAGGCCCTGTAGCGTGTAGGAACATAGCAGAGAGACTAACATAATAATAACTGTGTTTCCAAGCTGTTTCAGGCCCTGTAGCGTGTAGGAGCATAGTCTCTCTGCTAACATAATAATAACTGTGTTTCCAAGCTGTTTCAGGCCCTGTAGCGTGTAGGAACATAGTCCCTCTGCTAACATAATAATAACTGTGTTTCCAAGCTGTTTCAGGCCCTGTAGCGTGTAGGAACATAGCAGAGAGACTAACATAATAATAACTGTGTTTCCAAGCTGTTTCAGGCCCTGTAGCGTGTAGGAACATAGTCCCTCTGCTAACATAATAATAACTGTGTTTCCAAGCTGTTTCAGGCCCTGTAGCGTGTAGGAACATAGTCCCTCTGCTAACATAATAATAACTGTGTTTCCAAGCTGTTTCAGGCCCTGTAGCGTGTAGGAGCATAGTCTCTCTGCTAACATAATAATAACTGTGTTTCCAAGCTGTTTCAGGCCCTGTAGCGTGTAGGAACATAGTCTCTCTGCTAACATAATAATAACTGTGTTTCCAAGCTGTTTCAGGCCCTGTAGCGTGTAGGAACATAGCAGAGAGACCAACATAATAATAACTGTGTTTCCAAGCTGTTTCAGGCCCTGTAGCGTGTAGGAACATAGCAGAGAGACTAACATAATAATAACTGTGTTTCCAAGCTGTTTCAGGCCCTGTAGCGTGTAGGAACATAGTCCCTCTGCTAACATAATAATAACTGTGTTTCCAAGCTGTTTCAGGCCCTGTAGCGTGTAGGAACATAGTCCCTCTGCTAACATAATAATAACTGTGTTTCCAAGCTGTTTCAGGCCCTGTAGCGTGTAGGAACATAGCAGAGAGACCAACATAATAATAACTGTATTTCCAAGCTGTTTCAGGCCCTGTAGCGTGTAGGAACATAGCAGAGAGACTAACATAATAATAACTGTGTTTCCAAGCTGTTTCAGGCCCTGTAGCGTGTAGGAGCATAGTCTCTCTGCTAACATAATAATAACTGTGTTTCCAAGCTGTTTCAGGCCCTGTAGCGTGTAGGAACATAGTCCCTCTGCTAACATAATAATAACTGTGTTTCCAAGCTGTTTCAGGCCCTGTAGCGTGTAGGAACATAGCAGAGAGACTAACATAATAATAACTGTGTTTCCAAGCTGTTTCAGGCCCTGTAGCGTGTAGGAACATAGTCCCTCTGCTAACATAATAATAACTGTGTTTCCAAGCTGTTTCAGGCCCTGTAGCGTGTAGGAACATAGCAGAGAGACCAACATAATAATAACTGTGTTTCCAAGCTGTTTCAGGCCCTGTAGCGTGTAGGAACATAGTCTCTCTGCTAACATAATAATAACTGTGTTTCCAAGCTGTTTCAGGCCCTGTAGCGTGTAGGAGCATAGTCTCTCTGCTAACATAATAATAACTGTGTTTCCAAGCTGTTTCAGGCCCTGTAGCGTGTAGGAGCATAGTCTCTCTGCTAACATAATAATAACTGTGTTTCCAAGCTGTTTCAGGCCCTGTAGCGTGTAGGAACATAGCAGAGAGACTAACATAATAATAACTGTGTTTCCAAGCTGTTTCAGGCCCTGTAGCGTGTAGGAGCATAGTCTCTCTGCTAACATAATAATAACTGTGTTTCCAAGCTGTTTCAGGCCCTGTAGCGTGTAGGAGCATAGTCTCTCTGCTAACATGCAGCGCCAGCCTAACATCAGCCCACGGACTTCCACAGCGTTCCCTCTGTATCCTGTATCAAGCCAGGCCTGTTAGGTTAAATACATGGTCATATTAAAGCAGGGGGGTATTAATCTGCCTCAGCTGTAGTTACAGATGGACACTGACTGACTGACCCAGGGAATCACTAATGTTGTTTTTGGCAGCTGTGGATGTACCCAGGCAAGGTAATGTACAGCTCCTGCCTAAACTGTTCAGCACGCGTACACGCTGCTGCAAACACATGTTCATGTACACGCACACCTGAGGCACAGTCTGTCCCATGTGTGTATGTGTCCCTTCTGTGTGCGCTTCGTGTGTGTGTGTGTGTTGCCGTGGTGAGGACTGAGATAAAGAGATAATTAGCCCCAGAGGACAGATCTCTCTCTCTGTCTCTCTCTATCTCTCTTTGTCTGTCACTCTCTCTGTCTCTCTCTCTCTCTGTCTCTCTCTCTGTCTCTGTCTCTCTCTGTCTCTGTCTCTCTCTGTCTCTTTCTCTGTCTCTCTCTCTCTCTGTCTCTCTCTCTGTCTCTCTCTCTGTCTCTCTCTCTGTCTCTCTCTCTGTCTCTCTCTCTGTCTCTCTCTCTGTCTCTCTCTCTCTGTCTCTTTCTTTCTGTCTGTCTCTCTCTTTCTGTCTGTCTCTCTCTTTCTGTCTGTCTCTCTCTCTCTGTCTGTCTGTCTCTCTCTCTGTCTCTCTGTCTGTCTCTCTTTCTGTCTCTCTGTCTGTCTCTCTTTCTGTCTCTCTTTCTGTCTCTCTGTCTCTGTCTCTCTTTCTGTCTCTCTTTCTGTCTCTGTCTCTCTGTCTCTCTCTGTCTGTCTCTGCCTCTCTTTCTCTGTCTCTCTTTCTGTCTCTCTCTCTCTCTCTGTCTCTCTCTCTCGGGACGGTAATGTTAAGGGGTGAGAGGGAGACGGGCTGCAGGGACGGTAACGTTAAGGGGTGAGAGGGAGACAGGCAGGCTGCAGGGACGGTAACCTTAACCTCTCTGGGCCAGTGGGATGCTTGCGTCCCACCTACTCAACAGCCAGTGTAATCCCGTGGCGCGTTATTCAAGTACCTTAGAAATGCTATTACTTCAATTTCTCAAACATATGACTATTTTACACCATTTTAAAGACAAGACTCTCGTTAATCTAACCACACTGTCCGATTTCAAAAAGGCTTTACAACGAAAGCAAAACATTAGATTATGTCAGCAGAGTACCCAGCCAGAAATAATCAGACACCCATTTTTCAAGCTACCATATAATGTCACATAAACCCAAACCACAGCTAAATGTAGCACTAACCTTTGATGATCTTCATCAGATGACAATCCTAGGACATTATGTTATACAATACATGCATGTTTTGTTCAATCAAGTTCATATTTATATCAAAAACCAGCTTTTTACATTAGCATGTGACTAGCATGTGACTAGCATTCCCACCGAACACTTCCGGTGAATTTACTAAATTACTCACGATAAACGTTCACAAAAAACTTAACAATTATTTTAAGAATTATAGATACAGAACTCCTTTATGCACTCGCTATGTCCGATTTTAAAATAGCTTTTCGGTGAAAGCACATTTTGCAATATTCTGAGTACATAGCCCGGCCATCACAGGTTAGCTATTTTGACACCCACCAGGTGTGGTACTCACCAAACTCCGATTTACTATTAGAAAAGTTTGATTACCTTTGCTGTTCTTCGTCAGGATGCACTCCCAGGACTTCTACTTCAATAACAAATGTTGGTTTGGTTCAAAATAATCCATAGTTATATCCAAATAGCGGCGTTTTGTTCGTGCGTTCAAGACACTATCCGAAGGGTAAAGAAGGGTGACGCGCCCGACGCGTTTCGTGACAAAAAAATTCAAAATATTCCATTACCGTACTTCGAAGCATGTCAAACGCTGTTTAAAATCAATTTTTATGCTATTTTTCTCGTAAAAAAGCGGTTATATTCCGACCGGGAGTCGTTGTTTTTGTTCAAAGAGAGAGAAAGTAAACATGGTGTCGGCTCGTGCACGCGCCTCCAGTGTCATTGTCCTCAGATCGACCACTTACTAAATGCGCTAAGGTTTTTCAGCCATGGCCTGCAAAGCCACCATTCATCGTTCTGGCGCCTTCTGAGAGCCTATGGGAGCGTTAGAAAATGTCACGTTATGCCAGAGATCCCCTGTTTTGGTTAGAGATGATCAAGAAGGCCAAGAAAAAGTCAGAGAGAGCGCTTCCTGTTTGAAATCTTCTCAGGTTTTGGCCTGCCAAATGAGTTCTGTTATACTCACAGACACCATTCAAACAGTTTTAGAAACTTTAGGGTGTTTTCTATCCAAATCAAACAATTATATGCATATTCTAGTTACTGGGCAGGAGTAGTAACCAGATTAAATCGGGTATGTTTTTTATCCAGCCGTGCAAATACTGCCCCCTATCCCCAACAGGTTAAGGGGTGAGAGGGAGACAGGCAGGCTGCACGGACGGTAACGTTAAGGGGTGAGAGGGCGACGGGCTGCAGGGACGGTAACGTTAAGGGGTGAGAGGGAGACAGGTGGGCTGCAGGGACGGTAACGTTAAGGGGTGAGAGGGAGACAGGCTGCAGGGACGGTAACGTTAAGGGGTGAGAGGGAGACAGTGGCAGGCTGCTCAGCCAGGCTTTCTACTGTACCGTATGTCCAGTCCTTTACCCCTCTTCATCGTAGATCTCTACTGTACCCTATGTCCAGTCCTTTACCCCTCTTCATCGTAGATCTCTACTGTACCGTATGTCCAGTCCTTTACCCCTCTTCATCGTAGATCTCTACTGTACCGTATGTCCCGTCCTTTACCCATCTTCATCGTAGATCTCTACTGTACCGTATGTCCAGTCCTTTACCCCTCTTCATCGTAGATCTCTACTGTACCGTATGTCCCGTCCTTTACCCCTCTTCATCGTAGATCTCTACTGTACCGTATGTCCCGTCCTTTACCCCTCTTCATCGTAGATCTCTACTGTACCGTATGTCCCATCCTTTACCCCTCTTCATCGTAGATCTCTACTGTACCGTATGTCCCATCCTTTACCCATCTTCATCGTAGATCTCTACTGTACCGTATGTCCAGTCCTTTACCCCTCTTCATCGTAGATCTCTACTGTACCGTATGTCCCGTCCTTTACCCCTCTTCATCGTAGATCTCTACTGTACCGTATGTCCCGTCCTTTACCCCTCTTCATCGTAGATCTCTACTGTACCGTATGTCCCATCCTTTACCCATCTTCATCGTAGATCTCTACTGTACCGTATGTCCAGTCCTTTACCCCTCTTCATCGTAGATCTCTACTGTACCCTATGTCCAGTCCTTTACCCCTCTTCATCGTAGATCTCTACTGTACCGTATGTCCCGTCCTTTACCCCTCTTCATCGTAGATCTCTACTGTACCGTATGTCCCGTCCTTTACCCCTCTTCATCGTAGATCTCTACTGTACCCTATGTCCAGTCCTTTACCCCTCTTCATCGTAGAACTCTACTGTATCGTATGTCCAGTCCTTTACCCCTCTTCATCGTAGATCTCTACTGTACCGTATGTCCAGTCCTTTACCCCTCTTCATCGTAGATCTCTACTGTATCGTATGTCCCGTCCTTTACCCCTCTTCATCGTAGATCTCTACTGTACCGTATGTCCAGTCCTTTACCCCTCTTCATCGTAGATCTCTACTGTACCGTATGTCCAGTCCTTTACCCCTCTTCATCGTAGATCTCTACTGTACCGTATGTCCAGTCCTTTACCCCTCTTCATCGTAGATCTCTACTGTACCGTATGTCCAGTCCTTTACCCCTCTTCATCGTAGATCTCTACTGTACCGTATGTCCAGTCCTTTACCCCTCTTCATCGTAGATCTCTACTGTATCGTATGTCCCGTCCTTTACCCCTCTTCATCGTAGATCTCTACTGTACCGTATGTCCAGTCCTTTACCCCTCTTCATCGTAGATCTCTACTGTACCCTATGTCCAGTCCTTTACCCCTCTTCATCGTAGATCTCTACTGTACCCTATGTCCAGTCCTTTACCCCTCTTCATCGTAGATCTCTACTGTACCGTATGTATGTTTCCTGTGTATTGGTTTGACAGAGCTGAGCGGTTGGGATTATGAGTGGTGTAGCTCTCCCAGTGATATGAATGCTGGTCCACTTGAACCTTACTAGGCAGCTGAAACAGAGCCTGCAGCTCTCCCTGGCTGTCTCTCTGTTGAACCCCACTATGTTCTATAGTTAGACTGTTCAGTTGTTACCATGGTGCCCTAGTAGCAGCCTAGGCACAGAGCTCCTGTAGATGTGTACATATGAAGTCATCTTTGTAGGTGTTATTGATTGTTGATCGTTTTTAGATACCAGAGTGTTTATTGCATGTATCTGGTGTTTTTGAGCCATGGATTTGCAGATTGACTGACAGGGTAACACGGTAAAGCTTGGCTAACTAGCTAGCTAGCTGGCTAATGTTTTTGTTTGAAAAATGCATCTGGACACAGTACCAGTTTTTTGGTTTCACCTGGCTGCCAATTCCTGATCTTCTGAGAACATCATTTGAGGAGTGGCGTGAGAGGAATGGGCGACAGAGGACTACAGCAGTGCTGAGGCAGAGGGCTCGTGGTGAGGACGACTGGCTACTATTCTGAACGTTGTGTGGGGATCTTTCTGGCGCCCAGAGCTGCTGAGGCATCACCCAGGTGGTGCTACACAGAGAGGAAGAGGAGAGGCTCAGTAGCTGTAAGAGTCAGGCTGGTTCCCTGACTCACCTTCTACAAGGTATCAGCAGACCCCACCATCTACCATCCTCTGACCAGCTCTCTCTGCTCAACCAATGAGCTGACCCTCTCCATCTTCAGAGGATGCAGCTTTCAAAGACTTGGCCTCTATTGGTTGACCTGTCATGATATATTCCTTGTTTTTTGCTCTTGAAGCGCTTTTAAGATTCTGTGAAAAGCGCATGTAATTTATTATTATTTCTCTGTGTTCTAGAAGCCTCCTCTCGCTCTGTGTTCTAGAAGCCTCCTCTCGCTCTGTGTTCTAGAAGCCTCGTCTCGCTCTGTGTTCTAGAAGCCTCCTCTCGCTCTGTGTTCTAGAAGCCTCCTCTCGCTCTGTGTTCTAGAAGCCTCCTCTCGCTCTGTGTTCTAGAAGCCGCCTCTCGCTCTGTGTTCTAGACGCCTCCACTCGCTCTGTGTTCTAGACGCCTCCTCTCGCTCTGTGTTCTAGAAGCCTCCTCTCGCTCTGTGTTCTAGAACCCGCCTCTCGCTCTGTGTTCTAGACGCCTCCTCTCGCTCTGTGTTCTAGACGCCTCCTCTCGCTCTGTGTTCTAGAAGCCTCCTCTCGCTCTGTGTTCTAGAAGCCTCCTCTCGCTCTGTGTTCTAGAAGCCTCCTCTCGCTCTGTGTTCTAGAAGCCTCCTCTCGCTCTGTGTTCTAGACGCCTCCTCTCGCTTTGTGTTCTAGACGCCTCCTCTCGCTCTGTGTTCTAGAAGCCTCCTCTCGCTCTGTGTTCTAGAAGCCTCCTCTCGCTCTGTGTTCTAGAAGCCTCCTCTCTGTGCTCACTGCTCAGAGTGTGTTGGGCAGCGCTCTGTTCTGCAGCCTCTGCTTTCCCAAAGTGTGTTTTAACACCAGTCAGTCTGGCACATCAGCTTAGAGAGGGAGTGTGTGACTCACCACCGGGAGAGCGGGCCGATGACACAGGATGACAGCATAGTCTGCGGGGGCACTCGGGCTACTGCTGAACTCAGTAAGCATCGCCCCATCGAGGCACAGGGCACTTCTTTAAAGTTAATACTGTCCTTTGATGGATCTTGTTCTCTTTTAAATCCCACTCCCCAGTCAATGAGCTCTTTAACATGCTGTGAATTACACAGATAGCAGGAGGACGCGCGCGCACACACACACACACACACACACACACACACACACACACACACACACACACACACACACACACACACACACACACACACACACAGGCTATATCTACCTCTGAGTAGTGGTGACCTCATTCATCGCCACCACTACTAACTGTGACCAATGCATTGTGTTTATTCCTTTAGTATTATTAGTCAGCCAGATGCTTGTTCTTGCTTGTTTGTCAGGGCAGACCCTCATGTTGTCACTCTGTCCTCCTGACTGTGTAGCTTCTGTAGAAGGCTGGGTGTGTTACTTCCCAGAGGCTCTGAGCAGAGCTGGCCTGACTGGAAGAGGAGGATGGAGGGAAGTAGAGAGAAGAATAGGGGGGAGAGGGGGATAGAGAGGATAGGGGAGAAGGGAAGTAGAGGGGAGAGGAGGATGGAGGGAAGTAGAGGGGAGAGGAGGATGGAGGGAAGTAGAGGGGAGAGGAGGATGGAGGGAAGTAGAGGGGAGAGGAGGATGGAGGGAAGTAGAGGGGAGAGGAGGATGGAGGGAAGTAGAGGGGAGAGGAGGATGGAGTAGGGAAGAAGAGGGGAGAGGAGGATGGAGGGAAGTAGAGGGGAGAGGAGGATGGAGGGAAGTAGAGGGGAGAGGAGGATGGAGGGAAGTAGAGGGGAGAGGAGGATGGAGGGAAGTAGAGAGGAGAATAGGGGGATAGAGGGGATAGAGGAGAAGGGAAGTAGAGGGGAGAGGAGGATGGAGGGAAGTAGAGAGTGGGGGAAATAGAAAGGAGGGAGGTAGAGAGGGGAGAGGAGGATGGAGTAGGGAAGTAGAGAGGATGGAGGGAAGTAGAGGGGAGAGGAGGATGGAGGGAAGTAGAGGGGAGAGGAGGATGGAGGGAAGTAGAGAGTGGGGGAAATAGAGAGGAGAAAGGAGGGAGTTAGAGAGGGGAGTGGAGAGGAGGAGAAATGAGGGGAGAGGAGGATGGAGTAGGGAAGTAGAGAGGAGGATGGAGCGAAGTAGAGGGGAGAGGAGGATGGAGGGAAGTAGAGGGGAGAGGAGGATGGAGGGAAGTAGAGGGGAGAGGAGGATGGAGGGAAGTAGAGAGTGGGGGAAATAGAGAGGAGAAAGGAGGGAGGTAGAGAGGGGAGTGGAGAGGAGAGGAGGAGAAATGTGGGGAGAGGAGGATGGAGTAGGGAAGAGGCAGAGGGGAGAGGAGGATGAAGTAGGGCAGAGGGGAGAGGAGGATGGAGTAGGGAAGAGGCAGAGGGGAGAGGAGGATGGAGTAGGGACAAGGAGGATGGAGTAGGGAAGAGGCAGAGGGAAGAGGAGGATGGAGTAGGGACAAGGAGGATGGAGTAGGGAAGAGGCAGAGGGGAGAGGAGAATGGAGTAGGGAAGAGGAGGATGGAGTAGGGAAGAGGCAGAAGGAAGAGGAGGAATGGAGTAGGGAAGAGGGAGAGGAGGATGGAGTAGGGAAGAGGAGGATGGAGTAGGGAAGAGGATGGAGTATGGAAGAGGAGTAGGGAAGAGGGTGGAGTAGGGAAGAGGGTGGAGTAGGGAAGAGGCAGAGGGGAAGAGGAGGATGGAGTAGGGAAGAGGAGGATGGAGTATGGAAGAGGAGGATGGAGTAGGGAAGAGGGTGGAGTAGGGAAGAGGGTGGAGTAGGGAAGAGGGTGGAGTAGGGAAGAGGAGGATGGAGTAGGGAAGAGGAGGATGGAGTAGGGAAGAGGCAGAGGGAAGAGGAGTGGGAACGAGGGACAAGGCAAAGGGGATTAGAGGAGGATAAAGAAGCAGAGGAGAAGAGAAGGAATGGAAGTAGAGGAGAGAGTGGATTGTGGTCCCATCCTGCTGCCCTACAGAGCTGAAAGGGAAGCCCCGCTCCCTTGCCCTGCCCCCAAGAGCAATGCACTCTTGGAAAACAGACTCTGTGAACGGAACATTGTGTGGGAAGCCCTTCACATCACAGACTCTTTCAAAGAGAAAACGGAAAAACATTCTTGTCTGTGGAGGGGTTTCAGAATCTTGAGAGGCCTTGGGAAGACAGTGAATACAGCAGCTAAGAGCCCAGCTTGACCTTTGTGACCTGAGAGACAGTATCCAATTGAATTAAGTTCCAAATTTCATCTGGTCCTGTGGCTAGGCTTGGTCTGTGTCCCAAATGGCTCCCTATTCCCTATTCAGTGCACTACTTTGGATGGATCCTGGTGAAAAGTATTGCACTAAATAGGGATTAGGGTGCCTTTTGAGATGCATCCTTGGACGTCTGGATTCAGAGAGGCCTGCCAGAGGAACACAGACGCTGGATTCTTCTCTACATCAGACCACCACTGCTCCGGGGGCTATTTTGGTTTCTCCTGCCGTGGAAATACCACGGCTTCTCAGTCCATCAACCAATTTGTCCAGTTTGAGGACAGCAGGATTACAGACAGGCTCTGTGTTTGTTCTCATCTTTCTGATGGACTGGAGAACTGTTGACGTTGAAGGTGGGTGGGATATGCCATCTGAACCTTCGCCCAGCCCACCACAGTCCTATTTCATATCATTCAGAGGTTAGAGATAACACCCATCCTGTACCTCCTGTTCATGACTTCCACGTCTGACAGAACCTGCATCATGCTGTCCCACACACCCACAACCACTACAGTGTTGTGCCTCGCTTAGCTGGGGTTACAGGACTGCAGAATGCTGAATGATCCCCTCCTACCTGGGCCAGCCTGGAGCAGTCAGGAGAGGAGAAGGACAGGCTGTGTGTGTGGGTCTCTTTCTCTCTGTGTGTGTTCTGCCGGTTGAGAGAGTGAGCCAGGAGAAGGGGGAGAGAGAGAGGTCTGGATACGGCTGAGGGACAGAGAGGGACAGAGAGGGACAGAGAGAGAGAGAGAGAGAGGTCTGGATACGGCTGAGCCAGAGAAGAGAGAGGAGGTCTAGATACGGCTGAGCCAGAGAAGAGAGAGAGAGGAGGTCTGGATATGGCTGAGAGAGAGAGAGAGAGAGGAGGTCTGGATACGGCTGAGCCAGAGAAGAGAGAGAGAGGAGGTCTGGATAAGGCTGAGCCAGAGAAGAGAGAGAGAGAGAGAGGAGGTCTGGATATGGCTGAGCCAGAGAAGAGAGAGAGAGAGGTCTGGATACGGCTGAGCCAGAGAAGAGAGAGAGAGGAGGTCTGGATATGGCTGAGCCAGAGAAGAGAGAGAGAGAGAGAGAGGAGGTCTGGATACGGCTGAGCCAGAGAAGAGAGAGAGAGAGGTCTGGATACGGCTGAGCCAGAGAAGAGAGAGAGAGAGGTCTGGATACGGCTGAGCCAGAGAAGAGAGAGAGAGAGGAGGTCTGGATACGGCTGAGCCAGAGAAGAGAGAGAGAGAGAGGAGGTCTGGATAAGGCTGAGCCAGAGAAGAGAGCGAGAGAGAGGAGGTCTGGATAACGCTGAGCCAGAGAAGAGAGAGAGAGGAGGTCTGGATACGGCTGAGCCAGAGAAGAGAGAGAGGAGGTCTGGATACGGTTGAGCCAGAGAAGAGCGAGAGAGAGGAGGTCTGGATTCGGCTGAGCCAGAGAAGAGGGAGAGAGAGAGAGAGGATGTCTGGATACGTTTGAGCCAGAGAAAAGAGAGAGAGGAGGTCTGGATACGGCTGAGCCAGAGAAAAGAGAGAGAGGAGGTCTGGATAAGACTGAGCCAGAGAAGAGAGAGGGGAGGTCTGGATACGGCTGAGCCAGAGAAGAGAGAGAGAGAGAGGAGGTCTGGATACGGCTGAGCCAGAGAAGAGAGAGAGAGAGAGAGAGGAGGTCTGGATACGGCTGAGCCAGAGAAGAGAGAGAGAGGAGGTCTGGATACGGCTGAGCCAGAGAAGAGAGAGAGAGAGGTCTGGATAAGGCTGAGCCAGAGAAGAGGGAGAGAGAGGAGGTCTGGATACGGCTGAGCCAGAGAAGAGAGAGAGGAGGTCTGGATACGGCTGAGCCAGAGAAAAGAGAGCGAGGAGGTCTGGATACGGCTGAGCCAGAGAAGAGAGAGCGAGGAGGTCTGGATAAGACTGAGCCAGAGAAGAGAGAGGGGAGGTCTGGATACGGCTGAGCCAGAGAAGAGAGAGAGAGAGAGAGGAGGTCTGGATACGGCTGAGCCAGAGAAGAGAGAGAGAGGAGGTCTGGATACGGCTGAGCCAGAGAAGAGAGAGAGAGAGGTCTGGATAAGGCTGAGCCAGAGAAGAGGGAGAGAGAGGAGGTCTGGATACGGCTGAGCCAGAGAAGAGGGAGAGAGAGGAGGTCTGGATAAGGCTGAGCCAGAGAAGAGGGAGAGAGAGGAGGTCTGGATACGGCTGAGCCAGAGAAGAGAGAGAGGAGGTCTGGATACGGCTGAGCCAGAGAAAAGAGAGCGAGGAGGTCTGGATACGGCTGAGCCAGAGAAGAGAGAGCGAGGAGGCCTGGATACGGCTGAGCCAGAGAAGAGAGAGAGGAGGTCTGGATACGGCTGAGCCAGAGAAGAGAGAGAGAGGAGGTCTGGATACGGCTGAGCCAGAAAAGAGCAAGAGGAGGTCTGGATAAGGCTGAGCCAGAGAAGAGAGAGAGGTCTGGATAAGGCTGAGCCAGAGAAGAGAGAGAGGAGGTCTGGATACGGCTGAGCCAGAGAAGAGAGAGAGAGAGAGGTCTAGATAAGGCTGAGCCAGAGAAGAGAGAGAGGAGGTCTGGATAAGGCTGAGCCAGAGAAGAGAGGAGGTCTGGATAAGGCTGAGCCAGAGAAGAGAGAGAGAGAGAGGAGGTCTGGATAAGGCTGAGCCAAAGAAGAGAGAGAGGAGGTCTGGATAAGGCTGAGCCAGAGAAGAGAGAGAGAGAGGTCTGGATAAGGCTGAGCCAGAGAAGAGAGAGAGAGAGGTCTGGATAAGGCTGAGCCAGAGAAGAGAGAGAGAGGTCTGGATACGGCTGAGCCAGAGAAGAGAGAGAGAGGAGGTCTGGATACGGCTGAGCCAGAGAAGAGAGAGAGAGAGAGGAGGTCTGGATAAGGCTGAGCCAGAGAAGAGAGCGAGAGAGAGGAGGTCTGGATAACGCTGAGCCAGAGAAGAGAGAGAGGAGGTCTGGATACGGCTGAGCCAGAGAAGAGAGAGAGGAGGTCTGGATACGGTTGAGCCAGAGAAGAGCGAGAGAGAGGAGGTCTGGATTCGGCTGAGCCAGAGAAGAGGGAGAGAGAGAGAGAGGATGTCTGGATACGGTTGAGCCAGAGAAAAGAGAGAGAGGAGGTCTGGATACGGCTGAGCCAGAGAAAAGAGAGAGAGGAGGTCTGGATAAGACTGAGCCAGAGAAGAGAGAGGGGAGGTCTGGATACGGCTGAGCCAGAGAAGAGAGAGAGAGAGAGAGAGAGGAGGTCTGGATACGGCTGAGCCAGAGAAGAGAGAGAGAGGAGGTCTGGATACGGCTGAGCCAGAGAAGAGAGAGAGAGAGGTCTGGATAAGGCTGAGTCAGAGAAGAGGGAGAGAGAGGAGGTCTGGATACGGCTGAGCCAGAGAAGAGAGAGAGGAGGTCTGGATAAGGCTGAGCCAGAGAAGAGAGAGAGAAAGAGGAGGTCTGGATACGGCTGAGCCAGAGAAGAGAGAGAGGAGGTCTGGATACGGCTGAGCCAGAGAAAAGAGAGCGAGGAGGTCTGGATACGGCTGAGCCAGAGAAGAGAGAGCGAGGAGGTCTGGATAAGACTGAGCCAGAGAAGAGAGAGGGGAGGTCTGGATACGGCTGAGCCAGAGAAGAGAGAGAGAGAGAGAGAGGAGGTCTGGATACGGCTGAGCCAGAGAAGAGAGAGAGAGGAGGTCTGGATACGGCTGAGCCAGAGAAGAGAGAGAGAGAGGTCTGGATAAGGCTGAGCCAGAGAAGAGGGAGAGAGAGGAGGTCTGGATACGGCTGAGCCAGAGAAGAGAGAGAGGAGGTCTGGATAAGGCTGGGCCAGAGAAGAGAGAGAGAGGAGGTCTGGATACGGCTGAGCCAGAAAAGAGAGAGAGGAGGTCTGGATAAGGCTGAGCCAGAGAAGAGAGAGAGGTCTGGATAAGGCTGAGCCAGAGAAGAGAGAGAGGAGGTCTGGATACGGCTGAGCCAGAGAAGAGAGAGAGAGAGGTCTAGATAAGGCTGAGCCAGAGAAGAGAGAGAGGAGGTCTGGATAAGGCTGAGCCAGAGAAGAGAGAGAGGAGGTCTGGATAAGGCTGAGCCAGAGAAGAGAGAGAGAGAGGAGGTCTGGATACGGCTGAGCCAGAGAAGAGAGAGAGGAGGTCTGGATACGGCTGAGCCAGAGAAGAGAGAGAGAGGAGGTCTGGTTAAGGCTGAGCCAGAGAAGAGAGAGAGGAGGTCTGGATAAGGCTGAGCCAGAGAAGAGAGAGAGGAGGTCTGGATACGGCTGAGCCAGAGAAGAGAGAGAGGAGGTCTGGATATGGCTGAGCCAGAGAAAAGAGAGAGAGGAGGTCTGGATACGGCTGAGCCAGAGAAGAGAGAGAGAGGAGGTCTGGATACGGCTGAGCCAGAGAAGAGAGAGAGAGGAGGTCTGGATACGGCTGAGCCAGAGAAGAGAGAGAGAGGAGGTCTGGATACGGCTGAGCCAGAGAAGAGAGAGAGGAGGTCTGGATAAGGCTGAGCCAAAGAAGAGAGAGAGGAGGTCTGGATAAGGCTGAGCCAGAGAAGAGAGAGAGAGGTCTGGATACGGCTGAGCCAGAGAAGAGAGGGAGAGGAGGTCTGGATAAGGCTGAGCCAGAGAAGAGAGAGAGAGAGAGAGGAGGTCTGGATACGGCTGAGCCAGAGAAGAGAGAGAGAGAGAGAGAGAGGAGGTCTGGATACGGCTGAGCCAGAGAAGAGAGAGAGAGAGAGAGAGGAGGTCTGGATACGGCTGAGCCAGAGAAGAGAGAGAGGAGGTCTGGATACGGCTGAGCCAGAGAAGAGAGAGAGGAGGTCTGGATACGGCTGAGCCAGAGAAGAGAGAGAGGAGGTCTGGATAAGGCTGAGCCAGAGAAGAGAGAGAGGAGGTCTAGATAAGGCTGAGCCAGAGAAGAGAGAGAGGAGGTCTGGATAAGGCTGAGCCAGAGAAGAGAGAGGAGGTCTGGATAAGGCTGAGCCAGAGAAGAGAGAGAGGAGGTCTAGATAAGGCTGAGCCAGAGAAGAGAGAGGTCTGGATAAGGCTGAGCCAGAGAAGAGAGAGAGGAGGTCTGGATACGGCTGAGCCAGAGAAGAGAGAGAGGAGGTCTGGATAAGGCTGAGCCAGAGAAGAGAGAGAGGAGGTCTGGATAAGGCTGAGCCAGAGAAGAGAGAGAGGAGGTCTGGATAAGGCTGAGCCAGAGAAGAGAGAGAGGAGGTCTGGATAAGGCTGAGCCAGAGAAGAGAGAGAGGAGGTCTGGATAAGGCTGAGCCAGAGAAGAGAGGAGGTCTGGATAAGGCTGTGTGTGACTAACGGTGGGTCAGTCAGGGGAGATCAGGCTGCTGGCAGCTCTTAACCTCACACATGCCTGTGTCTCAGTTTGTGTATTTCTGTTTGTTTATTTGTATGTTTTTTATGTTACTGTGCGTGTGTGTTGGTGGTAGTGATGGTAAGTGATGCATCGATATTACATTTTTGCAGACTCCGATATTTTCCTTGCAAAAAAAAAACGATAATCGATATTTCAAATTTTAGCAGCCTTTTAAGCATTCTAGTACAGTTAAATAGTTAACACACAAACATGGACACAGCGATCTAAGATGCTGCATCTCAGTGCAAAGGCATCACTACAGTCCCTGGTTTGAATCCAGGCTGTATCACATCCGGCCGTGATTGGGAGTCCCATAGGATGACTCACAATTGGCCCAGCGTCGTCCGGGATTGGCCGAGGTAGGCCGTCATTGTAAATAAGAATTTGTTCTTAAGACTTGCTTAGTTAAATAAAGGTTACAAACACATCACATTGACTAAAAGGTTATTTTGTTGGCATTTACGTATGTCCCCATTACCAGTAAAACATCATCAAAACCTGTTTCTTTCACTTACTCGCTGTGCTGTTTCATTGTTCAGTCGTTTTATTCTCAACAGGATTTCATCATACATGTCAAGCAGTGAAGTTTCAGCTCTCTGTCCGTGGCCTCTCTTCCTCGGTGGACACTGTCACTGTGTCCGCTTCCATCTTGTCCAGCTGTGTCTGTAACATTTCAGGTAAATCCTGTTTCTTGTCTGCATCGAAGTAGCGGTCCTTGTACCTAGCATCGAGCATGGTGGCGACACAGTAGAGGCTCAGAGAGAATGCCACCGAATCGCTTGTTCACAGCCTCAGCAGTGTTGTTGAGCAGACATGTCAATACCATGACAGAGGGTATCACGTCTGCTACAGACACTGTTGATGAGCTTATTTCTCCAGTCAGTTCTTTGAATGGAGTTAGAGTCTGTTCATGTTTCCAAGTTTCAAACATGTTCTCAAATGCCATTGAAACGGCAGCAGCGGTATGACAACCAGCACATTCATGAGCATGAAATACGACTTTCCTCAGTACAAAATCCTCGTCGACCCACTGTGCTGTCAGACTCAGCATGCTCATGGGGCTGACATCGCTGGTCCAAATGTCAGTCGTAAAGCTAATAGTAGTGACTCTTACTGTGCAACATCTGAACAATAGCGACCTTGGTAACTTAGTGTGTACCCACGACAGAGAACGATTGATTGTCAAGGGCAATGAATTCTATTATCTTGGCGTTAATGGATTTGGCCTTTTGAGTTGTCTCGCTGAAATGTTCTTACTCTTTCAAATGACTGCTCGACTTGTTGACTGCTCGATCCACACAGCAGACGTTGTGGGCTAGGTTAGGAATGCTGTGTTGCGTGTGTAGTGCGTGTGTAGTGTGGGGTCATTACGTCATGTACCTACGTTATATAGGTATGCACGTCAGCTTTGACATCAGTTTTGCACATCAGTGTTTAACTAGAAATCGGGCCGATGTCGTTGTTGGCGTTTTTGAGATAATATTGTCCGATTCCGATATCTTCACCGATATATTGTGCATCTGGTGGTGGTGGGTGGTGCTCGGTTCAAACCAGCAACCTTTTGGTTACTGACCCAACGCTTTAACCACTAGCCTACCTGCCCCCCATCAAGCGCTCCCTCTTCCCATTCAGATGTGGAGATTCTCCTCATGTGGACCACAGGCCAAAAAGAGGAGTGTGTTTGTGTCTGACAGAATCTTACAAGACCTCGTGCTAAACCATGTCCCCCATTTGTCAAGGTGTTCCAGCACTTCCACATGCTGTTGGTACCTCAGAACTCTCCTCCCCTGCTGTTGGTACCTCAGAACACTCCTCCCCTGCTGTTGGTACCTCAGAACACTCCTCCCCTGCTGTTGGTACCTCAGAACACTCCTCCCATGCTGTAGGTACCTCAGAACACTCCTCCCATGCTGTAGGTACCTCAGAACACTCCTCCACTGCTGTTGGTACCTCAGAACTCTCCTCCCCTGCTGATGGTACCTCAGAACACTCCTCCCCTGCTGATGGTACCTCAGAACACTCCTCCCCTGCTGATGGTACCTCAGAACACTCCTCCCCTGCTGTAGGTACCTCAGTACACTCCTCCCATGCTGTAGGTACCTCAGAACATTCCTCCCATACTGTAGGTACCTCAGAACACTCCTCCCATGCTGTAGGTACCTCAGAACCCTCCTCCCATGCTGTAGGTACCTCAGAACCTTCCTCCCATGCTGTAGGTACCTCAGAACGCTCCTCCCATGCTGTAGGTACCTCAGGACGCTCCTCCCATGCTGTAGGTACCTCAGAACGCTCCTCCCATGCTGTAGGTACCTCAGAACGCTCCTCCCATGCTGTAGGTACCTCAGAACAATCCTCCCATGCTGTTGGTACCTCAGAACACTCCTCCCATGCTGTAGGTACATCAGAACCCTCCTCCCATGCTGTCGGTACCTCAGAACGCTCCTCCACTGCTGTCGGTACCTCAGAACTCTCTTCCCATGCTGTCGGTACCTCAGAACTCTCTTCCCATGCTGTAGGTACCTCAGAACTCTCTTCCCATGCTGTAGGTACCTCAGAACACGCCTCCCATGCTGTCGGTACCTCAGAACGCTCCTCCCATGCTGTCGGTACCTCAGAACGCTCCTCCCATGCTGTCGGTACCTCAGAACACCTCCCTCATCCCATGCTGTCTCAATGATCTTCTGTGTATGTAGGCTACAATACAGCCAGGACTACGTCTAGATGTAATCTCACTGGGTTCGTTCCAAATGGCACCCTATTGTCTATATAGTGCAATACTTTTAACCTGAGCCCTATGGGTTCTGGTCATAAGTAGTGCTCTATATAGGGGGATATGATGTAATTTGGGACGCAGATCCTGAGTTGCTAATTTTGGGCTCCCGCTCCAGTCTTTTGTGCAGTGATGACTTAAGCCTTGGTGCACAATATTATCTATTTTATGTAACAGTGGAGTGAAACAGGATTTATAAATGTACCAGAGGGGTTGAGTCTGACCTAGTAAATCACAATGCAGTTCTTCCCACAGCAACAGCGCCCCCTGCTGGCTAACAGTACAGATGTGTGTCAGTCAGGATATTATTAAAGAGAGGGGATTGGGATGATATTCTCAGCAGACTTTTGAAACTCTTAACTATGCTGGTTTGTAATTGTTTGAGTTTTCAGCCTCAGTTTTCTCTTGTCTTTCTCTACCCTCCAAGTGAAGACTTGGACCAGCTTTCATTGTCATACGGTGTTCCTTTATGAAGATAGAAAAGGCTTTGATGCAGTAGTTTCCTGGAGTCGGCAGAATGAAAACAACATCCCTATAGTAATGACTAATACACAGCAGTAGTTGTTTTGAGGGGGAGTTATCCACTTCCTCCTACAATGTTGCGGTGTTCCTAAATGGAACAGTTGAGATTCTTAACACTAGGGGGAGACGTGGAGTTGTGGGATTCTTATGTCAGGACGGAATGTCAGGAATGTCTCCGAGCCCAGAGCTTTGGAAGTGACAGGATCCTACCACACACACACACACACACACACACACACACACACACACACACACATTCTGATTTTATTTAACTGGCCTCGGTATGACTTCATTTGCAATCCAACAGGTTTATTTGACCCTGTAGAGACCCATGTATGCTGTCTCAGCTAATGTGAGGAGAAGTTTACATGAATTGAGTTGATGCACTTAAATTGTGCAGCATTGGTCATTTGGGGACATGGCCTAGTCCTAACACCCTAGCCTGTTTCCACGGTGCCAGGCAGCTGCTGTTCTGAAACTCTGTTCCCAGCGTTGGCTGTGATTTTTCCAGTGGCGGTGTCAGTCTGAAACGCTCCCATTGTCTCAGTGCTTCAAGCCCTGGCAGCGTGGGCTGAAGGGGCGTGCTACTGGAAACATGAAGGACCCTCTATGACCTTGCTTGTTATGATGTCGTGTAAGGAGATGAGACCATAATGGCTCCATTCTGAGGGCTGAGCTGTAGTTGCACGTTTCACAGTGGGGAAACCTAACGACTAGCTAGGTTATCAGTTGACAGGTAATTCACAAAGGACATTTTAAAATGTAACAACGACGAGACACATTTTTGTAGGCAGGCCCCTCCCCTTCACATGGTATTGTGCATGTTTCCCAAACTCGGTCCTGCCCCCCCCCCCCACTACACAGCTGATTCAAATAATCATAGCTTGATGATGAGTTATTTGAATCAGCTGTGTAGTGCTAGGACAAAGACCAAAACGTGCACCCGGGGGGTTGTGAAACCCTAGTATAGTGCACGTGTCAAAGTCATGCCACAACGGGCTGAGTGTCTGCTGGTGTTCGCTCCTCCCTACTTGATTGATGAATTAAAGTCACTGATTAGTAAAGAACTCCCTCACCTGGTTGTCTAGATGTTAAATGAAAAGAGGAACACAAAACCAGCTGACACTAGGCCCTCCATGGAATGAGTCTGACACCCCTGGTATAATGTATTCTACCTGGTTTGTCCTTACTGCTAGCTGTCTACCCACTCTAGTGAAGGAGAATATGGGGCACATAGTAACCTCACAGTAACTAGGTCAAGTCCCTGACTGGTATTACTTATGTATTCAGGTTACTATTGTGGCTGAGGACAGTGGAATGTGCTTCAGTACACTGAGGTTTCTATGTTGTGGATAGACTGTATAGTGGTCCTCTATGGGGTAATGTGTTTAAGTTTAGTGTGTAGAAGTTAGGATCTGATATATAGGCTACCATAGCTCTTCCTGCTTCTACTTGATCCATTTAGCTGCTGGACTCGAAATATAGATTACTCACCTCAACATGGACACCTGTCCACTAGGGCCGGGACGGTACCAGTCCCGACATGGACACCTGTCCACTAGGGCCGGGACGGTACCAGTCCCGACATGGACACCTGTCCACTAGGGCCGGTACCAGTCCTGACATGGACACCTGTCCACTAGGGCCGGGACGGTACCAGTCCCGACATGGACACCTGTCCACTAGGGCCGGGACGGTACCAGTCCCGACATGGACACCTGTCCACTAGGGCCGGTACCAGTCCTGACATGGACACCTGTCCACTAGGGCCGGGACGGTACCAGTCCCGACACGGACAGCTGTCCACTAGGGCCGGGACGGTACCAGTCACGACACGGACAGCTGTCCACTAGGGCCGGGACGGTACCAGTCCCGACACGGACAGCTGTCCACTAGGGCCGGGACGGTACCAGTCCCGACACGGACAGCTGTCCACTAGGGCCGGGACGGTACCAATCCCGACACGGACAGCTGTCCACTAGGGCCGGGACGGTACCAGTCCCGACACGGACACCTGTCCACTAGGGCCGGGACGGTACCAGTCCCGACACGGACACCTGTCCACTAGGGCCGGGACGGTACCAGTCCCGACACGGACACCTGTCCACTAGGGCCGGGACGGTACCAGTCCCGACACGGACACCTGTCCACTAGGGCCGGGACGGTACCAGTTTCATGATATCATAGCAAGGAAACAAAACACAAAGCGGATGTAACTTCTTTAGGAAAACAGCCCTAATGTTGGAAACAAACCTCGTTATGTTGTCATCCAGTCTCATGTATTTATTTTTCCAGCTAGAGAACACAATGTGTTACAAACAACAAGTTATTAAAGGACCAAAGAGTTTGGTCTGCTTCATGTTTTCATTTTTGCCATGGAAAAAATATTGCAATTCTGGTATTTTATTTCACCTTTATTTAACCAGGTAGGCCAGTTGAGAACAACTTCTCATTTACAACAGCGACCTGGCCAAGATAAAGCAAAGCAGTGTGACAAAACCAACAACACAGTGTTACACATGGGATAAACAAACATACAGTCAATAATACAGTGTGTGCAAATGTAGAGAAGCAATAAATAGGCCATAGTGGCGAAATGATTACAATTTAGCATTAACACTGGAGTGATAGATGTGCAGATGATGATGTGCAAGTAGAGATACTGGGGTGCAAAAGAGCAAAAAAATAACTATGGGGATGAGGTAGTTGGGTGTGCTATTTACAGATGGGCTGTGTACAGGTGCAGTGATCGGTAAGCTGCTCTGACAGCTGATGCTTATATCTCCCTCACTAACTATAAGTCTCCAGCTTCAGTGACTTTTGCAATTCGTTCTAGTCATTGGCAGCAGAGAACTGGAAGGAAAGGCGGCCAAAGCAGGTGTTGGCTTTGGGGATGACCAGAGAAATATACCTGCTGGAGCGTGTGCTACGGGTGGGTGTTGCTATGGTGACCAGTGAGCTGAGATAAGGCGGGGCTTTACCTAGCAGGGTCTTGTAGATGACCTGGAGCCAGTGGGTTTTGCGACGGATATGTAGCGAGGGCCAGGCAACGAGATCATACAGGTCGCAGTGGTGGGTAGTATATGGGGCTTTAGTGACAAAACGGCTGGCACTGTGATAGACTGCATCTAATTTGCTGAGTAGAGTGTTGGAGGCTATTTTGTAAATGACATCGCCGAAGTCAAGGATCGGTAGGATGGTCAGTTTTACGAGGGTATGTTTGGCAGCATACGTGAAGGAGGCTTTGTTGCGAAATAGGAAGCCGATTCTAGATTTAATTTTGGATTGGAGATGCTTAATGTGAGTCTGGAAGGAGAGTTTACAGTCTAACCAGACACCTAGGTATTTGTAGTTGTCCACATATTCTAAGTCAGAACCGTCCAGAGTAGTGATGCTAGGCGGGCGGGCGGGCGGGCGGGTGCAGGCAGCGATCGGTTGAAAAGCATGCATTTAGGTTTACTTGCATTTTAAGAGCAGTTGGAGGCCATGGAAGGAGAGTTGTATGGCATTGAAGCTCATCTGGAGGTTAATTAACACAGTGTCCAAAGAAGGGCCATAAGTATACAGAATGGTGTCATCTGTGTAGAGGTGGATCAGAGAATCACCAGCAGCAAGAAAAACATAATTGATATATACAGAGAAAAGAGTCGATCTGAGAATTGAACCCTGTGGCACCCCATAGAGACTGCATGAGGTTCGGACAACAGGCCCTCCGATTTGACACACTGAACTCTATTTGAGAAGTAGTTGGTGAACCAGGCAAGGCAGTAATTTGAGAAACCAAGGCAATTGAGTCTGCCGATAAGAATGCGGTGATTGACAGAGTCCAAAGCCTTGGCCAGGTCGATGAAGACGGCTGCACAGTACCGTCTTTTATCGATGGAGGTTATGATATCGTTTAGGACCTTGAGTGTGGCTGAGGTGCACCCATGACCATCTCGGAAACCAGATTGCATAGCAGAGAAGGTACGGTGGGATTCGAGATGGTCGGTGATCTGTTTGTTGACTTGGCTTTTGAAGACTTTAGAAAGGCAGGGCAGGATGGATATAGGTCTGTAACAGTTTGGGTTGAGAGTGTCTCCCCCTTTTGAAGAGGGGGATGACTGCGGCAGCTTTCCAATCTTTAACGATCTCAGACGATACGAGAGGTTGAACAGGCTAGTAATAGGGGTTAGAAAGCGAGGGTCCAGATTGTCTAGCCCAGCTGATTTGTAGCGATCCGATTTTGCAGCTCTTTCAGAATGTCAGCTATCTGGATTTGGGTGAAGGAGGGGGGGGGGGGGGGGGTGGGCTAGGGCAAGTTGCTGGCGGGGGGTGCAGAGCTGTTGGCCGGGGTAGTGGTAGCCAGGTGAAAGCATGGCCAGACGTAGAAAAAGGCTTATTGAAATTCTCGATTATCGTGGATTTATCGGTGGTAACAGTGTTTCCTAGCCTCAGTGCAGTGGGCAGCTGGGAGGAGGTGCTCTTTTTCTCCATGGAATTTAGTGTCCCAAAACTTTTTTGAATTACTGCTACAAGATGCAAATTTCTGTTTGAAAAGCTAGCCTTTGCTTTCCTAACTGACTGTGCATATTGCTGGGGCTATTCGATGATAATGCAGTACGCCACAGGATGTTTTTGTGCTGGTCAAGGGCAGTCAAGTCAGGAGTGATTTAGGGGCTATATCTGTCCTTAGTTGTAAAAAATTTGAATGGGGCATGCTTATTTAAGATGGTGAGGAAAGCACTTTTAAAGAACAACCAGGCATCATCTACTGACGGGATGAGGTCAGTATCCTTCCAGGATACCTGGGCCAGGTCGATTAGAAAGGCCTGCTCGCTGAAGTGTTTTAGGGAGCATTTGACAGTGATGAGGTGTGGTCGTTTGACCGCAGACCCATTACGGATGCAGGCAATGAGGCAGTGATCGCTGAGATTTTGGTTGAAGACAGCAGAGGTGTGTTTGGAGGGCAAGTTGGTTAGGATGATATCTATGAGGGTGCCCATGTTTACGGATTTAGGGTTGTACTGGCAGGTTTCTTGATCATTTACGTGAGATTGAGGGCAGGTAGCTTAGATTGTAGGACAGCCGGGGTGTTGAGCATATCCCAGTTTAGGTCACCTAACAGTACGAACTATGAAGATAGATGGGGGGAAATCAATTCACATATGGTGTCCAGGGCACAGCTGGGGGCTGAGGGGAGTCAATAACAAGTGACAACATTCAGAGACTTATTTCTGGAAAGGTAGATTTTTAAAAGTAGAAGCTGAAATTTTTTGGGCACAGACCTGGATAGCATGACAGAACTCTGCAGGCTGTCTCTGCAGTAGATTGCAACTCCGCCCCCTTTGGCAGTTCTGTCTTGTCAGAAAATGTTGTAGTTGGGGATGTAAATTTCAGAATTTTTGGTGGCCTTCCTAAGCCAGGATTCAGACACGGCTAGGACATCAGGGTTGGCGGAGTGTGCTAAAGCAGTGAATAAAGCAAACTTAGGGAGGAGGCTTCTGATGTTAACATGCATGAAACCAATGCTTTTACAGTTACAGGTATCATCACAGCCCTAATATACAGTATACTGCACTTTCAGTATCTCTCTGCCACACACACACACACACACACACACACACACACACACACACACACACACACACACACACACACACACACACACACACACACTCTTCACAGCTAGTGAATAAGTAATGTCTCCCTCTCGGGGTCTCTGCTCTCTAATGATGTCTCCAGGGTGTGTGTGTGTGTGTGTGTGTGTGTGTGTGTGTGTTTGTTTGTTGTACGGGCTGTCAGAATGTGCAGTTGCTGCAGTGACAGCTCGAGTCCCCTGCCTGACAAATGTAGGAAGCTGGGGCCTCTCATCTCTCTGCCCCAGCATCCATCTGTCTTCTCACCTGTGACCATTAGATCTACATTCTAGAACACTCCACTAGGACTAGCAGAGCTGTTGTCACCCCCATGCACAACACGTACACTCTGGGTGGCGATGTGAGAGTGCACGGTAGTGGTGCTGAATGCTGCTGATCTACGGGATGCACAGGACCAGCAGGAGGGGAGGTGTCAGTCACACCGGGATGGGGGGGATGATGGGAGAACATCACACTGCCATCTGTAGAATGAGGGATAAAGAGAGCGGGAGAAACATGGTTGCTTATCATTCTTGTTCTCATGTTCTGACTCATTCAACACCTTGATTCTCCTTCACAGTCACAACATTCTCACAGTGGCCGGGAGAAACCTCGTGGCGCGCCGCCAAAATGACTTCCTGTTTGGTGTGTTACACCCATTACCCTCCCCTATTCCAACTTCAGCTAGAGTTCCACGGTGGGACAATTCCCATGCCACACGCCTACCTGTGTGTGGGAGAATTTATTTCACCCGGCTACCCTTGAGTTGCTCCGCCCGACGACATGTCATTGATTTGGAGGATGCTATTGGTTCAATGTGCTTGAATAATGCGTGGGTGTGCACATTTCAGCAGACATGCTTTAATGCATTTTCCTCTGCACATGTTCACACCAATTGAGACGTGTATAGTGCCTACTTCACTGTTGCTATGGACTTTCATTGGATGAATAGTGAACCATGTGCTTCTCTGCAGTCAGTGTATTGTGTAACTGAAAGTAGTCTGTGGTGCCAATGTGCTCAGAGAGAGAGAGAGAGAGAGAGGGAGAGGGGGGAGAGAGAGAGGGAGAGATCTAGAGACAAAGAATGTAGGCCAAGTTTCATTTTGACATGGATACAGGTCATCAGATTACACTGTAGTCAGATAATGGAATTTAGAATTGAAAGGGAACGGGGGATAATTGGAATGAATATCGTCTAGATGAGACGGGTTGAAGGTAATGAGGACTGACTCTGAAAGACTGACCACTGGAGTTGACCCTGGATGGAGGGGAGGGGGAGGAGAGAGGGTGGCTGAGCTGAGGATGAGGGAGAAAGGGGGGAGGAGAGAGGGTGGCTGAGCTGAGGATGAGGGAGAAAGGGGGGAGGAGAGAGGGTGGCTGAGCTGAGGATGAGGGAGAAAGGGGGGAGGAGAGAGGGTGGCTGAGCTGAGGATGAGGGAGAAAGGGGGGAGGAGAGAGGGTGGCTGAGCTGAGGATGAGGGAGAAAGGGGGGAGGAGAGAGGGTGGCTGAGCTGAGGATGAGGGAGAAAGGGGGGAGGAGAGAGGGTGGCTGAGCTGAGGATGGGGGAGGAAAGAGGGTGGCTGAGCTGAGGATGAGGGAGAAAGGGGGAGGTAAGGGTCCTGCCCCTCTCTGACAGCTAGAGGGAGACACTATAATAATTACTGATAGTCTACAGTAGATCCACCAGAGACGGCCAGTAGACTGGAGCCATTAGATCCCAGCCCTAGTGGATGGGTGTCCATCCTTGTTCTGGAGTCATTAGAGCCTTAGTGGATGGGTGTCCATCCTTGTTCTGGAGTCATTAGAGCCCTAGTGGATGGGTGTCCATCCTTGTTCTGGAGTCATTAGAGCCCTAGTGGATGGGTGTCCATCCTTGTTCTGGAGCCATTAGATCCCGCCCTAGTGGATGGGTGTCCATCCTTGTTCTGGAGTCATTAGAGCCCTAGTGGATGGGTGTCCATCCTTGTTCTGGAGTCATTAGAGCCCTAGTGGATGGGTGTCCATCCTTGTTCTGGAGCCATTAGATCCCAGCCCTAGTGGATGGGTGTCCATCCTTGTTCTGGAGTCATTAGAGCCCTAGTGGATGGGTGTCCATCCTTGTTCTGGAGACATTAGAGCCCTAGTGGATGGGTGTCCATCCTTGTTCTGGAGCCATTAGATCCCAGCCCTAGTGGATGGGTGTCCATCCTTGTTCTGGAGCCATTAGATCCCAGCCCTAGTGGATGGGTGTCCATCCTTGTTCTGGAGCCATTAGATCCCAGCCCTAGTGGATGGGTGTCCATCCTTGTTCTGGAGTCATTAGAGCCCTAGTGGATGGGTGTCCATCCTTGTTCTGGAGCCATTAGATCCCAGCCCTAGTGGATGGGTGTCCATCCTTGTTCTGGAGCCATTAGATCCCAGCAGTAGTGGATGGGTGTCCATCCTTGTTCTGGAGCCATTATATCCCTATTGGATGGGTGTCCATCCTTGTTCTGGAGCAATTAGATCCCAGCCCTAGTGGATGGGTGTCCATCCTTGTTCTGGAGTCATTAGAGCCCTAGTGGATGGGTGTCCATCCTTGTTCTGGAGTCATTAGAGCCCTAGTGGATGGGTGTCCATCCTTGTTCTGGAGCCATTAGATCCCAGCCCTAGTGGATGGGTGTCCATCCTTGTTCTGGAGTCATTAGATCCCAGCCCTAGTGGATGGGTGTCCATCCTTGTTCTGGAGTCATTAGATCCAAGCCCTAGTGGATGGGTGTCCATGTTTGCTACCATGTTATTGTCATATGTCGATGCCTTGCTATGTTGTTGCCTTAAGTCTCTCTTTATGTAGTGTTGTCTCTCTTGCTGTGATGCGTTTTGTTCTATATTTGTTTTTTATCCCTGCCCCCGTTGGAGGCCTTTTCCATTCTAGTAGGCCGTCATTGTAAATAAGAATTTGTTCTTAGTAATTGACTTGCCTGGTTAAATAAAAAATAAAATGAAAGATCCAAACCAGCCAGGTGACCAGGATAAACAACCCTTGTTCTGGAGCCATTAGATCCAAACCACCAACCAGCCAGGTGACCAGGATAAACAACCCTTGTTCTGGAGCCATTAGATCCAAACCACCAACCAGCCAGGTGACCAGGATAAACAACCCTTGTTCTGGAGCCATTAGATCTAAACCACCAACCAGCCAGGTGACCAGGATAAACAACCCTTGTTCTGGAGCCATTAGATCCAAACCACCAACCAGCCAGGTGACCAGGATAAACAACCCTTGTTCTGGAGCCATTAGATCCAAACCACCAACCAGCCAGGCGACCAGGATAAACAACCCTTGTTCTGGAGCCATTAGATCCAAACCACCAACCAGCCAGGCGACCAGGATAAACAACCCTTGTTCTGGAGCCATTAGATCCAAACCACCAACCAGCCAGGCGACCAGGATAAACAACCCTTGTTCTGGAGCCATTAGATCCAAACCACCAACCAGCCAGGTGACCAGGATAAACAACCCTTGTTCTGGAGCCATTAGATCCAAACCACCAACCAGCCAGGTGACCAGGATAAACAACCCTTGTTCTGGAGCCATTAGATCCAAACCACCAACCAGCCAGGTGACCAGGATAAACAACCCTTGTTCTGGAGCCATTAGATCCAAACCACCAACCAGCCAGGCGACCAGGATAAACAACCCTTGTTCTGGAGCCATTAGATCCAAACCACCAACCAGCCAGGTGACCAGGATAAACAACCCTTGTTCTGGAGCCATTAGATCCAAACCACCAACCAGCCAGGTGACCAGGATAAACAACCCTTGTTCTGGAGCCATTAGATCTAAACCACCAACCAGCCAGGTGACCAGGATAAACAACCCTTGTTCTGGAGCCATTAGATCCAAACCACAACCCTTGTTCTGAATAGCCAAAAGTGTTTGAATGAATGGATGAAGATGCTGTTTGGGATCTTTGACACATTGTTTTATTGAGATAATAATCTGTTGCCCTGCCTGTTTTTTTGTATAGGAGAGGATCAGCATATGGTTAGGATTGTGGTCAGAGATTAGGGGGAGCCTGCTGGCACGGCTGGGTGTGTGTGTGTGTGTTTGGAAGGGGGTGTTTAGGGGCACACATGCCCTCCACCCCTCCCCCAGGGTGATCAGCAGCCTAGCCTGCCCTCCCCTGCCACGAGCTCCCCCTTCCCCATGGGCACGTGGTTGGCACACTCCCCTGGAGACCCCTTGTCGCCAAGGCTCCACCACTCTGCACGTCGCGAGCCAAACCAGCCGTGGCGTGCAGCCCCTAGACTACATCACCATGGTAACAGACCTGAGGCTGGGTTGGCGTGTCAAGGTGTCTGGTGTTAGTCTGTCTCTCTCTCTCTCTCTCCATATGTCTGCTCTCTTTCTTTCTTTCTTTCTTTCTTTATTTATTCATTCAATGGTTCATCTGCTCCACTCTCTCTCTCTTCCGCTTTGACGATCAAGACAGAGCGTCTAGCCTCCGAGTCAGATGCATGTACACACACACACAGCGATGCTCTGAGTGTGTGCAGAGCTCTCTGATGTGTCATCGTTTTGTTGTGCAGGACTCATCAGCAGATAGTCCGACGCCCCCTGGTGCCTCCTTATTAATGTGTTATGTACATGCTAAACATCTCATGGAAACTTTATCACCATATGAAGAGGTTACAATCATGTTTAACCATGCTGAGAAATGTGGCCTTTGGGGGAAGATGGTGGCTGGGGAGAAGACACTGAGAATCACATCATCATTTGTTGTCTGACTATTTAGCATAGGTCTTGCAATTAGGCTACCCTGTTCCTGGAGAGATACTATCCTGTAGGTTTTCGCTATAACCCTGTTCCTGGAGAACTACCATCCTATAGGTCCTCTCCGACCCTGTTCCTGGAGAACTACCATCCTATAGGTCCTCTCTCCAACCCTGTTCCTGGAGAACTACCATCCTATAGGTTCTCTCTCCAACCCTGTTCCTGGAGAACTACCATCCTATAGGTCCTCTCTCCAACCCTGTTCCTGGAGAACTACCATCCTATAGGTCCCCTCCAACCCTGTTCCTGGAGAACTACCATCCTATAGGTCCTCTCTCCAACCCTGTTCCTGGAGAGATACCATCCTATAGGTCCTCTCCAACCCTGTTCCTGGAGAACTACCATCCTATAGGTCCTCTCTCCAACCCTGTTCCTGGAGAGATACCATCCTATAGGTCCTCTCCAACCCTGTTCCTGGAGAACTACCATCCTATAGGTCCTCTCTCCAACCTTGTTCCTGGAGAACTACCATCCTATAGGTCCTCTCCAACCCTGTTCCTGGAGAGACTACCATCCTATAGGTCCTCTCCAACCCTGTTCCTGGAGAACTACCATCCTATAGGTCCCCTCTCCAACCCTGTTCCTGGAGAGATACCATCCTATAGGTCCTCTCTCCAACCCTGTTCCTGGAGAACTACCAACCTATAGGTCGTCTCTCCAACCCTGTTCCTGGAGAGATACCATCCTATAGGTTCTCTCTCCAACCCTGTTCCTGGAGAACTACCATCCTATAGGTCCTCTCTCCAACCCTGTTCCTGGAGAACTACCATCCTATAGGTCCTCTCTCCAACCCTGTTCCTGGAGAACTACCATCCTATAGGTCGTCTCTCCAACCCTGTTCCTGGAGAGACTACCATCCTATAGGTCCTCTCCTCCAACCCTGTTCCTGGAGAACTACCATCCTATAGGTCCTCTCTCCAACCCTGTTCCTGGAGAGACTACCATCCTATAGGTCCTCTCTCCAACCCTGTTCCTGGAGAACTACCATCCTATAGGTCCTCTCTCCAACCCTGTTCCTGGAGAACTACCATCCTATAGGTCCTCTCCAACCCTGTTCCTGGAGAGACTACCATCCTATAGGTCCTCTCTCCAACCCTGTTCCTGGAGAGACTACCATCCTATATGTCCTCTCTCCAACCCTGTTCCTGGAGAACTACCATCCTATAGGTTCACTCTCCAACCCTGTTCCTGGAGAACTACCATCCTATAGGTCCTCTCTCCAACCCTGTTCCTGGAGAACTACCATCCTATAGGTCCTCTCTCCAACCCTGTTCCTGGAGAACTACCATCCTATAGGTTCACTCTCCAACCCTGTTCCTGGAGAACTACCATCCTATAGGTCCCCTCCAACCCTGTTCCTGGAGAACTACCATCCTATAGGTCCCCTCCAACCCTGTTCCTGGAGAACTACCATCCTATAGGTCCTCTCTCCAACCCTGTTCCTGGAGAACTACCATCCTATAGGTTCCTCTCTCCAACCCTGTTCCTGGAGAACTACCATCCTATAGGTCCTCTCTCCAACCCTGTTCCTGGAGAACTACCATCCTATAGGTCCTCTCTCCAACCCTGTTCCTGGAGAACTACCATCCTATAGGTCCTCTCTCCAACCCTGTTCCTGGAGAACTACCATCCTATAGGTCCTCCTCTCCAACCCTGTTCCTGGAGAACTACCATCCTATAGCCCCCCCCCGCCTCTCTCTCCTCTCCAACCCTGTTCCTGGAGAACTACCATCCTATAGGTCCTCTCTCCAACCCTGTTCCTGGAGAACTACCATCCTATAGGTCCTCTCTCCAACCCTGTTCCTGGAGAACTACCATCCTATAGGTCCTCTCTCCAACCCTGTTCCTGGAGAACTACCATCCTATAGGTTCTCTCTCCAACCCTGTTCCTGGAGAACTACCATCCTATAGGTCCTCTCTCCAACCCTGTTCCTGGAGAGATACCATCCTATAGGTCCTCTCTCCAACCCTGTTCCTGGAGAACTACCATCCTATAGGTCCTCTCTCTAACCCTGTTCCTGGAGAACTACCATCCTATAGGTCCCCTCTCCAACCCTGTTCCTGGAGAGATACTGTCTAGAGGCTTGTCTGAACTGGTGTAACATGTTCATGCAATCGTGTTTGTGCCATTTAACTTAAGTGTGAATAAATGACGGATTTTGATGTGAATAAATGTAATGAATAAACACTAAATTGTATTTTTCCTCTTTTTTTCTATGTTCTCTTTGTCTTCTCTGCCCGTGCTGGCCCTCATCACAGGTAAGACACAACTTTTCTATTTGACAACAGAACATGTTGAAGGCACAACAGCTAGTCCTGGAGTGACCACATGGTGGCGCTGATAGAAGACAGGAAGTTAAAAGCATTAGCTCTCTTTGTAAATGAATATCTCATGCTTTGTCAAGAGTCAACACACACTGGAATATTAGACTGTGTGTGTGTGTGTGTGTGTGTGTGTGTGTGTGTGTGTGTGTGTGTGTGTGTGTGTGTGTGTGTGTGTGTGTGTGTGTGTGTGTGTGTGTGTGTGTGTGTGTGTGTGTGTGTGTGTGTGTGTGTGTGTGTGTGTGTGTGTGTGTGTGTGTGTGAGAGAGAGAGAGAACGGAAGAGTGCCTATTTGTGTGTGACTGCATTCGTGCCTGTAGTATGTTCATGCCAGTGTGTGTGCCTGTGTTCGTTAGCGTGTGTGTGTACCAGCCAGCAGGGTGTGCGCTCCTCTCTCTACTAACTGACCCATTTTCCGGGCCTCTTGGGGGAGGATGAAAGACGACATGGGGCATCTCTCTCCCTGAATCACTCCCTGGCTCTTTGATGAGAGTCACACAGCAGGAGAGAGGAGATTATCTCACTACTAGTTGTAATACAGCTGTGTTTTAACAGTGATGATGGGGATACCAGCAGGAGAGAGGAGAGGAGATTATCTCACTACTAGTAGTAATACAGCTGTGTTTTAACAGTGATGATGGGGGTACCAGCAGGAGAGAGGAGAGGAGATTATCTCACTACTAGTAGTAATACAGCTGTGTTTTAACAGTGATGATGGGGGTACCAGCAGGAGAGAGGAGATTATCTCAGGAGAGAGGAGAGGAGATTATCTCACTACTAGTAGTAATACAGCTGTGTTTTAACAGTGATGATGGGATACCAGCAGGAGAGAGGAGATTATCGCACTACTAGTAGTAATACAGCTGTGTTTTAACAGTGATGATGGGATACCAGCAGGAGAGAGGAGATTATCTCACTACTAGTAGTAATACAGCTGTGTTTTAACAGTGATGATGGGGTACCAGCAGGAGAGAGGAGAGGAGATTATCTCACTACTAGTAGTAATACAGCTATGTTTTAACAGTGATGATGGGGTTACCAGCAGGAGAGAGGAGAGGAGATTATCTCACTACTAGTAGTAATACAGCTGTGTTTTAACAGTGATGATGGGGTTACCAGCAGGGAGAGAGGAGATTATCTCACTACTAGTAGTAATACAGCTGTGTTTTAACAGTGATGATGGGGGTACCAGCAGGAGAGAGGAGATGAGATTATCTCACTACTAGTAGTAATACAGCTGTGTTTTAACAGTGATGATGGGGATACCAGCAGGAGAGAGGAGATTATCTCACTACTAGTAGTAATACAGCTGTGTTTTAACAGTGATGATGGGGGTACCAGCAGGAGAGAGGAGATTATCTCACTACTAGTAGTAATACAGCTGTGTTTTAACAGTGATGATGGGATACCAGCAGGAGAGAGGAGATTATCTCACTACTAGTAGTAATACAGCTGTGTTTTAACAGTGATGATGGGGTACCAGCAGGAGAGAGGAGATTATCTCACTACTAGTAGTAATACAGCTGTGTTTTAACAGTGATGATGGGATACCAGCAGGCGAGAGGAGATTATCTCACTACTAGTAGTAATACAGCTGTGTTTTAACAGTGATGATGGGGGTACCAGCAGGAGAGAGGAGAGGAGATTATCTCACTACTAGTAGTAATACAGCTGTGTTTTAACAGTGATGATGGGTACCAGCAGGAGAGAGGAGAGGAGATTATCTCACTACTAGTAGTAATACAGCTGTGTTTTAACAGTGATGATGGGGTACCAGCAGGAGAGAGGAGAGAGATTATCTCACTACTAGTAGTAATACAGCTGTGTTTTAACAGTGATGATGGGGGTACCAGCAGGAGAGAGGAGATGAGATTATCTCACTACTAGTAGTAATACAGCTGTGTTTTAACAGTGATGATGGGGTACCAGCAGGAGAGAGGAGATTATCTCACTACTAGTAGTAATACAGCTGTGTTTTAACAGTGATGATGGGATACCAGCAGGAGAGAGGAGATTATCTCACTACTAGTAGTAATACAGCTGTGTTTTAACAGTGATGATGGGGGTACCAGCAGCAGAGAGGAGAGGAGATTATCTCACTACTAGTAGTAATACAGCTGTGTTTTAACAGTGATGATGGGGGTACCAGCAGCAGAGAGGAGAGGAGATTATCTCACTACTAGTAGTAATACAGCTGTGTTTTAACAGTGATGATGGGGGTACCAGCAGGAGAGAGGAGAGGAGATTATCTCACTACTAGTAGTAATACAGCTGTGTTTTAACAGTGATGATGGGGGTACCAGCAGGAGAGAGGAGATGAGATTATCTCACTACTAGTAGTAATACAGCTGTGTTTTAACAGTGATGATGGGGGTACCAGCAGGAGAGAGGAGATTATCTCACTACTAGTAGTAATACAGCTGTGTTTTAACAGTGATGATGGGGGTACCAGCAGGAGAGAGGAGATGAGATTATCTCACTAGTAGTAATACAGCTGTGTTTTAACAGTGATGATGGGGTACCAGCAGGAGAGAGGAGATTATCTCACTACTAGTAGTAATACAGCTGTGTTTTAACAGTGATGATGGGGGTACCAGCAGGAGAGAGGAGATTATCTCACTACTAGTAGTAATACAGCTGTGTTTTAACAGTGATGATGGGGGTACCAGCAGGAGAGAGGAGATTATCTCACTACTAGTAGTAATACAGCTGTGTTTTGCCACACAGCAATTTGATGAATGCCAGTTTGCGGGAGGTGAGTTTGGTTAGTATGTTATTTAATCACCTACACACACACACACACACACACACACAGGCCGGCGGAGAGGGGGAGAACACCGTCTCTAGACTAGTGTCTGTCTAACTGGCTCAGTAACACTACGTTTCTCAAGAAACCATGATGCACTGCAAGTCAGCTTTTTTAAAAGACAAATGTGCACAGTTAAAATGAAGAGGATCACACATCTAATCACCTACATACACTACATGGCCAACAGTATGTGGACACAGTCCATCTCATTCCAAAATCATTGGCATTAAAATGGAGTTGGTCCCCCCTTTGCTGCTACAACAGCCCCCACTCTTCTTGGAAGGCTTTCCACTGGATGTTGGAACATTGCTGCGGGGTCTTGCTTCCATTCATCCACCAGCACTGGTCGGGCACTGATGTTTAACAATTAGGCCTGGTTCAGTCTGCATTCCAATTCATCCCAAAGGTGTTCGAAGGGGTTGAGGTCAGGGCTCTGTGCAGGCCAATCAAGTTCTTCCACATCGATATCAACAAACCATTTTTATATGGCCCTCGCTTTGTGCATAGGGGCATTGTTATGCTGAAAAAGGAAAGGGCCTTCCCTAAACTGTTGCCACAAAGTTGGAAGCACAGATTCATCTAGAATGTAATTATATGCTGCAGCGTTAAGATGTCCCTTCACTGGAACTAAGGGGCCTAGCCCAAACTGTGGAAAACATCCCCAGACCATTATTCCTCCTCCACCAAAATTTACAGTTGGCACTATGCATTGGGGCAAGTAGCGTTCTCCTGGCATCCACCAAACCCAGATTCGTCTGTCGGTCTTCCAGATGGTGAAGCGTGATTCATCACTCCAGAGAATGTGTTTCCACTGATCCAGAGTCCAATGGCAGCGAGCTTTACACCACTCCAACCGACACTTGGCATTGTGCATGGTGATATTAGGATTGTGTGTGGCTGTTCGGCCATGGAAACCCATTTCATGACGCTCCCGACGAACAGTTATTGTGCTGACGTTGCTTCCAGAGGCAGTTTGGAACTCGGTAGTGGGTGATGAGTGATTTTTACGCGCTTCAGCTCTTGGCAGTCCTGTTCTGTGAGCTTGTGTGGCCTATGACTTCGCTGCTGAGCCGTTGTTGCTCCTAGACCTTTTCACTTCACAATAACAACACTTCCAGTTGACCGGGGCAGCTGGCAGAAATCTGACGAACTGACTTGTTGGAAAGGTGGCATCCTATGACAGTGCCACGTTCAAAGTCACTGAGCTCTTCATTAAGAGCCATTCTACTGCCAATGTTTGTCTCTGGAGATTGCATGGCGGTGTGCTCAATTTGATTCACCTGTCAGCAAATGGTGGAATAAACTAATTTGATGGGGTGTCCACATACTTTTGGCCAAATAGTGTATTTAGTTCCTTATCTAAAAACGCCGGTCTGTCAGTTTTTATAAAGAAGATGCCTTTTGCTGAGCTGTGGGACTCGTCACACATACAGCTCATCATATGTATTTTTCATTACATTGTCAACAATCCCAAAGAAGAAGTGCATACTATATTGTGGTGGAGGGCATAGTGTACATTCCTGCCTAGAGGACAGGTGCGACACTTCCATCTCCCCTATCCTCTCAACTCCCTTCCTTCTCCTGCGCACTTGAAACATTATTTCATTGAGTCAGCTTTCATGGTCTGGGCCGCAATGATCAAACCCCTTTGTCTTTTAAGACTGTGAATAAGTACAGCACAGTCTGTACTGTCTCTGAGAATACACACACACACACACACACACACACACACACACACACACACACACACACACACACACACACACACCACGCGCGCGCTTTGAGACAGATATATTTGTATTGTTTCAGCATGCATACCACCAAGTGTGTTATTTGGGAGAGATCAGGCCTAGACCGAACCCTGTGTTCTCAGATAAGAGGGGGAGACGACGTAATCCTTGACAAAATATACCAAGTGCTTCGAGCATGTTTGGAATTGGGAGTCAGATTAATTTCAGATTATGTAACGTTGTAAAAGTTATGTCGGACAAAGTGTCTGTGAAAGGCATTATGTTGCTTGGCTGCAGTGCAGATGGTGGTGTCCTGTCAGTGTTACCTCCTGATATGCTGACCATGCTGTTGTCTTGGAACTCAAATGGTGAATTTCAAATCTGCCAAAATGCTGAGAATTGATTCAGACTAGACTTCAGGTACTGCATGCAGATGGCAGCATTGTCACAGTAGAGTCACTCTGTTACTTTCTGCCTCAGTCTGCTTTACTGTTGTAGAACACGCCCAGCCTCAGGTTCATGGTAGCTACTAGCTTAATAAGTGAAATATTTTTTTTTTTAAATGTAGGCTTAATATAAAATATTTTTGATGCCATGCTGGCCTATCGGTTGTTTTTACACCCCTGTTAAGGCGTCTAGCTGCTTGTAACAGCCAGAGCTGGGCTGTGATGAGGTGTGTTTAGTCAGTCGGTTCTTTGCAGACAATACGGTTGGGTGTGTACTGTACCTTCTCTCTCTGCCTGGCTGCCACGTGGGAGTGTTCACCGCGGCTGCGCTCACCCAAAAGGTTTAAATCTCTTGAATTATTTCCGAGATGAACGGTCGCCTGGCTGGTGGGACTGGAGCGCTTTGTCGCTGTCAAAATGGCAGCGGTTACAGTGATGTAGAAAAGTGCAACTTAACAATAAGATTTTATGCTTTTAAAGCTAGTAATCAAACCAGTCAATTCAATGTGGTGTTTCTGTCTGTTACAAATAGGCTCTCTGACTTGGAAACACACTGGTTTGGAGGCATTGGCAGTCTGGTCAAGCTGTAGGCTGACTGGACCTGTTGATGTTGTATAGGTTTACTTTCCTGTCTTCAGTAAAAGTGAGGAGGCAGACAGAGGGGAATGAAAGGACTAGCAGGGAGAAAGATGAAGATGCCATGGGAGGTGTGTGTGTGTGTGTGGACGGACACAGGGCATATAGGAGCTGATCAACTTGCTGTAATCTCCCTTGATGTAAATAATGATCCATAAATGTCAAGCAGAGAGAAGTTGAAAGTGAAAGGAAGACGAGGGGGATTTAGGGTTGAGATAAGGAAGGTAATCTCCAACACCAGCCCCTTCCCTTGAGACCAGGGGAGAGGCTGGGGAAACTGGGTGAGGGAGGGGAGGGAGGCTGGGGGAAATGGGTGAGGGGGGGAGAGAAATGGAGAGGTGGGGGAGAAATGGAGAGGTGGGGGAGAAATGGAGAGGAGGGGAAATGGTGGGGGAGAAAGGGCGACGGGGGGAGA
>NC_138307.1:22472500-22687500 GCF_965601325.2 Salmo salar
GAACTCCTTCGCATCCGGGCCCTCTCCAAAGACAAGCACCACAGCAGCTCCGGGTGCGTCGGCCGTGGGGAAGGAACAGCCGGGGACCACAACCAGACCCCCCAGTCCACAGTCCTCCAGAACCCGGCTTACGGCGAGACGGGACCGCCTAAACGAAACACGTTAGAAGTCGGGGCTGTCCTTAACAAGACTGACTCAATGACGGAGCTGAGCCGCTGGGAACGAGCGAGAGGCAAAAATCGCACATTGGACAACAGCGATTTGATCACCCTTTCCATGAAGAGTGTGTCAGAGAAGGAGGGGTTTCTGAGAGGCACTGGCTCCCGCTCCAGTGGCTCGGACCGGCGGCTGGTCAGGTTCTTCAGCGGTATCTTCTCCAGGAAGGATGGAGGGATGGTGTCTACCTCCACTCCGGTGGGCAGCCCCAGCACTAACCGCTCCCTCAGGAAGGGGAAGAGGAGCGGCCCCATGGCCTACTCCCAGTCCAGCACAGAGAGTGTTAACGGAGGAGGAGGCCTGTCGTCAGAGGGTAAAGGATGCTTTTCTTTACACACACACACACCAGTTGTAGCTACAGTGTCCTTTCAGATATGCTCAAAACGGTCCACGGATTTTTTTTGGCCTGCACCTCTCCACTCTCTCTGCCTCTCTCTCTGCCTTCCTCTACATCTCTCCGTCTCTCTTCTGTTTGTAGAGCTGAGGGGTGAAGGGCCAGGATACCTCTCTGTTTGATGGTAGAAGACCATTATTTGTTTAGGACAGGAGGGTGATGTTTCTCCTGTCTCTCTGATGCCTACTGCTGGCGTTTATCTTTCATTATAGTCTACTGCTGTTGTCTGAGGTTCATATAGTCTACTGCTGTTGTCTGAGGTTAATATAGTCAGTCTACTGCTGTTGACTGAGGTTCATATAGTCAGTCTACTGCTGTTGTCTGAGGTTCATATAGTCAGTCTACTGCTGTTGACTGAGGTTCATATAGTCAGTCTACTGCTGTTGTCTGAGGTTCATATAGCCAGTCTACTGCTGTTGTCTGAGGTTCATATAGTCAGTCTACTGCTGTTAACTGAGGTTCATATAGTCAGTCTACTGCTGTTGTCTGAGGTTCATATAGTCAGTCTACTGCTGTTGACTGAGGTTCATATAGTCAGTCTACTGCTGTTGTCTGAGGTTCATATAGTCAGTCTACTGCTGTTGTCTGAGGTTCATATAGTCAGTCTACTGCTGTTGTCTGAGGTTCATATAGTCAGTCTACTGCTGTTGACTGAGGTTCATATAGTCTACTGCTGTTGACTGAGGTTCATATAGTCTACTGCTGTTGACTGAGGTTCATATAGTCAGTCTACTGCTGTTGACTGAGGTTCATATAGTCAGTCTACTGCTGTTGTCTGAGGTTCATATAGTCAGTCTACTGCTGTTGACTGAGGTTCATATAGTCAGTCTACTGCTGTTGACTGAGGTTCATATAGTCAGTCTACTACTGTTGTCTGAGGTTCATATAGTCAGTCTACTACTGTTGTCTGAGGTTCATATAGTCTACTGCTGTTGTCTGAGGTTCATATAGTCTACTGCTGTTGTCTGAGGTTCATATAGTCAGTCTACTGCTGTTGTCTGAGGTTCATATAGTCAGTCTACTGTTGTTGTCTGAGGTTCATATAGTCAGTCTACTGTTGTTGTCTGAGGTTCATATATTCAGTCTACTGCTGTTGACTGAGGTTCATATAGTCAGTCTACTACTGTTGTCTGAGGTTCATATAGTCAGTCTACTACTGTTGTCTGAGGTTCATATAGTCAGTCTACTACTGTTGTCTGAGGTTCATATAGTCTACTGCTGTTGTCTGAGGTTCATATAGTCAGTCTACTGCTGTTGACTGAGGTTCATATAGTCAGTCTACTGCTGTTGTCTGAGGTTCATATAGTCTACTGCTGTTGTCTGAGGTTCATATAGTCTACTGCTGTTGTCTGAGGTTCATATAGTCTACTGCTGTTGTCTGAGGTTCATATAGTCTACTGCTGTTGTCTGAGGTTCATATAGTCTACTGCTGTTGTCTGAGGTTCATATAGTCAGTCTACTGCTGTTGACTGAGGTTCATATAGTCAGTCTACTGCTGTTGACTGAGGTTCATATAGTCAGTCTACTGCTGTTGACTGAGGTTCATATAGTCAGTCTACTGCTGTTGTCTGAGGTTCATATAGTCAGTCTACTGCTGTTGACTGAGGTTCATATAGTCAGTCTACTGCTGTTGTCTGAGGTTCATATAGTCAGTCTACTGCTGTTGACTGAGGTTCATATAGTCAGTCTACTGCTGTTGACTGAGGTTCATATAGTCAGTCTACTGCTGTTGACTGAGGTTCATATAGTCAGTCTACTGCTGTTGACTGAGGTTCATATAGTCAGTCTACTGCTGTTGACTGAGGTTCATATAGTCAGTCTACTGCTGTTGACTGAGGTTCATATAGTCAGTCTACTGCTGTTGACTGAGGTTCATATAGTCAGTCTACTGCTGTTGACTGAGGTTCATATAGTCAGTCTACTGCTGTTGTCTGAGGTTCATATAGTCAGTCTACTGCTGTTGTCTGAGGTTCATATAGTCAGTCTACTGCTGTTGTCTGAGGTTCATATAGTCAGTCTACTGCTGTTGACTGAGGTTCATATAGTCAGTCTACTGCTGTTGACTGAGGTTCATATAGTCAGTCTACTGCTGTTGACTGAGGTTCATATAGTCTACTGCTGTTGTCTGAGGTTCATATAGTCAGTCTACTGCTGTTGACTGAGGTTCATATAGTCAGTCTACTGCTGTTGTCTGAGGTTCATATAGTCAGTCTACTGCTGTTGTCTGAGGTTCATATAGTCAGTCTACTGCTGTTGTCTGAGGTTCATATAGTCAGTCTACTGCTGTTGACTGAGGTTCATATAGTCAGTCTACTGCTGTTGACTGAGGTTCATATAGTCAGTCTACTGCTGTTGACTGAGGTTCATATAGTCAGTCTACTGCTGTTGACTGAGGTTCATATAGTCTACTGCTGTTGACAGGTTCATATACTCAGTCTACTGCTGTTGTCTGAGGTTCATATAGTCAGTCTACTGCTGTTGTCTGAGGTTCATATAGTCAGTCTACTGCTGTTGACTGAGGTTCATATAGTCAGTCTACTGCTGTTGTCTGAGGTTCATATAGTCAGTCTACTGCTGTTGACTGAGGTTCATATAGTCAGTCTACTGCTGTTGTCTGAGGTTCATATAGTCTACTACTGTTGTCTGAGGTTCATATAGTCTACTGCTGTTGTCTGAGGTTCATATAGTCAGTCTACTACTGTTGTCTGAGGTTCATATAGTCTACTGCTGTTGACTGAGATTCATATAGTCAGTCTACTGCTGTTGTCTGAGGTTCATATAGTCAGTCTACTGCTGTTGTCTGAGGTTCATATAGTCAGTCTACTGCTGTTGACTGAGGTTCATATAGTCAGTCTACTGCTGTTGTCTGAGGTTCATATAGTCAGTCTACTGCTGTTGTCTGAGGTTCATATAGTCAGTCTACTGCTGTTGTCTGAGGTTCATATAGTCAGTCTACTGCTGTTGTCTGAGGTTCATATAGTCAGTCTACTGCTGTTGACTGAGGTTCATATAGTCAGTCTACTGCTGTTGACTGAGGTTCATATAGTCAGTCTACTGCTGTTGACTGAGGTTCATATAGTCAGTCTACTGCTGTTGTCTGAGGTTCATATAGTCAGTCTACTGCTGTTGACTGAGGTTCATATAGTCAGTCTACTGCTGTTGTCTGAGGTTCATGTAGTCAGTCTACTGCTGTTGTCTGAGGTGTCTGTGGCTTGTAGGAAGGCTGGCAGTTCTTCAGTCTATCTACATACATCTGTGAGGGAAAATGTGCAGGTGGCACAAACATGAAGAGAAGGATGTTTTAATCCGTAGCTACTGACTGATTCATCTGCTTGCTATATCTCTCTCTCACACACTCCACACACACACACACCTCTGCATCCTCTTCCACTTGTGGAAAGTGTGATATGATAGAGGAAGTGTGTTGTTCCATTTAGAGCTGGCGACTCACTTTAGTCTTCCTATGTCTGTATGGCCAGAGGCCCTCTCTGATTGGCTGGCTGGGTGGCTGACTGCAGAACCCTAAAAACATTAGGCTCTTGACTCCCTGTATTGTTATTGGCCAGTTCCCTCTTCAAGGGGGTCTCAGGAATTCCGTCAATGTGGATGCCCCCCTAGCCGTATCAGGGACGGTGTCATCAAAGTCCATTAAATCTCCCTCTGGCCTCGCCCAGCCCCACCTCCCTCTGGCCCCACCCACACCCTAACCCAACTCCCAGCCCCACCTCCCTCTGGCCCCACCCACACCCTAACCCAACTCCCAGCCCCACCTCCCTCTGGCCCCACCCACACCCTAACCCAACTCCCAGCCCCACCTCCCTCTGGCCCCACCCACACACTAACCCAACACCCAGCCCCACCTCCCTCTGGCCCCACCCACACACTAACCCAACACCCAGCCCCATCTCCCTCTGGCCCCACCCACCCACACACTAACCCAACACCCAGCCTCATCTCCCTCTGGCCCCACCCACCCACACACTAACCCAACACCCTGCCCCACCTCCCTCTGGCCCCACCCACACACTAACCCAACACCCAGCCCCATCTCCCTCTGGCCCCACCCACACACTAACCCAAACACCCAGCCCCATCTCCCTCTGGCCCCACCCACCCACACACTAACCCAACACCCAGCCCCATCTCCCTCTGGCCCCACCCACACACTAACCCAACACCCAGCCCCACCTCCCTCTGGCCCCACCCACACACTAACCCAACACCCAGCCCCACCTCCCTCTGGCCCCACCCACCCACACACTAACCCAACACCCAGCCCCACCTCCCTCTGGCCCCACCCACCCACACACTAACCCAACACCCAGCCCCACCTCCCTCTGGCCCCCCCACCCACCCACACACTAACCCAACACCCAGCCCCACCTCCCTCTGGCCCCACCCACACACTAACCCAACACCCAGCCCCACCTCCCTCTGGCCCCCCCCCACCCACCCACCCACACACTAACCCAACACCCAGCCCCATCTCCCTCTAACTAGTTAATGGTGACGGTATGGGTGGGTGTATATGGAAGGCAGGTTATAGAGGGAGGGAATGTGAGTGTGTGTTAGGGGTGTATGACCTACATCCACAGCCATGCAGAAGTAATGTGAAGGACATGCGTGTCAAAAGGCAGCCTGGTGAGTGTTTAAAAAAAATATATATATAATTTTTTTTTTAGCTGACTGAGGATACACAGAGCTGTCGTTGCTCTCTCCTACTCACTCTCACAGAGGAGTCGTTGCTCTCTCCTACTCACTCTCACAGAGGAGTCGTTGCTCTCTCCTACTCACTCTCACAGAGGAGTCGTTGCTCTCTCCTACTCACTCTCACAGAGTCGTCGTTGCTCTCTCCTACTCACTCTCACAGAGTCGTCGTTGCTCTCTCCTACTCACTCTCACAGAGGAGTCGTTGCCTCTCTCCTACTCACTCTCACAGAGGAGTCGTTGCTCTCTCCTACTCACTCTCACAGAGGAGTCGTTGCTCTCTCCTACTCACTCTCACAGAGGAGTCGTTGCTCTCTCCTACTCACTCTCACAGAGGAGTCGTTGCTCTCTCCTACTCACTCTCACAGAGGAGTCGTTGCTCTCTCCTACTCACTCTCACAGAGGAGTCGTTGCTCTCTCCTACTCACTCTCACAGAGCTTCATGCAGATAAACAGTCATTTACTCAGTCACTCTGAGCTTGACTCTGATATATTACTAGGTCACATATTACTCACTCATCTACTTTGTTACACACATACACACACACATACACACACACATACATACACACATACACACATCAGAGGGGCTCATTTGACTTGCAGCTCAGTGCCTGTTAACTGGCTGAGATGAAGCTAGTCTTTTAGTTACATCTCCTTTGATCTTTCTCTCTCCTGAGCACCCTCTTCTTTTTCTCACTTTTGTTTCTCTTCTCTCTCTCACTCACCCTGACACACACACACACACACACACACACACACACACTGTGACTACTGCAGTGGTGTTATCTGAGACCCACTCCCACAATGGGTATAATAGGAGTAATATCCAGTTAGGACTGTGGCCAAGGGGGGATTGATGTTGGTTCTACTAGATTCCTTCAGCTGTCATCTCCACTAGTTTGGCCTGGCTCTCTTCTGTTCCAGGGAGGATCTCCACTAGTTTGGCCTGGCTCTCTTCTGTTCCAGGGAGGATCTCCACTAGTTTGGCCTGGCTCTCTTCTGTTCCGGGGAGGATCTTCATTAGTTTGGCCTGCCTCTCTTCTGTTCCGGGGAGGATCTTCATTAGTTTGGCCTGGCTCTCTTCTGTTCCGGGGAGGATCTCCACTAGTTTGGCCTGGCTCTCTTCTGTTCCGGGGAGGATCTTCATTAGTTTGGCCTGCCTCTCTTCTGTTCCGGGGAGGATCTTCATTAGTTTGGCCTGGCTCTCTTCTGTTCCGGGGAGGATCTCCACTAGTTTGGCCTGGCTCTCTTCTGTTCCGGGGAGGATCTTCATTAGTTTGGCCTGGCTCTCTTCTGTTCCGGGGAGGATCTTCATTAGTTTGGTCTGGCTCTCTTCTGTTCCAGGGAGGATCTCCACTAGTTTGGCCTGGCTCTCTTCTGTTCCGGGGAGGATCTTCATTAGTTTGGCCTGGCTCTCTTCTGTTCCGGGGAGGATCTCCACTAGTTTGGTCTGGCTCTCTTCTGTTCCGGGGAGGATCTTCATTAGTTTGGCCTGGCTCTCTTCTGTTCCAGGGAGGATCTCCACTAGTTTGGCCTGGCTCTCTTCTGTTCCGGGGAGGATCTTCATTAGTTTGGTCTGGCTCTCTTCTGTTCCAGGGAGGATCTCCACTAGTTTGGCCTGGCTCTCTTCTGTTCCGGGGAGGATCTCCACTAGTTTGGCCTGGCTCTCTTCTGTTCCGGGGAGGATCTTCATTAGTTTGGCCTGGCTCTCTTCTGTTCCAGGGAGGATCTCCACTAGTTTGGTCTGGCTCTCTTCTGTTCCAGGGAGGATCTCCACTAGTTTGGTCTGGCTCACTTCTGTTCCGGGGAGGATCTCCACTAGTTTGGCCTGGCTCTCTTCTGTTCCGGGGAGGATCTTCATTAGTTTGGCCTGGCTCTCTTCTGTTCCAGGGAGGATCTCCACTAGTTTGGCCTGGCTCTCTTCTGTTCCGGGGAGGATCTTCATTAGTTTGGTCTGGCTCTCTTCTGTTCCAGGGAGGATCTCCACTAGTTTGGCCTGGCTCTCTTCTGTTCCGGGGAGGATCTCCACTAGTTTGGCCTGGCTCTCTTCTGTTCCGGGGAGGATCTTCATTAGTTTGGCCTGGCTCTCTTCTGTTCCAGGGAGGATCTCCACTAGTTTGGTCTGGCTCTCTTCTGTTCCAGGGAGGATCTCCACTAGTTTGGTCTGGCTCACTTCTGTTCCGGGGAGGATCTCCACTAGTTTGGCCTGGCTCTCTTCTGTTCCGGGGAGGATCTTCATTAGTTTGGCCTGGCTCTCTTCTGTTCCAGGGAGGATCTCCACTAGTTTGGTCTGGCTCTCTTCTGTTCCAGGGAGGATCTCCACTAGTTTGGTCTGGCTCTCTTCTGTTCCGGGGAGGATCTTCATTAGTTTGGTCTGGCTCTCTTCTGTTCCAGGGAGGATCTCCACTAGTTTGGTCGCACTCTCTTCTGTTCCAGGGAGGATCTCCACTAGTTTGGTCTGGCTCTCTTCTCTTCCGGGGAGGTTATATTTTATTGTGTTGTCAGTCTCTCAGGTCAGTGTATAAGTCAGTCCAGGTCTTTATTGTGATGCCAGTCAGTCCAGGTCTTTGTGATGTCAGTCAGTCCAGGTCTTTGTGATGTTAGTCAGTCCAGGTCAGTGTGTAAGTTAGTCCAGGTCTTTATTGTGATGTCAGTCCAGGTCAGTGTATAAGTTAGTCCAGGTCTTTATTGTGATGCCAGTCAGTCCAGGTCTTTATTATGATGCCAGTCAGTCCAGGTCTTTATTGTGATGTCAGTGTATAAGTTAGTCCAGGTCTTTATTGTGATGTCAGTCAGTCCAGGTCAGTGTAGAAGTCAGTCCAGGTCTTTATTGTGATGTCAGTCAGTCCAGGTCTTTATTGTGATGCCAGTCAGTCCAGGTCTTTATTGTGATGCCAGTCAGTCCAGGTCTTTATTGTGATGTCAGTCAGTCCAGGGCTTTATTGTGATGCCAGTCAGTCCAGGTCTTTATTGTGATGTCAGTCAGTCCAGGTCTTTATTGTGATGCCAGTCAGTCCAGGTCTTTGTGATGCCAGTCAGTCCAGGTCAGTGTATAAGTCAGTCCAGGTCTTTATTGTGATGTCAGTCAGTCCATGTCTTTATTGTGATGTCAGTCAGTCCATGTCTTTATTGTGATGTCAGTCAGTCCATGTCTTTATTGTGATGCCAGTCAGTCCAGGTCTTTGTGATGTCAGTCAGTCCAGGTCTTTGTGATGTCAGTCAGTCCAGGTCTTTGTGATGCCAGTCAGTCCAGGTCTTTATTGTGATGTCAGTCAGTCCAGGTCTTTATTGTGATGTCAGTCAGTCCATGTCTTTATTGTGATGCCAGTCAGTCCAGGTCTTTGTGATGTCAGTCAGTCCATGTCTTTATTGTGATGTCAGTCAGTCCATGTCTTTATTGTGATGTCAGTCAGTCCATGTCTTTATTGTGATGTCAGTCAGTCCATGTCTTTATTGTGATGCCAGTCAGTCCAGGTCTTTGTGATGTCAGTCAGTCCAGGTCTTTATTGTGATGTCAGTCAGTCCAGGTCTTTATTGTGATGTCAGTCAGTCCAGGTCTTTATTGTGATGTCAGTCAGTCCAGGTCTTTGTGATGTCAGTCAGTCCATGTCTTTATTGTGATGCCAGTCAGTCCAGGTCTTTATTGTGATGTCAGTGTATAAGTTAGTCCAGGTCTTTATTGTGATGTCAGTCAGTCCAGGTCTTTATTGTGATGCCAGTCAGTCCAGGTCAGTGTATAAGTCAGTCCAGGTCTTTATTGTGATGTCAGTCAGTCCATGTCTTTATTGTGATGTCAGTCAGTCCATGTCTTTATTGTGATGTCAGTGTATAAGTCAGTCCAGGTCTTTATTGTGATGTCAGTCAGTCCAGGTCTTTATTGTGATGCCAGTCAGTCCAGGTCTTTATTGTGATGCCAGTCAGTCCAGGTCTTTATTGTGATGCCAGTCAGTCCAGGTCTTTATTGTGATGCCAGTCAGTCCAGGTCTTTATTGTGATGTCAGTCAGTCCAGGTCTTTATTGTGATGCCAGTCAGTCCAGGTCTTTGTGATGCCAGTCAGTCCAGGTCAGTGTATAAGTCAGTCCAGGTCTTTATTGTGATGTCAGTCAGTCCATGTCTTTATTGTGATGTCAGTCAGTCCATGTCTTTATTGTGATGCCAGTCAGTCCAGGTCTTTATTGTGATGTCAGTCAGTCCAGGTCTTTATTGTGATGTCAGTCAGTCCATGTCTTTATTGTGATGCCAGTCAGTCCAGGTCTTTGTGATGTCAGTCAGTCCATGTCTTTATTGTGATGTCAGTCAGTCCATGTCTTTATTGTGATGTCAGTCAGTCCATGTCTTTATTGTGATGTCAGTCAGTCCATGTCTTTATTGTGATGCCAGTCAGTCCAGGTCTTTGTGATGTCAGTCAGTCCAGGTCTTTATTGTGATGTCAGTCAGTCCAGGTCTTTGTGATGTCAGTCAGTCCAGGTCTTTATTGTGATGTCAGTCAGTCCATGTCTTTATTGTGATGCCAGTCAGTCCAGGTCTTTATTGTGATGTCAGTGTATAAGTTAGTCCAGGTCTTTATTGTGATGTCAGTCAGTCCAGGTCAGTGTAGAAGTCAGTCCAGGTCTTTATTGTGATGTCAGTCAGTCCAGGTCTTTATTGTGATGCCAGTCAGTCCAGGTCTTTATTGTGATGCCAGTCAGTCCATGTCTTTATTGTGATGTCAGTCAGTCCATGTCTTTATTGTGATGTCAGTCAGTCCATGTCTTTATTGTGATGTCAGTCAGTCCATGTCTTTATTGTGATGTCAGTCAGTCCATGTCTTTATTGTGATGCCAGTCAGTCCAGGTCTTTGTGATGCCAGTCAGTCCAGGTCTTTGTGATGTCAGTCAGTCCAGGTCTTTGTGATGTCAGTCAGTCCAGGTCTTTGTGATGTCAGTCAGTCCAGGTCTTTATTGTGATGTCAGTCAGTCCATGTCTTTATTGTGATGCTAGTCAATCCATGTCTTTATTGTGATGCCAGTCAGTCCATGTCTTTATTGTGATGCCAGTCAGTCCATGTCTTTATTGTGATGCCAGTCAGTCCAGGTCTTTATTGTGATGCCAGTCAGTCCATGTCTTTATTGTGATGCCAGTCAGTCCAGGTCAGTGTATAAGTCAGTCCAGGTCTTTATTGTGATGTCAGTCAGTCCATGTCTTTATTGTGATGTCAGTCAGTCCATGTCTTTATTGTGATGTCAGTCAGTCCAGGTCTTTATTGTGATGTCAGTCAGTCCAGGTCTTTGTTGTGATGTCAGTCAGTCCAGGTCTTTGTTGTGATGTCAGTCAGTCCAGGTCTTTGTTGTGATGTCAGTCAGTCCAGGTCTTTGTTGTGATGTCAGTCAGTCCAGGTCTTTGTTGTGATGTCAGTCAGTCCAGGTCTTTGTTGTGATGTTAGTCAGTCCAGGTCTTTGTTGTGATGTCAGTCAGTCCAGGTCAGTGTATAAGTCAGTCCAGGTCTTTGTTGTGATGTCAGTCAGTCCAGGTCAGTGTATATATTCTCCACCTTGACCTCACTCTCTTCTGTACTCTGTTTTTTCTTATTTAAACAGTTGCTGTGACCAGCAGAGCAAACATCGTGTGTGTCTGCGCGCATGCTCGTGTCTGTTTCTCTGTATCTGCTGTCTGTCTCTCTTCCTCCCTCCATGCTCGTGTCTGTTTCTCTGTATCTGCTGTCTGTCTCTTTTCCTCCCTCCATGCCCGTGTCTGTTTCTCTGTATCTGCTGTGTCTCTTTTCCTCCCTCCATGCCCGTGTCTGTTTCTCTGTATCTGCTGTCTCTATTCCTCCCTCCATGCCCGTGTCTGTTTCTCTGTATCTGCTGTCTCTCTCTATTCCTCCCTCCATGCTCGTGTCTGTTTCTCTGTATCTGCTGTCTCTCTCTATTCCTCCCTCCATGCCCGTGTCTGTTTCTCTGTATCTGCTGTCTCTCTCTATTCCTCCCTCCGTGGCTGTCTGTTTCTCTGTATCTGCTGTCTCTCTCTATTCCTCCCTCCATGCCTGTGTCTGTTTCTCTGTATCTGCTGTCTCTCTCTATTCCTCCCTCCATGCCCGTGTCTGTTTCTCTGTATCTGCTGTCTCTCTCTATTCCTCCCTCCGTGGCTGTCTGTTTCTCTGTATCTGCTGTCTCTCTCTATTCCTCCCTCCATGCCCGTGTCTGTTTCTCTGTATCTGCTGTCTCTCTCTATTCCTCCCTCCATGCTCGTGTCTGTTTCTCTGTATCTGCTGTCTCTCTCTATTCCTCCCTCCGTGGCTGTGTGTGTTTCTCTGTATATGCTGTCTTTCTCTCTATTCCTCCCTTTGTGGCTGTGTCTGTTTCTCTGTATATGCTGTCTTTCTCTCTATTTCTAACTCTGTCTCTGAGTCTCTGTGCAGTAATGTGTCCACTGTGGCCTGTTCAGGCTGTGTAGAGAGACATGGAGTCAGGACTGGAGAAATCACCAGCCTGTACGGATAACTAACCATAGCAGTGACAGTGGGGGAGCAGAGCAGCCAGTGTAGCAGCAGCAGCCAGTGTAGCAGCAGCAGCAGCCAGTGTAGCAGCAGCCAGTGTAGCAGCAGCAGCCAGTAGAACCAACACAGCCAGGGAACATAACATAGTCCTACTGTAACACCTGGCAGCCCTCTCTGTGACTTAACAGCACCTTTCCAGATCTTGATTCCCCCAGGAGAGGAGAGACTGGTTTTTGATGGTCTTGGATTCTTTGTTCTCTTGCTCTTGGCCAAATCTCTTATGATTCATGCTGTGTGTGTGTGTGGTCTTGCCCTAGACCTTCTGAGCTGTTCCTGCACTGTGCTGTTTGGTTGAGTAGGACACACACACACACACACACACACACACACACACACACACACACACACACACACACACACACACACAGCCCCTCTGTGCTTATTAGCCGGACGCTGTCGCCCTGTGGTCTCCTTCACAGGGGTCATCATGGGGTTAAAGAGCATGCATGGGGCGGTGTGTGTGTTAGGGGGAGGCATTGTTGGGAGGTCGAGCCTTCACAGCCAGCGTACAACTGCCCTGTCTCCTCTTCTCTGTTCCCCCACTCCTCTCTCCTCCTTTCCCCCACTCCTCTCTCCTCCTTTCTCCTCTGTCCTCCTTTCCCCCACTCCTCTCTCCTGTGTGTCACGGGTCGTGTGTGTGTCAGTGGAGGCTGCTGAGGGGAGGATGGCTAATAATAATGGCTCCAGCCATTACCTCGAGCCCGTCTTCCCCAATTAAGGTGCCACCAACCTCCTGTGGTGTGTCACGTGTCGAGTGTGTGCGTTCATGCGCATATACATTGTCTCTGTGTGTTGCTCTCCCTTCCAGCAAAGGCCTGGCTCTAATCTATCCCTGCAGAGAGAGGTAGGAGTGCTAGCTAGCCAGCAGGCTCTAATCTAACCCTGCAGAGAGAGGGAGGAGTGCTAGCTAGCCAGCAGGCTCTAATCTAACCCTGCAGAGAGAGGGAGGAGTGCTAGCTAGCCAGCAGGCTCTAATCTAACCCTGCAGAGAAAGGGAGGAGTGCTAGCTAGCCAGCAGGCTCTAATCTAACCCTGCAGAGAGAGGTAGGAGTGCTAGCTAGCCAGCAGGCTCTAATCTAACCCTGCAGAGAGAGGGAGGAGTGCTAGCTAGCCAGCAGGCTCTAATCTAACCCTGCAGAGAGAGGGAGGAGTGCTAGCTAGCCAGCAGGCTCTAATCTAACCCTGCAGAGAGAGGGAGGAGTGCTAGCTAGCCAGCAGGCTCTAATCTAACCCTGCAGAGAGAGGTAGGAGTGCTAGCTAGCCAGCAGGCTCTAATCTAACCCTGCAGAGAGAGGGAGGAGTGCTAGCTAGCCAGCAGGCTCTAATCTAACCCTGCAGAGAGAGGGAGGAGTGCTAGCTAGCCAGCAGGCTCTAATCTAACCCTGCAGAGAGAGGGAGGAGTGCTAGCTAGCCAGCAGGCTCTAATCTAACCCTGCAGAGAGAGGGAGGAGTGCTAGCTAGCCAGCAGGCTCTAATCTAACCCTGCAGAGAGAGGGAGGAGTGCTAGCTAGCCAGCAGGCTCTAATCTAACCCTGCAGAGAGAGGTAGGAGTGCTAGCTAGCCAGCAGGCTCTAATCTAACCCTGCAGAGAGAGGGAGGAGTGCTAGCTAGCCAGCAGGCTCTAATCTAACCCTGCAGAGAGAGGGAGGAGTGCTAGCTAGCCAGCAGGCTCTAATCTAACCCTGCAGAGAGAGGTAGGAGTGCTAGCTAGCCAGCAGGCTCTAATCTAACCCTGCAGAGAGAGGGAGGAGTGCTAGCTAGCCAGCAGGCTCTAATCTAACCCTGCAGAGAGAGGTAGGAGTGCTAGCTAGCCAGCAGGCTCTAATCTAACCCTGCAGAGAGAGGGAGGAGTGCTAGCTAGCCAGCAGGCTCTAATCTAACCCTACAGAGAGAGGTAGGAGTGCTAGCTAGCCAGCAGGCTCTAATCTAACCCTGCAGAGAGAGAGAGGGAGGAGTGCTAGCTAGCCAGCAGGCTCTAATCTAACCCTGCAGAGAGAGAGAGGGAGGAGTGCTAGCTAGCCAGCAGGCTCTAATCTAACCCTGCAGAGAGAGGTAGGAGTGCTAGCTAGCCAGCAGGCTCTAATCTAACCCTGCAGAGAGAGGGAGGAGTGCTAGCTAGCCAGCAGGCTCTAATCTAACCCTACAGAGAGAGGTAGGAGTGCTAGCTAGCCAGCAGGCTCTAATCTAACCCTGCAGAGAGAGAGAGGGAGGAGTGCTAGCTAGCCAGCAGGCTCTAATCTAACCCTGCGGAGAGAGAGGTAGGAGTGCTAGCTAGCCAGCAGGCTCTAATCTAACCCTGCAGAGAGAGGGAGGAGTGCTAGCTAGCCAGCAGGCTCTAATCTAACCCTGCAGAGAGATGTAGGAGTGCTAGCTAGCCAGCAGGCTCTAATCTAACCCTGCAGAGAGAGGGAGGAGTGCTAGCTAGCCAGCAGGCTCTAATCTAACCCTGCAGAGAGAGAGAGGGAGGAGTGCTAGCTAGCCAGCAGGCTCTAATCTAACCCTGCAGAGAGAGGGAGGAGTGCTAGCTAGCCAGCAGGCTCTAATCTAACCCTGCAGAGAGAGGGAGGAGTGCTAGCTAGCCAGCAGGCTCTAATCTAACCCTGCAGAGAGAGGGAGGAGTGCTAGCTAGCCAGCAGGCTCTAATCTAACCCTGCAGAGAGAGGGAGGAGTGCTAGCTAGCCAGCAGGCTCTAATCTAACCCTGCAGAGAGAGGGAGGAGTGCTAGCTAGCCAGCAGGCTCTAATCTAACCCTGCAGAGAGAGGGAGGAGTGCTAGCTAGCCAGCAGGCTCTAATCTAACCCTGCAGAGAGAGGGAGGAGTGCTAGCTAGCCAGCAGGCTCTAATCTAACCCTGCAGAGAGAGGGAGGAGTGCTAGCTAGCCAGCAGGCTCTAATCTAACCCTGCAGAGAGAGGGAGGTGTGCTAGCTAGCCAGCAGGCTCTAATCTAACCCTGCAGAGAGAGGGAGGAGTGCTAGCCAGTGTTACCATGTCCCCCTCCAGTAATGCCCTTACATCACTAGCCCTCTCCTTCCCTCTGTACAACACACACACACACACACACACACACACACACACACACACACACACACACACACACACACACACACACACACACACACACACACACACACACACACACACAGCAACACACACACACACAGTACTTTAGAGAACCCTGTCCTTCATTTCAGCATTCAGCTGGATCATCTGAAGAACAAAGTCCTCTAATGACAGTGGAAAGGTCTTGTTTGCTGCCATAGCTGTGGTTCTGTTGCAACTGCCTTGTCCAGATGTTGGGAGTGTAGCATCCCTGCTGCATTGTTCCAACTGACTCTCTGAATACAGAGTAGACTGTCAGCATTTCAGGCTCTGGATACAAGTTAGGATCACATTGGCACAGTTCTAGGATCAGCTTATCCAAATCCTATCCTATTACGCTGACCTTAAACCATTTGAGATTTGATAACTCAAAACTGACCATATGTTGGTGTGTAGGGTGGAAATGTTAACTTAATCCACATTTCAGAGACCCCTCTCTCCTTCTCCTCCTCTCTCTCCTTCTCCTCCCCTCTCTCTCCTTCTCCTCCCCCTCTCTCCTTCTCCTCCCCCTCTCTCCTTCTCCTCCCCCTCTCTCCCTCCTCCCTCCTCTCCTTCTCCTCCCCTCTCTCTCCTTCTCCTCCCCTCTCTCTCCTTCTCCTCCCCCTCTCTCCTTCTCCTCCTCTCTCTCCTTCTCCTCCTCTCTCTCCTTCTCCTCCTCTCTCTCCTTCTCCTCCTCTCTCTCCTTCTCCTCCTCTCTCTCCTTCTCCCCCTCTCTCTCCTTCTCCCCCTCTCTCTCCTTCTCCTCCTCTCTCTCCTTCTCCTCCTCTCTCTCCCTCCTCCTCCTCCCCTCTCTCTCCTTCTCCTCCTCTCTCTCCTTCTCCTCCTCTCTCTCCTTCTCCTCCTCTCTCTCCTTCTTCCCCTCTCTCTCCTCTCCTCCTCCTCTCCTCTCCTCCTCTCCTCCTTCTCCTCCTCTCTCCTTCTCCTCCTCATCTCTCCTTCTCGCCCCCTCTCTCCTCTCTCCTTCTCCTCCTCATCTCTCCTTCTCCCCCCTCTCTCCTCATCTCTCCTTCTCTTCCTCCTCTCTCCTTCTCCCCCCTCTCTCTCCTCTTCCTCCTCTCTCCTTCTCCCCCCTCTCTCTCCTCCTCTCTCCTTCTCCTCCCCCCTCTCTCCTTTTCCTCCTCCCCCCTCTTCTCCTCCTCTCTCTGCTCCCCTGTCTTCTCTCTTCCTCTTTCCCCCTGAGAGCTAGTTGGGCCAGTCCCATTGGGAACCATTCAGAGTTCTAACGTTACAGTAACGTTTAGTGAACTATAATGATAATCATCTCTGTTGTCTCAGCCATCACCTCCACTGTCCCCTAGGCCCATTGTCTCCCCTGACACACACACACACACACACACACACACACACACACACACACACACACACACACACACACACACACACACACACACACACACACACACACACACACACACAGGAGTGACTGCTGGTCTGGTGACCAGCGAGGGAGAAAGACCCCTATAGGTTCTATTGCATTTTAAATCTGTCTGCTCTAGTCGGCTAAGGCTCACTGGTTGTGAAGGACCACCAGGCTTATCCCACTGATTAAATGGACTCATCTAATCGCTAGACTAACCCCCTGTGTTTACACACTATGCTGGGAAACCTGAAAGTGAGCTTGTCGTGTGTGTGTGTGTACAGGGGGATAGAAATAGCTAGTATAATGATTTGTTTTTTTTAGGACGGGGATCAAAGCAACAGCGACCACTGCCAAGTGTGCATTGGCATCAGCAATCATGAATGTGTGTGTCACGCTTCACTGATTTAAAAGGCTGATATTGAGGTCAGTGTGTGTGTGTTCCAGTAGATTAGCGCTAGAGAGTGCATGCTCGGGATTGGCAGATGCTCATCAGCAGGGGGACCAGAGAGAGAGGATGGTGTCTGTTGAGCAGGGGGGAGGGAGGGGCAGAGGGAGAATCTATTTATGTACTGTATTCTATAGAACACACCACTCTCCAGAGAGAGGATGGTATGTTTATGTACTGTATTCTATAGAACACACCACTCTCCAGAGAGAGAGGATGGTATGTTTATGTACTGTATTCTATAGAACACACCACTCTCCAGAGAGAGAGGATGGTATGTTTATGTACTGTATTCTATAGAACACACCACTCTCCAGAGAGAGGATGGTATGTTTATGTACTGTATTCTATAGAACACACCACTCTCCAGAGAGAGAGGATGGTATGTTTATGTACTGTATTCTATAGAACACACCACTCTCCAGAGAGAGAGAGAGGATGGTATGTTTATGTACTGTATTCTATAGAACACACTGCTTTCCAGAGAGAGAGGATGGTATGTTTATGTACTGTATTCTATAGAACACACTGCTCTCCAGAGAGAGAGGATGGTATGTTTATGTACTGTATTCTATAGAACACACCACTCTCCAGAGAGAGAGGATGGTATGTTTATGTACTGTATTCTATAGAACACACTGCTCTCCAGAGAGAGAGGATGGTATGTTTATGTACTGTATTCTATAGAACACACTGCTCTCCAGAGAGAGAGGATGGTATGTTTATGTACTGTATTCTATAGAACACACTGCTCTCCAGAGAGAGAGGATGGTATGTTTATGTACTGTATTCTATAGAACACACTGCTCTCCAGAGAGAGAGGATGGTATGTTTATGTACTGTATTCTATAGAACACACTGCTCTCCAGAGAGAGAGGATGGTATGTTTATGTACTGTATTCTATAGAACACACCACTCTCCAGAGAGAGGATGGTATGTTTATGTACTGTATTCTATAGAACACACCACTCTCCAGAGAGAGAGGATGGTATGTTTATGTACTGTATTCTATAGAACACACCACTCTCCAGAGAGAGAGGATGGTATGTTTATGTACTGTATTCTATAGAACACACTGCTCTCCAGAGAGAGAGGATGGTATGTTTATGTACTGTATTCTATAGAACACACTGCTCTCCAGAGAGAGCGAGAGGATGGTATGTTTATGTACTGTATTCTATAGAACACACTGCTCTCCAGAGAGAGAGGATGGTATGTTTATGTACTGTATTCTATAGAACACACTGCTCTCCAGAGAGAGAGGATGGTATGTTTATGTACTGTATTCTATAGAACACACTGCTCTCCAGAGAGAGAGGATGGTATGTTTATGTACTGTATTCTATAGAACACACCACTCTCCAGAGAGAGAGGATGGTATGTTTATGTACTGTATTCTATAGAACACACCACTCTCCAGAGAGAGAGGATGGTATGTTTATGTACTGTATTCTATAGAACACACTGCTCTCCAGAGAGAGAGGATGGTATGTTTATGTACTGTATTCTATAGAACACACCACTCTCCAGAGAGAGAGGATGGTATGTTTATGTACTGTATTCTATAGAACACACCATGCTCTTCCAGAGAGAGAGGATGGTATGTTTATGTACTGTATTCTATAGAACACACTGCTCTCCAGAGAGAGAGAGAGGATGGTATGTTTATGTACTGTATTCTATAGAACACACTGCTCTCCAGAGAGAGAGGATGGTATGTTTATGTACTGTATTCTATAGAACACACTGCTCTCCAGAGAGAGAGGATGGTATGTTTATGTACTGTATTCTATAGAACACACTGCTCTCCAGAGAGAGAGGATGGTATGTTTATGTACTGTATTCTATAGAACACACCGCTCTCCAGAGAGAGAGGATGGTATGTTTATGTACTGTATTCTATAGAACACACTGCTCTCCAGAGAGAGAGGAAGGTATGTTTATGTACTGTATTCTATTTAACACACCACTCTCCAGAGAGAGAGGATGGTATGTTTATAATCACTTAAGAAAACCAACGGTCCATTTCTCATGTCTCTATTATTATCCGTTCAAATGTTCTTTGAGTTTTTACCCTTGTAGGATGGCCAGAATTAGGGCGACTAAATCAATGGAAGTCAGAGAAAAATAGTTGTCAGATATCTGGAAATTTGCATCGCGTCAGCTAGGCTGGATTCTGTGCCAGAATGAAGGCTACTGGCTAGCTGACAGGCTCACTTTCTCGTTGAATCCGAAGGACATCGAACAATAGAGAGAGGTAAGATGGATATTGATTTTGAGACATGGCATGTAGTATTTTCATATACACTTCTTAGGTTTTCATTTTTTCGTGTACACTTTTCATATTTTAGTATACACTTTTCATATTTTAGTGTACACTTTTCATATTTGAAATTCCTGTAATCTTTTTTGAAGATTTCTCACAGAAACTAGCGTGTGTGATAAATGTCTCTGATAAGTGTCTCTGATAGAGGTCGACCGATTATGATTTTTCAACACCGATACCGATTATTGGGGGACCAAAAAAGCCGATACGATTAATCTCCCGTTTTTAAAAATGTATTTATTTATTTGTAATAATGACAATTACAACAATACTGAATGAACACTTATTTTAACTTAATATAATACATCAATAAAATCAATTTAGCCGCAAATAAATAATGAAACATGTTCAATTTGATTTAAATAATGCAAAAACAAAGTGTTGGAGAAGAAAGTAAAAGTGCAATATGTGCCATGTAAAAAAGCTAACATTTAAATTCCTTGCTCAGAACATGAGAACATATGAAAGCTGGTGGTTCCTTTTAACATGAGTCTTCAATATTCCCAGGTAAGAAGTTTTAGGTTGTAGTTATTATAGGAATTATAGGACTATTTCTCTATACGATTTGTATTTCATATACCTTTGACCATTGGATGTTCTTATAGGCACTTTAGTATTGCCAGTGTAACAGTATAGCTTCCGTCCCTCTCCTCGCCCCTACCTGGGCTCGAACCAGGAACACATCGACAACAGCGTTACCCATGCAGAGCAAGGGGAACAACTACTCCAAGTCTCAGAGCGAGTGACGTTTGAAACTCTATTAGCGCGCACCCCGCTAACTAGCTAGCCATTTCACATCGGTTACACCAGCCTAATCTCGGGGGTTGATAGGCTTGAAGTCATAAACAGCGCAATGCTTGAAGCATTGCAAAGAGCTGCTGGCAAACGCACGAAGGTGCTGTTTGAATGAATGCTTACGAGCCTGCTGCTGCCTACCATCGCTCAGTCAGACTGCTCTATCAAATCATAGACTTAATTATAACATAACACACAGAAATACGAGCCTTTGGTCATTAATATGGTAGAATCCGGAAACTATCATCTCGAAAACAAAAGTTTTTTCTTTCAGTGAAATACGGAACCGTTCCGTATTTTATCTAACAGGTGGCAACCCTAAGTCGAAATATTCCTGTTATATTGCACAACCTTCAATGTTATGTCATAATTACGTAAAATTGTGGCAAATTAGTTCGCAATGAGCCAGGCGGCCCAAACTGTTGCATATACCCTGACTCTGCGTGCAATGAACGCAAGAGAAGTGACACAATTTCACCTGTTTAATATTGCCTGCTAACCTGGATTTCTTTTAGCTAAATATGCAGGTTTAAAAATATATACTTGTGTATTGATTTTAAGAAAGACATTGATGTTTATGGTTAGGAACACGTTGGAGCAATGACAGTCCTTTTTCGCGAATGCGCACTGCATCGATTATATGCAACGCAGGACAGGCTAGATAAACTAGTAATATCATCAACCATGTGTAGTTAACTAGTGATTATGATTGATTGATTGTTTTTTATAAGATAAGTTTAATGCTAGCTAGCAACTTACCTTGGCTTCTTACTGCATTCGCGTAACAGGCAGGCTCCTCGTGGAGTGCAATGGTGGTTAGAGCGTTGGACTAGTTAACCGTAAGGTTGCAAGATTGAATCCCCGAGCTGACAAGGTAAAAATCTGTCGTTCTGCCCCTGAACAAGGCAGTTAACCTACCGTTCCTAGGCCGTCATTGAAATTAAGAATGTGTCCTTAACTGACTGAAGCACAGTTCCCGCTCAGCCCAGTCAAAACTGTTCGCTGCTCTGGCACCCCAATGGTGGAACAAGCTCCCTCATGACGCCAGGACAGCGGAGTCAATCACCACCTTCCGGAGACACCTGAAACCCCACCTCTTTAAGGAATACCTGGGATAGGATAAAGTAATCCTTCTAACCCCCCCCTTAAAAGATTTAGATGCACTATTGTAAAGTGGTTGTTCCACTGGATATCATAAGGTGAATGCACCAATTTGTAAGTCGCTCTGGATAAGAACGTCTGCTAAATGACTTAAATGTAAATGTAATGTAATGACTTGCCTAGTTAAATAAAGGTGTAAAAAAAATATATAAAAAAATCGGTGTCCAAAAGTACCGATTACCGATTGTTATGAAAACTTGAAATCGGCCCTAATTAATCGGCCATTCCGATTAATCGGTCGACCTCTAGTCTCTGAGTGTCTCTGATGAGTGTCTCTGATGAGTGTCTCTGATGAGTGTCTCTGATGAGTGTCTCTGATGAGTGTCTCTGATGAGTGTCTCTGATGAGTGTCTCTGATGAGTGTCTCTGATGCGTGTCTCTGATGAGTGTCTCTGATGAGTGTCTCTGATGAGTGTCTCTGATGCGTGTCTCTGATGCGTGTCTCTGATGAGTGTCTCTGATGAGTGTCTCTGATGCGTGTCTCTGATGAGTGTCTCTGATGAATCTCTGGAGCACTGAGTATATACCAAGATTTTTATTACGTTTTATTCAGCTCGCGTCATCCAAACTTTGCTAAACATTGAAGACGACGACCACAAAATGTAAAATCCTCAAAAGTTCAGTGCTTATTATGGGATGTATTAGGTATTAGGACTTTTTAGATATGTGAATGATAATTAGAGAAAGACCTCACTGAACCATTCAGAACATGAAGAATCACATTTGTCTTGGTAAAGTTGATTTTATAACATAAGGAAGTGAAGATTCATCACCAAAGATTGTTTTCACCCATTCTGGGCAGAGTGGGCAGTACATCCAAATGATGCTAGCATTGTGCAATTGGCTAGTTACTGTAGCAAGCAATGTGTCTACCTGAGTTTTAGATGGGTAGCAGTAGTGTAAAAACAAAGGGGGTCAATGTAAATAGTCCGGGTGGCTGTTTGATTAATTGTTCAGCAGTCTTATGGCTTCTACCCCCCCAAGCCAAAAGACTGCTGAACAGCTTCTACCCCCAAGCCAAAAGACTGCTGAACAGCTTCTACCCCCCCCAAGCCAAAAGACTGCTGAACAGCTTCTACCCCCCCAAGCCAAAAGACTGCTGAACAGCTTCTACCCCCCCCCCAAGCCAAAAGACTGCTGAACAGCTTCTACCCCCCCCCCCCAAGCCAACAATTAATCAAATGGCCACCCAGACTATTTACATAGTTAAGAAAATATTTACTAAATGAACTATTTATTGAACTACATGGTTGGTTAAGGGTTTGTAACTAAGCATTTCACGGTAAGATCTACCTACACCTGTTCTATTCGGCACATGTGACAAATACAATTAGATTTGGTTTTAGCTATTAATAAAGAGTGATTTTGGTTGAGCGTGCAGCTGGTATAGGCCTAGCATTTTAACATCAGCGGACTTTAGACTGAATCCAACCACACAAGTCACCATGGTTTGTCTCCCCAAGCTGACTGAGAAGCCTGTGCTCTGACTGGGTCTAAATGGGATCTTTCTGTTGGCCTGGAAGAGAAGAGGAGCAGGGTAGAGACCAGGCCATCGTGCCGTGAGCTGTCTGACTCCAGAGCCTTATAGCTGGGTCTCTGTGTGACTCTAGTCCCTATCTGACTCCAGAGCCTTATAGCTGGGTCTCTGTGTGACTCTAGTCCCTATCTGACTCCAGAGCCTTATAGCTGGGTCCCTGTGTGACTCTAGTCCCTATCTGACTCCAGAGCCTTATAGCTGGGTCCCTGTGTGACTCTAGTCCCTATCTGACTCCAGAGCCTTATAGCTGGGTCTCTGTGTGACTCTAGTCCCTATCTGACTCCAGAGCCTTATAGCTGGGTCTCTGTGTGATTCTAGTCCCTATCTGACTCCAGAGCCTTATAGCTGGGTCTCTGTGTGACTCTAGTCCCCTATTGTGACTGACTGGTGACACTCTGGGACTTATTGGCTTTGACTGGAAGTGGCAGGTGTTAGGATAGTCAAAGGATGGCTGTGACCTAGCTATAACCCTCTACCCTGGTTTAGATTAGAACAGGGAGCAGTGGTAGAGGATGGCTGTGACCTAGCTATAACCCTGGTTTAGATTCGAACAGGGAGCAGTGGTAGAGGATGAGCTGTGACCTAGCTATAACCCTGGTTTAGATTAGAACAGGGAGCAGTGGTAGAGGATGGCTGTGACCTAGCTATAACCCTGGTTTAGATTAGAACAGGGAGCAGTGGTAGAGGATGGCTGTGACCTAGCTATAACCCTGGTTTAGATTAGAACAGGGAGCAGTGGTAGAGGATGGCTGTGACCTAGCTATAACCCTGGTTTAGATTAGAACAGGGAGCAGTGGTAGAGGATGGCTGTGACCTAGCTATAACCCTGGTTTAGATTAGAACAGGGAGCAGTGGTAGAGGATGAGCTGTGACCTAGCTATAACCCTGGTTTAGATTAGAACAGGGAGCAGTGGTAGAGGATGGCTGTGACCTAGCTATAACCCTGGTTTAGATTAGAACAGGGAGCAGTGGTAGAGGATGGCTGTGACCTAGCTATAACCCTGGTTTAGATTAGAACAGGGAGCAGTGGTAGAGGATGGCTGTGACCTAGCTATAACCCTGGTTTAGATTAGAACAGGGAGCAGTGGTAGAGGATGGCTGTGACCTAGCTATAACCCTGGTTTAGATTAGAACAGGGAGCAGTGGTAGAGGATGGCTGTGACCTAGCTATAACCCTGGTTTAGATTAGAACAGGGAGCAGTGGTAGAGGATGGCTGTGACCTAGCTATAACCCTGGTTTAGATTAGAACAGGGAGCAGTGGTAGAGGATGGCTGTGACCTAGCTATAACCCTCTACCCTGGTTTAGATTAGAACAGGGAGCAGTGGTAGAGGATGACTGTGACCTCGCTATAACCCTGGTTTAGATTAGAACAGGGAGCAGTGGTAGAGGATGGCTGTGACCTAGCTATAACCCTGGTTTAGATTAGAACAGGGAGCAGTGGTACGAGGATGAGCTGTGACCTAGCTATAACCCTGGTTTAGATTAGAACAGGGAGCAGTGGTAGAGGATGGCTGTGACCTAGCTATAACCCTGGTTTAGATTAGAACAGGGAGCAGTGGTAGAGGATGGCTGTGACCTAGCTATAACCCTGGTTTAGATTAGAACAGGGAGCAGTGGTAGAGGATGGCTGTGACCTAGCTATAACCCTGGTTTAGATTAGAACAGGGAGCAGTGGTAGAGGATGGCTGTGACCTAGCTATAACCCTGGTTTAGATTCGAACAGGGAGCAGTGGTAGAGGATGGCTGTGACCTAGCTATAACCCTGGTTTAGATTAGAACAGGGAGCAGTGGTAGAGGATGGCTGTGACCTAGCTATAACCCTGGTTTAGATTAGAACAGGGAGCAGTGGTAGAGGATGGCTGTGACCTAGCTATAACCCTGGTTTAGATTAGAACAGGGAGCAGTGGTAGAGGATGGCTGTGACCTAGCTATAACCCTGGTTTAGATTAGAACAGGGAGCAGTGGTAGAGGATGGCTGTGACCTAGCTATAACCCTGGTTTAGATTAGAACAGGGAGCAGCTGGTAGAGGATGAGCTGTGACCCTAGCTATAACCCTGGTTTAGATTAGAACAGGGAGCAGTGGTAGAGGATGACTGTGACCTAGCTATAACCCTGGTTTAGATTAGAACAGGGAGCAGTGGTAGAGGATGGCTGTGACCTAGCTATAACCCTGGTTTAGATTAGAACAGGGAGCAGTGGTAGAGGATGGCTGTGACCTAGCTATAACCCTGGTTTAGATTAGAACAGGGAGCAGTGGTAGAGGATGGCTGTGACCTAGCTATAACCCTGGTTTAGATTAGAACAGGGAGCAGTGGTAGAGGATGGCTGTGACCTAGCTATAACCCTGGTTTAGATTAGAACAGGGAGCAGTGGTAGAGGATGGCTGTGACCTAGCTATAACCCTGGTTTAGATTAGAACAGGGAGCAGTGGTAGAGGATGGCTGTGACCTAGCTATAACCCTGGTTTAGATTAGAACAGGGAGCAGTGGTAGAGGATGGCTGTGACCTAGCTATAACCCTGGTTTAGATTAGAACAGGGAGCAGTGGTAGAGGATGGCTGTGACCTAGCTATAACCCTGGTTTAGATTAGAACAGGGAGCAGTGGTAGAGGATGGCTGTGACCTAGCTATAACCCTGGTTTAGATTAGAACAGGGAGCAGTGGTAGAGGATGGCTGTGACCTAGCTATAACCCTGGTTTAGATTAGAACAGGGAGCAGTGGTAGAGGATGGCTGTGACCTAGCTATAACCCTGGTTTAGATCAGAACAGGGCATACTGGAGCCAGAGATAACTGATCTATGTTCAGTTTCTACTTTGCATAACATTACCTACTCACGTGGGAGCTTGTAGCCAAATTGAGTTTTCAATGTGTGTTTTTTTCCTTCTACTCTCCAGAGGTGTGTGTGTGTGTGTGTGTGTGTGTGTGTGTGTGTGTGTGGCATTGGTTGTATGCCACCTACATTATTGGAGGCATTCTCTTTTAATAGGCCTATCCTCTATTTGCTCTACTCCTCCAGACATCCAGATAAAACACTGTGTTGTTTCTCTACTCCTCCAGACATTCAGATAAAACACTGTGTTGTTTCTCTACTCCTCCAGACATCCAGATAAAACACTGTGTTTTCTCTCCTCCTCCAGACATCCAGATAAAACACTGTGTTGTTTCTCTACTCCTCCAGACATCCAGATAAAACACTGTGTTGTTTCTCTACTCCTCCAGACATCCAGATAAAACACTGTGTTGTTTCTCTACTCCTCCAGACATCCAGATAAAACACTGTGTTGTTTCTCTACTCCTCCAGACATCCAGATAAAACACTGTGTTGTTTCTCTACTCCTCCAGACATCCAGATAAAATACTGTGTTGTTTCTCTCCTCCTCCAGACATCCAGATAAAACACTGTGTTGTTTCTCTACTCCTCCAGACATCCAGATAAAACACTGTGTTGTTTCTCTCCTCCTCCAGACATCCAGATAAAACACTGTGTTGTTTCTCTACTCCTCCAGACATCCAGATAAAACACTGTGTTGTTTCTCTCCTCCTCCAGACATTCAGATAAAACACTGTGTTGTTTCTCTACTCCTCCAGACATCCAGATAAAACACTGTGTTGTTTCTCTCCTCCTCCAGACATCCAGATAAAACACTGTGTTGTTTCTCTACTCCTCCAGACATTCAGATAAAACACTGTGTTGTTTCTCTACTCCTCCAGACATCCAGATAAAACACTGTGTTGTTTCTCTCCTCCTCCAGACATCCAGATAAAACACTGTGTTGTTTCTCTACTCCTCCAGACATCCAGATAAAACACTGTGTTGTTTCTCTCCTCCTCCAGACATCCAGATAAAACACTGTGTTGTTTCTCTACTCCTCCAGACATCCAGATAAAACACTGTGTTGTTTCTCTACTCCTCCAGACATCCAGATAAAACACTGTTGTTTCTCTACTCCTCCAGACATCCAGATAAAACACTGTGTTGTTTCTCTCCTCCTCCAGACATCCAGATAAAACACTGTGTTGTTTCTCTACTCCTCCAGACATCCAGATAAAACACTGTGTTGTTTCTCTACTCCTCCAGACATCCAGATAAAACACTGTGTTGTTTCTCTCCTCCTCCAGACATCCAGATAAAACACTGTGTTGTTTCTCTCCTCCTCCAGACATCCAGATAAAACACTGTGTTGTTTCTCTCCTTGTCTGTGTTGCTTTGTGGATCTGGATGCTCCTCTCTGTCTCATATTGAGGTATCAGGAGAGTGGGAAGTGGGAATGGGGAGGTGGGAAGGGGAGCTGCTGTTATCATGTCCCATATTCCGGTGGGAACTCTGATAGTGAAGCGTAGGAGGCAGCCTGGGTGTGCCAGGAGCGATTTGGAACGCTCCGAGTGCTTGGAAAGCTGATAGGAGGGGATGGATGGCGCTCCTCTCCTCCTTTCCCGTACAGCCGTCTGCATCTGTTCACTAAAGCCACCGAGACAAGAGCCTCTCTCTTCTCTGTCTCTTCTCTGTCTGTCTCTGGCAGAAGGAGACATCTCAACCTTCTCTGCCTCTAATCTCAAGCCGCTGGTTTAGAGTCTGACCTACATGGGGTTTAGTAGTGGAGTTGGAAGGGATGCTTTCATGTGTATAGATTACATTTGCACGTATGCTTGCGAATGGTTTTCATTGGTCACGTATAAGCGCACACAGACACACATGCACAATTTCATGCTTAAAGTTGAACATATCTCTCTCTCTCAGCACTTACTCTCAGTACTACTCTCAGTACTACTAACTCTGTGTCAAGTGGCTTTGCCAGTACAGTAAGTCGTTTCAGACGCTCTCTGTGACTCTCTGTGCCCGTCACGGTGACCGTGATGGGCATAACGGACATTGGCACGGACTGGTGTCATGGCTCTTTGCCTATTGTCTCTCTGACCTCCGGTGTCTTCCACTGCAGGACCAGGACAGCTGCTGCTCTCTGCTCTCCTCAGGGAGCCCTGCTTACTGCATGTGGTGGTGTTGTGTTGTAGGGTCTTGTCCTCAGGGAGCCCTGCTTACTGCATGTGGTGGTGTTGTGTTGTAGGGTCTTGTCCTCAGGGAGCCCTGCTTACTGCATGTGGTGGTGTTGTGTTGTAGGGTCTTGTCCTCAGGGAGCCCTGCTTACTGCATGTGGTGGTGTTGTGTTGTAGGGTCTTGTCCTCAGGGAGCCCTGCTTACTGCATGTGGTGGTGTTGTGTTGTAGGGTCTTGTCCTCAGGGAGCCCTGCTTACTGCATGTGGTGGTGTTGTCTTGTAGGGTCTTGTCCTCAGGGAGCCCTGCTTACTGCATGTGGTGGTGTTGTGTTGTAGGGTCTTGTCCTCAGGGAGCCCTGCTTACTGCATGTGGTGGTGTTGTCTTGTAGGGTCTTGTCCTCAGGGAGCCCTGCTTACTGCATGTGGTGGTGTTGTGTTGTAGGGTCTTGTCCTCAGGGAGCCCTGCTTACTGCATGTGGTGGTGTTGTGTTGTAGGGTCTTGTCCTCAGGGAGCCCTGCTTACTGCATGTGGTGGTGTTGTCTTGTAGGGTCTTGTCCTCAGGGAGCCCTGCTTACTGCATGTGGTGGTGTTGTGTTGTAGGGTCTTGTCCTCAGGGAGCCCTGCTTACTGCATGTGGTGGTGTTGTGTTGTAGGGTCTTGTCCTCAGGGAGCCCTGCTTACTGCATGTGGTGGTGTTGTCTTGTAGGGTCTTGTCCTCAGGGAGCCCTGCTTACTGCATGTGGTGGTGTTGTGTTGTAGGGTCTTGTCCTCAGGGAGCCCTGCTTACTGCATGTGGTGGTGTTGTCTTGTAGGGTCTTGTCCTCAGGGAGCCCTGCTTACTGCATGTGGTGGTGTTGTCTTGTAGGGTCTTGTCCTCAGGGAGCCCTGCTTACTGCATGTGGTGGTGTTGTGTTGTAGGGTCTTGTCCTCAGGGAGCCCTGCTTACTGCATGTGGTGGTGTTGTGTTGTAGGGTCTTGTCCTCAGGGAGCCCTGCTTACTGCATGTGGTGGTGTTGTCTTGTAGGGTCTTGTCCTCAGGGAGCCCTGCTTACTGCATGTGGTGGTGTTGTGTTGTAGGGTCTTGTCCTCAGGGAGCCCTGCTTACTGCATGTGGTGGTGTTGTCTTGTAGGGTCTTGTCCTCAGGGAGCCCTGCTTACTGCATGTGGTGGTGTTGTCTTGTAGGGTCTTGTGCAATGCCAAGCTGTTGTTACTGGCAGAGATGGGCACCTGGGCCTTCTCGTGATGCAGCTTATGATTTAGCTGGTTACTGAGGGGCTATGGGGAGGACACTGATGGTAATGATGTAGCTGGTTACTGAGGGGTTATGGGGAGGACACTGATGGTAATGATGTAGCTGGTTACTGAGGGGTTATGGGGAGGACACTGATGGTAATGATGTAGCTGGTTACTGAGGGGTTATGGGGAGGGCACTGATGGTAATGATGTAGCTGGTTACTGAGGGGTTATGGGGAGGACACTGATGGTAATGATGTAGCTGGTTACTGAGGGGTTATGGGGAGGACACTGATGGTAATGATGTAGCTGGTTACTGAGGGGTTATGGGGAGGACACTGATGGTAATGATGTAGCTGGTTACTGAGGGGTTATGGGGAGGACACTGATGGTAATGATGTAGCTGGTTACTGAGGGGTTATGGGGAGGACACTGATGGTAATGATGTAGCTGGTTACAGTGATGCAGCTTATGATTTAGACCTGGTTACTGAGGGGCTATGGGGAGGACACTGATGGTAATGATGTAGCTGGTTACTGAGGGGTTATGGGGAGGGCACTGATGGTAATGATGTAGCTGGTTACTGAGGGGTTATGGGGAGGACACTGATGGTAATGATGTAGCTGGTTACTGAGGGGTTATGGGGAGGACACTGATGGTAATGATGTAGCTGGTTACTGAGGGGTTATGGGGAGGACACTGATGGTAATGATGTAGCTGGTTACTGAGGGGTTATGGGGAGGACACTGATGGTAATGATGTAGCTGGTTACTGAGGGGTTATGGGGAGGACACTGATGGTAATGATGTAGCTGGTTACTGAGGGGTTATGGGGAGGACACTGATGGTAATGATGTAGCTGGTTACTGAGGGGTTATGGGGAGGACACTGATGGTAATGATGTAGCTGGTTACTGAGGGGTTATGGGGAGGACACTGATGGTAATGATGTAGCTGGTTACTGAGGGGTTATGGGGAGGACACTGATGGTAATGATGTAGCTGGTTACTGAGGGGTTATGGGGAGGGCACTGATGGTAATGATGTAGCTGGTTACTGAGGGGCTATGGGGAGGACACTGATGGTAATGATGTAGCTGGTTACTGAGGGGTTATGGGGAGGGCACTGATGGTAATGATGTAGCTGGTTACTGAGGGGCTATGGGGAGGGCACTGATGGTAATGATGTAGCTGGTTACTGAGGGGTTATGGGGAGGACACTGATGGTAATGATGTAGCTGGTTACTGAGGGGTTATGGGGAGGACACTGATGGTAATGATGTAGCTGGTTACTGAGGGGTTATGGGGAGGGCACTGATGGTAATGATGTAGCTGGTTACTGAGGGGTTATGGGGAGGGCACTGATGGTAATGATGTAGCTGGTTACTGAGGGGTTATGGGGAGGACACTGATGGTAATGATGTAGCTGGTTACTGAGGGGTTATGGGGAGGACACTGATGGTAATGATGTAGCTGGTTACTGAGGGGTTATGGGGAGGACACTGATGGTAATGATGTAGCTGGTTACTGAGGGGTTATGGGGAGGACACTGATGGTAATGATGTAGCTGGTTACTGAGGGGTTATGGGGAGGACACTGATGGTAATGATGTAGCTGGTTACTGAGGGGTTATGGGGAGGACACTGATGGTAATGATGTAGCTGGTTACTGAGGGGTTATGGGGAGGACACTGATGGTAATGATGTAGCTGGTTACTGAGGGGTTATGGGGAGGACACTGATGGTAATGATGTAGCTGGTTACTGAGGGGTTATGGGGAGGGCACTGATGGTAATGATGTAGCTGGTTACTGAGGGGTTATGGGGAGGACACTGATGGTAATGATGTAGCTGGTTACTGAGGGGTTATGGGGAGGACACTGATGGTAATGATGTAGCTGGTTACTGAGGGGTTATGGGGAGGACACTGATGGTAATGATGTAGCTGGTTACTGAGGGGTTATGGGGAGGACACTGATGGTAATGATGTAGCTGGTTACTGAGGGGTTATGGGGAGGACACTGATGGTAATGATGTAGCTGGTTACTGAGGGGTTATGGGGAGGACACTGATGGTAATGATGTAGCTGGTTACTGAGGGGTTATGGGGAGGGCACTGATGGTAATGATGTAGCTGGTTACTGAGGGGTTATGGGGAGGGCACTGATGGTAATGATGTAGCTGGTTACTGAGGGGTTATGGGGAGGACACTGATGGTAATGATGTAGCTGGTTACTGAGGGGTTATGGGGAGGACACTGATGGTAATGATGTAGCTGGTTACTGAGGGGTTATGGGGAGGGCACTGATGGTAATGATGTAGCTGGTTACTGAGGGGTTATGGGGAGGACACTGATGGTAATGATGTAGCTGGTTACTGAGGGGTTATGGGGAGGGCACTGATGGTAATGATGTAGCTGGTTACTGAGGGGTTATGGGGAGGGCACTGATGGTAATGATGTAGCTGGTTACTGAGGGGTTATGGGGAGGGCACTGATGGTAATGATGTAGCTGGTTACTGAGGGGTTATGGGGAGGGCACTGATGGTAATGATGTAGCTGGTTACTGAGGGGTTATGGGGAGGGCACTGATGGTAATGATGTAGCTGGTTACTGAGGGGTTATGGGGAGGGCACTGATGGTAATGATGTAGCTGGTTACTGAGGGGTTATGGGGAGGGCACTGATGGTAATGATGTAGCTGGTTACTGAGGGGTTATGGGGAGGACACTGATGGTAATGATGTAGCTGGTTACTGAGGGGTTATGGGGAGGACACTGATGGTAATGATGTAGCTGGTTACTGAGGGGTTATGGGGAGGACACTGATGGTAATGATGTAGCTGGTTACTGAGGGGTTATGGGGAGGACACTGATGGTAATGATGTAGCTGGTTACTGAGGGGTTATGGGGAGGACACTGATGGTAATGATGTAGCTGGTTACTGAGGGGTTATGGGGAGGACACTGATGGTAATGATGTAGCTGGTTACTGAGGGGTTATGGGGAGGACACTGATGGTAATGATGTAGCTGGTTACTGAGGGGTTATGGGGAGGACACTGATGGTAATGATGTAGCTGGTTACTGAGGGGTTATGGGGAGGACACTGATGGTAATGATGTAGCTGGTTACTGAGGGGTTATGGGGAGGGCACTGATGGTAATGATGTAGCTGGTTACTGAGGGGTTATGGGGAGGACACTGATGGTAATGATGTAGCTGGTTACTGAGGGGTTATGGGGAGGACACTGATGGTAATGATGTAGCTGGTTACTGAGGGGTTATGGGGAGGACACTGATGGTAATGATGTAGCTGGTTACTGAGGGGTTATGGGGAGGACACTGATGGTAATGATGTAGCTGGTTACTGAGGGGTTATGGGGAGGACACTGATGGTAATGATGTAGCTGGTTACTGAGGGGTTATGGGGAGGACACTGATGGTAATGATGTAGCTGGTTACTGAGGGGTTATGGGGAGGACACTGATGGTAATGATGTAGCTGGTTACTGAGGGGTTATGGGGAGGACACTGATGGTAATGATGTAGCTGGTTACTGAGGGGTTATGGGGAGGACACTGATGGTAATGATGTAGCTGGTTACTGAGGGGTTATGGGGAGGACACTGATGGTAATGATGTAGCTGGTTACTGAGGGGCTATGGGGAGGACACTGATGGTAATGATGTAGCTGGTTACTGAGGGGTTATGGGGAGGACACTGATGGTAATGATGTAGCTGGTTACTGAGGGGTTATGGGGAGGGCACTGATGGTAATGATGTAGCTGGTTACTGAGGGGCTATGGGGAGGACACTGATGGTAATGATGTAGCTGGTTACTGAGGGGTTATGGGGAGGGCACTGATGGTAATGATGTAGCTGGTTACTGAGGGGTTATGGGGAGGGCACTGATGGTAATGATGTAGCTGGTTACTGAGGGGTTATGGGGAGGACACTGATGGTAATGATGTAGCTGGTTACTGAGGGGTTATGGGGAGGGCACTGATGGTAATGATGTAGCTGGTTACTGAGGGGTTATGGGGAGGACACTGATGGTAATGATGTAGCTGGTTACTGAGGGGTTATGGGGAGGACACTGATGGTAATGATGTAGCTGGTTACTGAGGGGTTATGGGGAGGACACTGATGGTAATGATGTAGCTGGTTACTGAGGGGTTATGGGGAGGGCACTGATGGTAATGATGTAGCTGGTTACTGAGGGGTTATGGGGAGGGCACTGATGGTAATGATGTAGCTGGTTACTGAGGGGCTATGGGGAGGACACTGATGGTAATGATGTAGCTGGTTACTGAGGGGTTATGGGGAGGACACTGATGGTAATGATGTAGCTGGTTACTGAGGGGTTATGGGGAGGGCACTGATGGTAATGATGTAGCTGGTTACTGAGGGGTTATGGGGAGGACACTGATGGTAATGATGTAGCTGGTTACTGAGGGGTTATGGGGAGGGCACTGATGGTAATGATGTAGCTGGTTACTGAGGGGTTATGGGGAGGGCACTGATGGTAATGATGTAGCTGGTTACTGAGGGGCTATGGGGAGGGCATGATCGTCACTGCTAGTGTTCTAAGAAGGACAGGTCTGTAGGGATGCAGCCTTGTTCTTCCACTTTTATGTGAATACTTCTGCATTGTGTTTGCCTAGTCACTAATGGATATAACAAGGACCTTGTTATGGCTCTGATGCCCTAGCTAGCTCAAAACAAAATGGGACCCTCTCAATAACAATCCATGATGCATCTGAGCCAATGTGACATTAATGGGTCAGGTCTGGTGGCGGTGGATAATGTATAGGATAAGTGTTTCCCCAAAATGTATTTAGCAGCGGCGGGCCTCCACTCCAAAAAAGATGATAAAAATAATCATAAATCTGGACGGTTAGATGTTTTCAGTGTAAACTTAAACCACTAAAACCAGATATAAAGTATGGTAGAAAATATAATATTATTGAAAAATATTTAGTTCCATTATCTTGGAAAATCAACAAAATTAAAGCTAGACAGTCAAGGAGAATCTAAAATTCCCAAAATGTCCTGGCATGGGGCCCACATTGATTTTGTTATAATGTTTGAGTCACTCAGATGGCATAAGAACACGGCCAAAATGTTTAGAATTGCAGGAAATTGGCTTTTAAACGTACATTTTATTTTTTCTACGGCCAAGAGGACTGCCTCCAAGATTTACAGTCATTGACTGCACCGTTGGCCACACCCACCCCCCTATGCTAACTTTGCCACCGCTGCTGAAAAAAATCCTAGGGTAAACACTGGGATAATGTTAGCCTAATGACTAGTGGATAATATACATGATAATATATATCATAATGTTAGCCTAATGTCTCTGGTGGATAATGTACATGGTAATGTATATCATAATGTTAGCCTAATGACTCTGGTGAATAATGTACATGATAATGTATATCATAATATTAGCCTAATGTCTGGTGAATAATGTATATCATAATGTTAGCCTAATGTCTGGTGAATAATGTATATCATAATGTTAGCCTAATGTCTCTGGTGAATAATGTATATCATAATGTTAACCTAATGACTCTGGTGAATAATGTATATCATAATGTTAGCCTAATGACTCTGGTGAATAATGTACATGATAATGTATATCATAATGTTAGCCTAATGACTCTGGTGAATAATGTACCCGATAATGTATATCATAATGTTAGCCTAATGACTCTGGTGAATAATGTATATCATAATGTTAGCCTAATGACTCTGGTGGATAATGTACATCATAATGTTAGCCTAATGACTCTGGTGAATAATGTATATCATAATGTTAGCCTAATGACTCTGGTGGATAATATACATCATAATGTTAGCCTAATGACTGGTGGATAATGTACATCATAATGTTAGCCTGATGACTCTGGTGAATAATGTATATCATAATGTTAGCCTGATGACTCTGGTGGATAATATACATCATAATGTTAGCCTAATGACTCTGGTGGATAATGTATATCATAATGTTAGCCTAATGACTCTGGTGAATAATGTATATCATAATGTTAGCCTAATGACTCTGGTGGATAATGTACATCATAATGTTAGCCTAATGACTCTGGTGAATAATGTATATCATAATGTTAGCCTAATGACTCTGGTGAATAATGTATATCATAATGTTAGCCTAATGACTCTGGTGGATAATGTATATCATAATGTTAGCCTAATGACTCTGGTGGATAATATACATCATAATGTTAGCCTAATGACTGGTGGATAATGTACATCATAATGTTAGCCTAATGACTCTGGTGGATAATGTATATCATAATGTTAGCCTAATGACTCTGGTGGATAATGTATATCATAATGTTAGCCTAATGACTGGTGGATAATGTACATCATAATGTTAGCCTAATGACTCTGGTGGATAATGTACATCATAATGTTAGCCTAATGACTCTGGTGGATAATGTATATCATAATGTTAGCCTAATGACTCTGGTGGATAATGTATATCATAATGTTAGCCTAATGACTAAGTAGCCATGGGGAATATGTGGTCTAGACAGACTGACTACCGGCCTGTCTCCTCAATGTCCTCAATGCAGCCTTGTCTTGTTTTGGAAAAGCAGAAGTGTGTTCTTGAATAGCCCAGAACATTCCGGAGCCATCCAGACCATGTGAGTGTGTGAATTCTGTCCTTCTCCTGAAACGTATGGGCATGGGGGCCAATCGGGGCCCTGACATTGCTGACAGCAATAAGCACGTCAGTGTGTGTCTAACTCCGGCTCCATTTCATCTCACAGTTCATCTGAGGCCACAGGCCACTGCCTTCCAGCACTCTGTGCTTTAGTAAACCTGAGACCCTGGAACAGAAAACATGGCTGCTCTCTGAAACCATCACGTTTTGGGGGTCAAATCCATTTCAACTCAATTCAGGAAGTGATGTAAGGAAGGGCAAGAGAATCAAAATCCAGTTAATCAATGGAAAAGCCCTAAATAAACCAAGCATTATCCATATATGAATCAAATTCTTATCCATCTTCTGATTTGTCAGTGAACAATACAACTGCCTCTTTTGGAGCTTCTTAGCCAATGAAAACCCAGTGTCTTTGTGTCACCACCATCACAGCTCCATTTGGATCCTGCTTCCTGGCCCACTAACTTCCTCCCTCTGGCTGTTCTATTCAGGAGAGGAGATGGGGGGAGAGCAGCGAGCAGCTTTCCCTGTAACACTGACAGATGAGATAATGATGGTGCTCCTGCCATTTCCCCAGCAGCCAGGCAGAGGAGATGGGAGAGAGGAGAGGAGGACAGCACTCATGGCTTTGATTGATGGCTGTGGGCTTTATTAAAAAGTATCCTGGCATTGGCTGCTTTCTAGAAGCTTCCTCTCTGCTCTCCCTCTTTCCCTCCTATTGGTTAGTCCTGTCTTAGAGAGAGAACAGAACTGTGGTTTCTACTGCCAGATGTTCTACTGACCCTTGAGAGCCTGGTCAGTGACCTGTGACTCTTTCTTCTCGTGTGTGTGTGTGAACTTACAGCTCTCCTCTCGTGTGAATCAAGCGCTACTGAACGAGCTAGCAGGCTGGGGTAGACCCCCTCCTCTTCCGTCTGTGACTCCTGAAGCAGGCCTAATCTTCTGTTTGCCTTGCCATTGTGTGCTGTACAGTAGGGCTGGCTGCCGGCTGCAGGCCTGGGGGATGAAGGCTGCAGCAGAGGGCTAATGAACACCATTGAGCCCAGAGGAGGTGGCTCACAGCCAGGAGTGTTCCACTGAGACAGAGAGAGACTGGTGTCAGAGAGGGTAGGGTGGTGACGTTGCGCCAACTGTACGCAGCACTAGATCCATGTCCACCTCAATTTACACAGCAGTGCAGCTAGATGTTTGCTCAACCTACATCAGCTAACACTGAGATTCTACTGTATCTGACATCTGTCTAAAGACACTCAACAGTCGGTACACAGCAAGCCATACTCTACCCTGTACCACCACCCTGTACCACCACCCTGTGCTGCTGACATCTCTCATCTGCCAAGATGCTGTGGGACTATTGTTGGGAGGTACTGTCAATCAGTCAATAGGCCTAGAATAAGGTGTGTGTATATATTCACACTATTCAGATGTTATGGCTAAATGTAGTTATGTACGTTGTGTGTCACATATGACCGATGTGAGAATGCTTGGCTGATTTGTCACCCTTTGTCTCGCATGAAGTCCTATTAGTGAGACACACACACACACACACACACACACACACACACACGCTACGCTGCCTGTCTCCAATACCCTCAGGGGATGAACGGTTAGTTTGGCTCCACCCACCATGTGTGTCACCTCCACCCTGTTTGTTTTCTCTCTGTGTGTGTGTGTGTGTGTGTGTGTGTGTGTGTGTGTGTGTGTGTGTGTGTGTGTGTGTGGTGTGTGTGTGTGTGTGTGTGTGTGTGTGTGTGTGTCTTAAAAGAGAGAGGTCTGTGTCAGGAAAGAGAGGTGTGCGTGCTCTAACCCTGGTCTAGTCTAGTGCTCTAACCCTGGTCTAGTCTAGTGCTCTAACCCTGGTCTAGTCTAGTGCTCTAACCCTGGTCTAGTCTAGTGCTCTAACCCTGGTCTAGTCTAGTGCTCTAACCCTGGTCTAGTCTAGTGCTCTAACCCTGGTCTAGTCTAGTGCTCTAACCCTGGTCTAGTCTAATGGTCTAACCCTGGTCTAGTCTAGTGCTCTAACCCTGGTCTAGTCTAGTGCTCTAACCCTGGTCTAGTCTAGTGCTCTAACCCTGGTCTAGTCTAGTGCTCTAACCCTGGTCTAGTCTAGTGCTCTAACCCTGGTCTAGTCTAGTGCTCTAACCCTGGTCTAGTCTAATGGTCTAACCCTGGTCTAGTCTAATGGTCTAACCCTGGTCTAGTCTAATGGTCTAACCCTGGTCTAGTCTAATGGTCTAACCCTGGTCTAGTCTAATGGTCTAACCCTGGTCTAGTCTAATGGTCTAACCCTGGTCTAGTCTAATGGTCTAACCCTGGTCTAGTCTAGTGGTCTAACCCTGGTCTAGTCTAGTGGTCTAACCCTGGTCTAGTCTAATGGTCTAACCCTGGTCTAGTCTAATGGTCTAACCCTGGTCTAGTCTAATGGTCTAACCCTGGTCTAGTCTAATGGTCTAACCCTGGTCTAGTCTAATGGTCTAACCCTGGTCTAGTCTAATGGTCAGTCACATTCTAGTCTCAGAATGCTTGTTGTCATCACTGAGGATTCTGCTCTGTTGTCATTCAGACAAAGGAGGGATGTTCTTTAGCTTTGCAGGGACACGTCTCATTTCTCTCTTCACGCTGGCACCTTGTCAGTCAAATGCCTCCACCTTGTTTGAGTTACTTAGTAACACGTGTTGAGCAAGAACCTGTTCTGTTGTCAATAATTACCAGGCCTAGTGTTATTTAGACTAGAACAGATTCCTAGCATAGGGCTAGTCCTTTCAAAGGATCCGTTCTAAAGCTCTAGAACCAGGGCCTCAAGGTCAAATGAGGGCACAATGTGGTCTGGTCACCGCTGTAGTTGGCAAGTGCAAGTGGGCACCCTACAGCCGCCTGCCTGCCCTCTTGTTTTGCCCTGCGTTAGCCAGCCGTGGCACACTGTGTGTGGCACACTGCAGGGCTCTGCCCGCCATTGTTTAGCGCCAGCGTGTTGTGTTTTCACAACCGCTGTCGCTGTTTGTGAGAGAGACAGAGCGGACACCCGCAAGTGTGGCTTTGTCAGTCAGCTAGTTTGGATTGGAGGGCTGCCAAGGTTTTCCTCCCTCACTCACTCACTCTCTCACTCACTCTCTCACTCACTCACTCACTCACTCTCTCACTCACTCACTCACTCACTCACTCACTCACTCACTCACTCACTCACTCACTCTCTCACTCACTCACTCACTCACTCACTCACTCACTCACTCACTCACTCACTCACTCACTCACTCACTCACTCACTCACTCACTCACTCACTCACTCACTCACTCACTCACTCACTCACTCACTCACTCACTCACTCACTCACTCACTCACTCACTCACTCACTCACTCACTCACTCACTCACTCACTCACTCACTCTCTCACTCCTCTGCCATGGCTGTTTCCTGTCATCGTTCTCTCTCTCTCTCTCCTCTGCCATGGCTGTTTCCTGTCATCGTTCTCTCTCTCTCTCTCTCCTCTGCCATGGCTGTTTCCTGTCATCGTTCTCTCTCTCTCTCCTCTGCCATGGCTGTTTCCTGTCATCGTTCTCTCTCTCTCTCCTCTGCCATGGCTGTTTCCTGTCATCGTTCTCTCTCTCTCTCCTCTGCCATGGCTGTTTCCTATCATTCTCTCTCTCTCTCTCCTCTGCCATGGCTGTTTCCTGTCATCGTTCTCTCTCTCTCTCTCTCTCTCCTCTGCCATGGCTGTTTCCTGTCATCGTTCTCTCTCTCTCTCTCTCTCTCTCTCTCCTCTGCCATGGCTGTTTCCTGTCATCATTCTCTCTCTCCTCTGCCATGGCTGTTTCCTGTCATCGTTCTCTCTCTCCTCTGCCATGGCTGTTTCCTGTCATCGTTCTCTCTCTCTCTCTCCTCTGCCATGGCTGTTTCCTGTCATCGTTCTCTCTCTCTCTCTCCTCTGCCATGGCTGTTTCCTGTCATCGTTCTCTCTCTCTCTCCTCTGCCATGGCTGTTTCCTGTCATCGTTCTCTCTCTCTCCTCTGCCATGGCTGTTTCCTGTCATCGTTCTCTCTCTCTCCTCTGCCATGGCTGTTTCCTGTCATCGTTCTCTCTCTCTCTCTCCTCTGCCATGGCTGTTTCCTGTCATCGTTCTCTCTCTCTCTCTCCTCTGCCATGGCTGTTTCCTGTCATCGTTCTCTCTCTCTCTCTCCTCTGCCATGGCTGTTTCCTGTCATCGTTCTCGCTCTCTCTCTCCTCTGCCATGGCTGTTTCCTGTCATCGTTCTCGCTCTCTCTCTCTCCTCTGCCATGGCTGTTTCCTGTCATTGTTCTCTCTCCTCTGCCATGGCTGTTTCCTGTCATCGTTCTCTCTCTCTCTCTCTCCTCTGCCATGGCTGTTTCCTGTCATCGTTCTCTCTCTCCTCTGCCATGGCTGTTTCCTGTCATTGTTCTCTCTCTCTCTCTCTCTCCTCTGCCATGGCTGTTTCCTGTCATCGTTCTCTCTCTCTCTCTCTCTCTCTCTCCTCTGCCATGGCTGTTTCCTGTCATTGTTCTCTCTCTCCTCTGCCATGGCTGTTTCCTGTCATCGTTCTCTCTCCTCTGCCATGGCTGTTTTCTGTCATCGTTCTCTCTCTCTCTCTCTCCTCTGCCATGGCTGTTTCCTGTCATTGTTCTCTCTCCTCTGCCATGGCTGTTTTCTGTCATCGTTCTCTCTCTCTCTCTCTCCTCTGCCATGGCTGTTTCCTGTCATTGTTCTCTCTCTCCTCTGCCATGGCTGTTTCCTGTCATTGTTCTCTCTCTCTTCTCTGCCATGGCTGTTTCCTGTCATCGTTCTCTCTCTCTCTCTCTCCTCCTCCATGGCTGTTTCCTGTCATTGTTCTCTCTCTCCTCTGCCATGGCTGTTTCCTGTCATCGTTCTCTCTCTCCTCTGCCATGGCTGTTTCCTGTCATTGTTCTCTCTCTCTTCTCTGCCATGGCTGTTTCCTGTCATCGTTCTCTCTCTCTCTCTCTCCTCTGCCATGGCTGTTTCCTGTCATTGTTCTCTCTCTCCTCTGCCATGGCTGTTTCCTGTCATTGTTCTCTCTCTCCTCTGCCATGGCTGTTTCCTGTCATCGTTCTCTCTCTTCTCTGCCATGGCTGTTTCCTGTCATTGTTCTCTCTCTCTTCTCTGCCATGGCTGTTTCCTGTCATCATTCTCTCTCTCTCTTCTCTGCCATGGCTGTTTCCTGTCATCGTTCTCTCTCTCTCTCTCTCCTCCTCCATGGCTGTTTCCTGTCATTGTTCTCTCTCTCCTCTGCCATGGCTGTTTCCTGTCATTGTTCTCTCTCTCCTCTGCCATGGCTGTTTCCTGTCATTGTTCTCTCTCTCCTCTGCCATGGCTGTTTCCTGTCATTGTTCTCTCTCTCCTCTGCCATGGCTGTTTCCTGTCATTGTTCTCTCTCTCTCTCTCTCTCTTCTCTGCCATGGCTGTTTCCTGTCATCATTCTCTCTCTCTCTTCTCTGCCATGGCTGTTTCCTGTCATCGTTCTCTCTCTCCTCTGCCATGGCTGTTTCCTGTCATTGTTCTCTCTCTCCTCTGCCATGGCTGTTTCCTGTCATCGTTCTCTCTCTCTTCTGCCATGGCTGTTTCCTGTCATTGTTCTCTCTCTCTCTCTCTCTCCTCTGCCATGGCTGTTTCCTGTCATTGTTCTCTCTCTCTCTCTCTCTCCTCTGCCATGGCTGTTTCCTGTCATCATTCTCTCTCTCTCTTCTCTGCCATGGCTGTTTCCTGTCATCATTCTCTCTCTCTCTTCTCTGCCATGGCTGTTTCCTGTCATTGTTCTCTCTCTCTCTCTTCTCTGCCATGGCTGTTTCCTGTCATTGTTCTCTCTCTCTCTCTCTCTCCTCTGCCATGGCTGTTTCCTGTCATCATTCTCTCTCTCTCTTCTCTGCCATGGCTGTTTCCTGTCATCGTTCTCTCTCTCTCTCTCTCTCCTCTGCCATGGCTGTTTCCTGTCATCATTCTCTCTCTCTCTTCTCTGCCATGGCTGTTTCCTGTCATTGTTCTCTCTCTCTCTCTTCTCTGCCATGGCTGTTTCCTGTGATCGTTCTCTCTCTCTCCTCTGCCATGGCTGTTTCCTGTGATCGTTCTCTTCATGTGTTATTCCACTACCTTTCTGTCAGTGTGGAGATATGCTTTTACAAGCGGACAATTTCGAAAAGTTCTGAATAGGTGACGTGAAGAGGCCTATATTTAGGCTACCACTTTGTAGAACTTTGGTTCTGTTATTCTCTACTCTGTGACCCCATCATGAAAGCACTGTCTGTTTCTGTGGGCTTCAGACTGTTGGATAGTTTCATGGTTATTTAACACGACTTTTTACCTGAGGGGACCCTTGCACAGATTTCCAGGCTAACTAAGCCAAGGCACAATCTAGTCTCTCCATGTTCTGTTCTGTTTGCAGGCTATGTTTATCTGAGACAGCTTTCATCTCTTCTCCTCTCCCCGTCTCTCCCTCCCTCATCCCTCTCTCTTTTTCTCTCTGTTTTTTCAATTCCATTCAAAGTGCTTTATGGACATGGGAAACATATGTTTACATTGCCAAAGCAACTGAAATGGATAATAAACAAAAGTGAAATAAACAATGAGAAATGAACAGTAAACATTACACTCACAGAAGTTTCAGAGAAATAGACATTTAAAATGTCATTATGTCTATATACAATGTTGTAACGATGTGCAAATAGTTAAAGTAAAAAATTATAATAAATAAATATGGATTGTATTTACAGTGGTTTTTGTTCTTCACTGGTTGCCATTTTCTTGTGGCAACAGGTCACAAATCTTGCTGCTGTGATGGCACACTGTGGTATTTCACCTCTCTCAGCCCCTCTCTCCCTCCTTCCCACCAGGGAAGGTAAACAGTAAGCTAGCGCCAAGCTGTTTGTCATTCTGTTGTTGTCCCTTAATCAAAACACTGTGCCTTGGACAAACTGTAGGCTTTACTCACTCCACTCCACTCCAACCCAGTCCAACCCAGTCTATCCCAGTCCAACCCAGCCCAGGCTAACCACATCCAGGCTTACTCACTACACTCCACTCCATGCCAGTCCAACCCAGTCCAGGCTAGCCCCGTCCAGTCCAACCCAGTCCAGGCTATCCCAGTCCAGGCTTACTCCCTCCACTCCATGCCAGTCCAACCCAGTCCAGGCTAGCCCCGTCCAGTCCAACCCAGTCCAGGCTAGCCCCGTCCAGTCCAACCCAGTCCAGGCTAGCCCCATCCAGTCCAACCCAGTCCAGGCTATCCCAGTCCAGGCTTACTCACTCCACTCCATGCCAGTCCAACCCAGTCCAGGCTATCCCCGTCCAGTCCAGGCTTACTCACTCCACTCCATGCCAGTCCAACCCAGTCCAGGCTATCCCCGTCCAGTCCAGGCTTACTCACTCCACTCCATGCCAGTCCAACCCAGTCCAGGCTAGCCCCGTCCAGGTCTACTCCACTCCAGCCTAGTCCAACCCAGTCCAGGCTAGCCCCGTCCAGTCCAGGCCTACTCCACTCCAGCCTAGAACAACCCAGTCTAGGCTTACCCACTCCACTCCAGTCCAACCCACTCTGGCCCAGCTGTGCTCACCTTTCCTCTGTGTGGCTGGCTGGCTGGCTGGCTGGCTGGCTGGGGCATGCAGTCGGACGGTGTTGTCTTTCTGAAGGCTAATAGGCTTAGTGGTCCTGTAATTCCCATCATACTGCAGGTTCAATCTGAGCTAGGTAATAGAGCAGTGATCAATCCCTCTGCTACTCTCTATGTTGGGATAGTTTCTTATGGGTTTCTCCTGCTCTGTCTCTCGCTCTCTTTCTCTCGCTCTTTCTCACTGTCTCCTTCTTGCTCTTTCTGTTTTCTCTTTCTTATTCTTTCTCTCTGTCTGTTTAAACAGACAGTATCTCTGCTAGTAAGGTAAAGCTGAGGTTAAACAGACAGTATCTCTGGTAGTAAGGTAAAGCTGAGGTTAAACAGACAGTATCTCTGGTAGTAAGGTAAAGCTGAGGTTAAACAGACAGTATCTCTGGTAGTAAGGTAAAGCTGAGGTTAAACAGACAGTATCTCTGGTAGTAAGGTAAAGCTGAGGTTAAACAGACAGTATCTCTGCTAGTAAGGTAAAGCTGAGGTTAAACAGACAGTATCTCTGGTAGTAAGGTAAAGCTGAGGTTAAACAGACAGTATCTCTGGTAGTAAGGTAAAGCTGAGGTTAAACAGACAGTATCTCTGGTAGTAAGGTAAAGCTGAGGTTAAACAGACAGTATCTCTGGTAGTAAGGTAAAGCTGAGGTTAAACAGACAGTATCTCTGCTAGTAAGGTAAAGCTGAGGTTAAACAGACAGTATCTCTGCTAGTAAGGTAAAGCTGAGGTTAAACAGACAGTATCTCTGGTAGTAAGGTAAAGCTGAGGTTAAACAGACAGTATCTCTGGTAGTAAGGTAAAGCTGAGGTTAAACAGACAGTATCTCTGGTAGTAAGGTAAAGCTGAGGTTAAACAGACAGTATCTCTGGTAGTAAGGTAAAGCTGAGGTTAAACAGACAGTATCTCTGGTAGTAAGGTAAAGCTGAGGTTAAACAGACAGTATCTCTGGTAGTAAGGTAAAGCTGAGGTTAAACAGACAGTATCTCTGGTAGTAAGGTAAAGCTGAGGTTAAACAGACAGTATCTCTGGTAGTAAGGTAAAGCTGAGGTTAAACAGACAGTATCTCTGGTAGTAAGGTAAAGCCGAGGTTAAACAGACAGTATCTCTGGTAGTAAGGTAAAGCCGAGGTTAAACAGACAGCATCTCTGGTAGTAAGGTAAAGCCGAGGTTAAACAGACAGCATCTCTGGTAGTAAGGTAAAGCCGAGGTTAAACAGACAGTATCTCTGGTAGTAAGGTAAAGCCGAGGTTAAACAGACAGTATCTCTGGTAGTAAGGTAAAGCCGAGGTTAAACAGACAGCATCTCTGGTAGTAAGGTAAAGCTGAGGTTAAACAGACATAGCATCTCTGGTAGTAAGGTAAAGCTGAGGTTAAACAGACATAGCATCTCTGGTAGTAAGGTAAAGCTGAGGTTAAACAGACATAGCATCTCTGGTAGTAAGGTAAAGCTGAGGTTAAACAGACAGTATCTCTGGTAGTAAGGTAAAGCTGAGGTTAAACAGACAGTATCTCTGATAGTAAGGTAAAGCTGAGGTTAAACAGACAGTATCTCTGGTAGTAAGGTAAAGCTGAGGTTAAACAGACAGTATCTCTGGTAGTAAGGTAAAGCTGAGGTTAAACAGACAGTATCTCTGATAGTAAGGTAAAGCAGGTAAAGCTGAGGTTAAACAGAACGGCACAATAGACCGATAGTATCCACCACAACCCATGAGGACAGTAATGGCTGACCAACAACAATATGGGAGAGGAGGAGGACATAGACTGTCAACTCTCTCCCTGCTCTCTCTGACTTCACCTCACGCTGAGGTCCTCTGGCTGTGTTTCTCATTGACCTGGCTGAAGACGAGACTACACCTCACGCTGAGGTCCTCTGGCTGTGTTTCTCATTGACCTGGCTGAAGACGAGACTTCACCTCACGTTGAGGTCCTCTGGCTGTGTTTCTCATTGACCTGGCTGAAGACGAGACTTCACCTCACGCTGAGGTCCTCTGGCTGTGTTTCTCATTGACCTGGCTGAAGACGAGACTTCACCTCACGTTGAGGTCCTCTGGCTGTGTTTCTCATTGACCTGGCTGAAGACGAGACTTCACCTCACGCCGAGGTCCTCTGGCTGTGTTTCTCATTGACCTGGCTGAAGACGAGACTTCACCTCACGCTGAGGTCCTCTGGCTGTGTTTCTCATTGACCTGGCTGAAGACGAGACTTCACCTCACGCCGAGGTCCTCTGGCTGTGTTTCTCATTGACCTGGCTGAAGACGAGACTTCACCTCACGCTGAGGTCCTCTGGCTGTGTTTCTCATTGACCTGGCTGAAGACGAGACTTCACCTCACGCTGAGGTCCTCTGGCTGTGTTTCTCATTGACCTGGCTGAAGACGAGACTTCACCTCACGCTGAGGTCCTCTGGCTGTGTTTCTCATTGACCTGGCTGAAGACGAGGAAATGATAGAAACAGTGTGTGTGTAGCCAGTTGAAAACATGTCTCTGGCCGAGGTACAACTGAACCGGTCCATAAAACAGACGTTTAAACATACATGGATGGATGCTTTGGACTGGAACTCTGAAATCTGTCATGAGCAATACAAGCCCAAAGAAGTTACTTCTATACCGACAGACAGCACCTAGGCAGAGTTTTGCAGATCTTGTCTGTGTGTACCTATACTGTGCTCGTGTTTACATTGGAATCCCACAAAGAGCAGCTGGGTGTGTAAATTGGGGCATTTTCAGGTGGTCAATGTTTCAGCTTGTATGTAGGAGGGCAGACCAATGACCCTTGACCTTTTATTTTATATGGGAGGGGGATCAGCTTTAATATAGCAGATTGTTGCTTCCATCAATTTAATTGTCTGCATCATTTCCAATCCCCCATATATTTTTGGGACATACATACATACATACATATGTCGTGTCTTTGGGGCACCATTAAACTGAAGACATGTTTATCAATTAACTCTCTGTATTTATTTTCACGTGATTAAACTGATTAATCGTTTAATTGTAATTAACTAGGAGATCGGGGCACCAAGGAAAATATTCAGATTACAAAGTTATAATTTTCGTAATATAACTTTCCTATATTATAACATTATATATTATATTCTATTATAGTATAGGCCGATTATCTTCTGGTTTAAATGGTGTATTTTACCTCGCGTCCAGTCTCATTCCAAAAGTCGTAAATTGTTGTATCTGCACGAATCCAGCCTTTACTAAAGTCATCCATACATCAATTGTCTTAAAATCATTTATTTACTAAACTAAGTAATTCACAGAAAGCATACAAACAGTAATTATCGTCACAAAGAATTGGTAATGTGCCCTAGTGGGCTAAACAGGCATGGCGGCCTGTTAAACAAAGGGTCATAAAGGGCAGCTGAGGAGGCACACAGAGTTCATTAATATTACCAATTGATATGCTAGCCTTTGCACATGAACGCTCACTCATTCGGGAACAATTGCAATCAATATATATCTACGCTCAGTGTGTCGTTGGGATCCTTGTTGGAGAGTCGTTCTGTTGGGGAGTTCTCTCTCTCTCTCTCTCTCGGTTAGAATGGATCTTTCAAAGCGACATTCATTAATGTCGTTATAGAATGGATGTTTCGTTGGTCTTCGCGTTCAATGATATAATTTACTTAGCTGCAGACTAATAATTAATATCAAAGACTTGATCTTATTCTGTCGGTCTCGATAGTCTAAAAGTTTAACCACGTGGTATAGGTAACTTTCAGTAGAGGAATTGGGTGGTCAAACCTTGGCTCTCTCTTCTGAGGTAAGCTGGTCTAGTGAAAGTAAATCAGGGTGGGGTTTTATATATGAACATAGAACAGGCTTGTCACATGACGCCTTGTCCATGTCCCTGGGGGGGCGTGCCGATGACTGAGTTAGAATTGTATTTCTGTACCAAGCTTATCACATTAACATCAGTACATAGCATCTCAATGTATTACAAATAGCTTTATACTTATTAATACATTGTATACAACCATTTGGATGCAAGTCCCATAGCTGAGGCTATTATATAAACAGTTTTATGGTAATATGGCTATATTGTCTCTTCTGAGTATCACAAAATTGTACCAAGCGGACCAGTTCGAGCTGGATTCTTCACCAATCTTTTATACCTTCTCCTGAACATAAATGTCGTTCGGTTCCCCAATTCTGTGAGTTGGAAGAATTTCCTGTGTCTCTCTATGGGCCAAGTGGCAGGAGATTCTCCTCTGGAATTTTACCACCCCTTCACACAGGGCCTGGGTGGGGGGAGGTAGGTTGGGGGATGGTGCAAGGGGGAGGGGGTCAACTGTCCTCCCTATACTCAGAGGGCAACGTCATGATGCATACATGCATGCAGTTAACCTGTTGGGGATAGGGGGCAGTATTTGCACGGCCGGATAAAAAACGTACCCGATTTAATCTGGTTACTACTCCTGCCCAGTAACTAGAATATGCATATAATTGTTTGATTTGGATAGGAAACACCCTAAAGTTTCTAAAACTGTTTGAATGGTGTCTGTGAGTATAACAGAACTCATTTGGCAGGCCAAAACCTGAGAAGATTCCAAACAGGAAGCGCCCTCTCTGACCATTTCTTGGCCTTCTTGATCATCTCTATCCAAAACAGGGGATCTCTGCTGTAACGTGACATTTTCTAACGCTCCCATAGGCTCATCCTTGGGAGCAATCTCCAAATGCCTGAAGGTATCATGTTAATCTGTACAAACAATAGTACGCAAATATAAACACCATGGGACCACGCAGCTGTCATACCACTCAGGAAGGAGACGCGTTCTGTCTCCTAGAGATGAACGTACTTAAGTGCAAATCAATCCCAGAACAAGGAAGGAATAGCCTTAATTTCTCAGAACAAGAATAGACTGACGAGTTTCAGAAGAAAATTCTTTGTTTCTGGCCATTTTTAGCCTGTAATTGAACCCACAAATGCTGATGCTCCAGATACTCAAATAGTCTAAAGAAGGCCAGTTGTATTGCTTCTTTAATCAGAACAACAGTTTTCAGCTGTGCTAACATAATTACAAAAGGGTTTTCTAATGATCAATTAGCCTTTTAAAATGATAAACTTGGATTAGGTAACACAACGTGCCATTGGAACACAGGAGTGATGGTTGCTGATAATGCCCCTCCACGCCTATGGAGATATTCCATAAAAAATCATCGGTTTTACAACATTAACAATGTCTACACTGTATTTCTGATCAATTTTATGTTATTTTAATGGATAAAAAATGTGCTTTTCTTTCAAAAACAGACATTTTATAAGTGACTCAACTTTTGAACGTGTGTGTGTTCCTACATACATACATACATACATACATACACACACACACACACACACACACACTTTTTTAGAAAATATTTTCCTTTATTCTTTTCCACTAACCCTACCACCCCTCTCCTAATCAGAGTAAACTAATGAATAACAACACTTAGGCTTCTACTTCCAGCTAATACATACTATATACATTTTACAGACACAATCTATTTTACAATAGTTATATTTTGTTTGTTTTTAGTCCTTCCTCTATTTCTGATGTCCATCCAGTTTGATTTCTATTTGTAACTGTGCTATTTCACTAAGGTTCTGAAGCTATATACATTTTACAGACCCCGTATGTTTTACATTGTTTATCTTGTTATTAGTCCCACCCTTCAGCTCCATTCAACCTTGACCTTTTACAGCCTGTTTCTGCTACCAGGATGTCTAATTCAATCTTTATCTGGCTGGTAGCCTAGTGGTTAGAGCGTTGGACTAGTAACCGAAAGGTTACAAGATCGAATCCCCGAGCTGACAAGGTAAAAATCTGTCGTTCTGCCCCTGAACAAGGCAGTTAACCCACTGTTCCTAGGCCGTCATTGTAAATAAGAATTTGTTCTTAACTGACTTGCCTAGTTAAATAAAGGTTAAAAAAAGGGTCTGCTCTCTCCACCTCTTCACTGACTCACATACTGAGAAGAGAAGGAAAATAATCTCCTGGGAGATTGCCAGTACCTCTGAGTGGAGTTTGTTCAAGAGCTGTGTGAAGTTTCAGTTTCTTCTCTCTCGCTCCTTCAGCTCTATTTTGCACAGAGCGAGGGAGGTAGAGAGAAGGAGGGAAGAGTTGCCTTGGCAGCAGCTAATGGGGATCCCTAATAAATACAGATAAATATGAAAGGTCTGTGGATTTCTCTGGGAGACAGACCACTGGTCCATGAGCATCTCTTTCTCCTTACCCCTGTCTTTCTACTTCTCTAATCACTATTTTCCCCTCTTCCTCCCTCTTCATCTCTCTGCTGCATATCTCTTCCTCCCTCTCCCCCATATCTCTTCCTCTCTTTCTGCCCCGTCTCTCTCTCAGTATGAATGAAGCCTACTCCTGGCTGTGTGCCACTCTCTCTTCCTCTGTCCCTCTCTTCTCCTCTCGTGTTGAGGAATGTGCTGCTGGCATCTCTGTAAAGTTTGTGTCTGCAGCATGTCAGAGAGAGCTCAGCGCTGTCCCTCTATTGGTTACACATGTTCAGCTCTGTCCCTCTATTGGTTACACATGTTCAGCTCTGTCCCTCTATTGGTTACACATGTTCAGCTCTGTCCCTCTATTGGTTACACATGTTCAGCTGGAAAACAGTAGTCAGACCCCTGCTGCTGCTGCTGGGGTCTCTGGCTCTCTCTCGCTCTCTCTCGCTCTCTCACGCTCTTCTCTGCCTTGTATGCAGTCTTCCTCACATCTCTCTCTCTAACTCTATCGACCAACAGCTGTCCCAGAGTCTGTTTGGAATGGGCTATTTCTTTCTCAACAAGCTGACTAATAGAATAGGTCAACTGTTCTACTATGAGGGATAGTAGATTGTAAAAGGCTAGTGATTTGCTGTTCGTTACTTGTCTTGTTGGCTGAGGAAAAGTAAGCCTGGACAGTTATTCGAACATCTTCAAAGTACACATCAGAATTTGGTAAGAAGACCGTTGGTAAGAAGAACATTTTCCCTACAGAATCCCTGGTGTGTGTGTGTGTGTGTGTGTGTGTGAGACACTAAAAGAGCCATACTGTAATCATCTAGGATGGATTCCTTGCTTTCTTCTGGCAGCAGCCTGAGTCATTTGTTTCATGTTAATGACTCATTAACACAGAGTGCTGAGTGGCAAGTTCCCAACCTGTGTGTGTGTGTGTGTATTGACTGTGGAACACGCACCAGTGAGAGCCAACAGGTAGTATGGCATACAGCTGGTGTGTGTATGGTGACAGAGTGAAGGGACGAACGCTGGCAGCCAGACACTGTGTGCGTGGTGGTTGATCTTGGTTGGTGGATTGATACGGTGCAGGTGGACTTCTGTAGCCCGGGGGTTCACACACATTGTGGGGCTGGGAATGCTCTCTTCATTTTCTGCTGACCCACCAAATCAACATAATGTTAATAGCATTGACCCTGGAGGCATTTCCCAGGTGAGCTCCCTTCTTGCCACAGTTGCAGGTCAGTGAAGGGGGTAGTTAGTGAATGGAACGCTAAGATGGGATAGCTAGGTAGTCAATGCAGGTGTAAGTACCCATGGCAAATGCTCTGTACCAGTGTAGCATGATGGCATACAGGGCTAGTCAGTCATGTAGCTTGTTAGTCAAGTGGCTATTAGCCAGTCATTTACTGGGAGCCACCGGGGAACTGGAGCAGTGTTGGCCGGTCCCCCAGCTCTGAAAACAGGATGCAGCTATAACAACATCCTGTCTGTCAGCGAGAGGTGAACAGAACACAGGCGGACATTTGTGATCCTCCACACAGCCAGCCAGCTAGGTCCCATAACTACAGACCGGGCTACCACGGCAACAATACACCCCTGTGTACCAGTCGGCCAATAGGGACCCCTCTTACTGGATTCTTTCCAGTCCTGCTGTTGTCTGACCAATCCCAATAGACCGTCAGACAGAGGCGGGGTTAGGAGGGGGACACTGACTTATTTAGATGTTTAACACATCAGAGAGGAGGAGGAGGAGGAGGAGGAGGGGCGGTTGGGAAGTGGAAGATATGTTATGTTGTCATCATGTGTTATCTATCCCAGTGTTTTCTCAACTCCAGGACCATTCAGATGCTTTGAGAAATATTTTGTGGTCCACTAAATTGATGCAGTAAATCAAGTCATGAACATGTTCTGAAGTGGTGCTACACAGCTCAACGTCTGAGACGGCTGTAAAATGTCCTCAGACGTGACACCTGCTGTCCTCAGACACTAGTGATGTGGAGAGGGAGACTGGACTAGACTGTGGTGGAATACCATGGGTTGGGATAACGTCTGAAAACATGGTCCACAGCCTTCCCATAACCACATCTTTGAAAACACCTGTTTGTTACTCAAGGCATTAATAAAGAGTGTATGGTGTCTTTAGTGTAGTGTCTGTCTGAACTGTAGTGTCTGACTAGTGTAGTGTCTGTCTGAACTGTAGTGTCTGTCTGTACTGTAGTGTCTGTAGTGTCTGTCGGTAGTGTCTGTACTGTAGTGTCTGTCTGTACTGTAGTGTCTGTACTGTAGTGTCTCTGTACTGTAGTGTCTCTGTCTGTCTGTACTGTAGTGTCTCTGTCTGTCTGTCTGTACTGTAGTGTCTGTCTGTAGTGTAGTGTCTGTCTGTACTGTAGTGTCTCTGTCTGTACTGTAGTGCCTGTCTGTCTGTACTGTAGTGTCTGTCTGTAGTGTAGTGTCTGTCTGTAGTGTCTGTCTGTCTGTAGTGTAGTGTAGCGTCTGCCTGTAGTGTAGTGTAGCGTCTGCCTGTAGTGTAGTGTAGCGTCTGCCTGTAGTGTAGTGTAGCGTCTGCCTGTAGTGTAGTGTAGCGTCTGCCTGTAGTGTAGTGTAGCGTCTACCTGTAGTGTAGCGTCTACCTGTAGTGTAGTGTAGCGTCTACCTGTAGCGTCTACCTGTAGTGTTTGTGTAGCGTCTACCTGTAGTGTAGCGTCTACCTGTAGTGTAGTGTCTACCTGTAGTGTAGTGTCTACCTGTAGTGTAGTGTCTACCTGTAGTGTAGTGTCGTGTCTGCCTGTAGTGTAGTCTCTACCTGTAGTGTAGTGTAGTCTCTACCTGTAGTGTAGTGTAGTCTCTACCTGTAGTGTAGCGTCTGCCTGTAGTGTAGCGTCTGCCTGTAGTGTAGTGTAGCGTCTGCCTGTAGTGTAGTGTCTACCTGTAGTGTAGTGTCTACCTGTAGTGTAGTGTCTGCCTGTAGTGTCTACCTGTAGTGTAGTGTCTGCCTGTAGTGTCTACCTGTAGTGTAGTGTAGTGTCTGCCTGTAGTGTAGTGTCTGCCTGTAGTGTCTACCTGTAGTGTAGTGTCTGCCTGTAGTGTAGTGTAGTGTCTGCCTGTAGTGTAGTGTAGTGTCTGCCTGTAGTGTAGTGTCTGCCTGTAGTGTAGTGTCTACCTGTAGTGTAGTGTAGTGTCTACCTGTAGTGTAGTGTCTGCCTGTAGTGTAGTGTAGTGTCTGCCTGTAGTGTAGTGTAGTGTCTACCTGTAGTGTAGTGTCTGCCTGTAGTGTAGTGTAGTGTCTGCCTGTAGTGTAGTGTAGTGTCTGCCTGTAGTGTAGTCTCTACCTGTAGTGTAGTGTAGTCTCTACCTGTAGTGTAGTGTAGTCTCTACCTGTAGTGTAGTGTAGTCTCTACCTGTAGTGTAGCCTCTACCTGTAGTGTAGCGTCTGCCTGTAGTGTAGTGTAGCGTCTGCCTGTAGTGTAGGGTCTGCCTGTAGTGTAGTGTCTACCTGTAGTGTAGTGTAGTGTAGTGTCTGCCTGTAGTGTCTACCTGTAGTGTAGTGTAGTGTCTGCCTGTAGTGTCTACCTGTAGTGTAGTGTAGTGTCTGCCTGTAGTGTAGTGTCTGCCTGTAGTGTCTACCTGTAGTGTAGTGTAGTGTCTGCCTGTAGTGTAGTGTAGTGTCTGCCTGTAGTGTAGTGTCTACCTGTAGTGTAGTGTAGTGTCTGCCTGTAGTGTAGTGTCTGCCTGTAGTGTAGTGTCTACCTGTAGTGTAGTGTAGTGTCTACCTGTAGTGTAGTGTCTGCCTGTAGTGTAGTGTAGTGTCTGCCTGTAGTGTAGTGTAGTGTCTGCCTGTAGTGTCTACCTGTAGTGTAGTGTCTGCCTGTAGTGTAGTGTAGTGTCTGCCTGTAGTGTAGTGTAGTGTCTGCCTGTAGTGTAGTGTCTGCCTGTAGTGTAGTGTAGTGTCTGCCTGTAGTGTAGTGTAGTGTCTGCCTGTAATGTAGTGTCGTGCCTGTAGTGTAGTGTAGTGTCTGCCTGTAGTGTAGTGTCTGCCTGTAGTGTAGTGTCTGCCTGTAGTGTAGTGTAGTCTCTACCTGTAGTGTAGTCTCTACCTGTAGTGTAGTGTCTGCCTGTAGTGTAGTGTAGTCTCTACCTGTAGTGTAGTGTAGTCTCTACCTGTAGTGTCTGCCTGTAGTGTAGCGTCTGCCTGTAGTGTAGTCTCTACCTGTAATGTAGTGTCTACCTGTAGTGTAGTGTAGTGTCTACCTGTAGTGTAGTGTAGTGTCTACCTGTAGTGTAGTGTAGTGTAGTGTCTACCTGTAGTGTAGTGTCTACCTGTAGTGTCTACCTGTAGTGTCTACCTGTAGTGTAGTGTCTACCTGTAGTGTAGTGTCTACCTGTAGTGTCTACCTGTAGTGTCTACCTGTAGTGTCTACCTGTAGTGTAGTGTCTACCTGTAGTGTAGTGTAGTGTCTACCTGTAGTGTAGTGTCTACCTGTAGTGTAGTGTCTACCTGTAGTGTCTACCTGTAGTGTCTACCTGTAGTGTAGTGTCTACCTGTAGTGTAGTGTAGTGTCTACCTGTAGTGTAGTGTCTACCTGTAGTGTAGTGTCTACCTGTAGTGTAGTGTAGTGTCTACCTGTAGTGTAGTGTCTACCTGACACAGATTGTCCCTGATGAATTAGTAAAGCTAACACTGGTCCAAATGGAGAACTAAATGGAACAGGGTTGTTTGTGGTCCTCAGTCCTGGTGGTGGGGCCTGTGACCTACTTACCCCAGCAGATAACACACTGGGGTGTCTGGAGAAAGGGAAGGGCTGAATGGTGTGTGTGGCTCAGTTGGTAGAGCATGATGCCTGCAATGCCAAGGGTCATGGGTTCGTTTCCTGCTGAGGCCACCCATACGTGAAAATGTATGTATGCATGACTGTCTTTGGATAAGACTCTTTGGACTAAGACTCTTTGGACTAAGACTCTTTGGACTAAGACTCTTTGGACTAAGTCTCTTTGGACTAAGACTCTTTGGACTAAGTCTCTTTGGACTAAGACTCCTCTTTGGACTAAGACTCCTCTTTGGACTAAGACTCCTCTTTGGACTAAGACTCCTCTTTGGACTAAGACTCCTCTTTGGACTAAGACTCGTCTTTGGACTAAGACTCGTCTTTGGACTAAGACTCGTCTTTGGACTAAGACTCCTCTTTGGACTAAGACTCCTCTTTGGACTAAGACTCCTCTTTGGACTAAGACCCCTCTTTGGACTAAGACTAGTGTCTGCTAAATGGCCTTCTGTTAGAACAGCACTGTGTTGTGTGGGATTCTAACCAGCATGGACAGTCCTTTTCTAGAATGACCTGGTATTATATGTGTGAGGTCAGCTCCCTCCAGGGTAACACTGTGGTGATATTTGACTGGATGATAAAACTGACCACACAAACAGACCAACCAGCAGTGATTTGTGTGTGTGACCGTTACTAGTTAGGTGTGTGTGCTGTGTTGAGTGTTTTACAGTATCTGCTGTAACAACCAGCGAGGAGGAGGAGGAGGAGGAGAGGCTAGGAGGTCATGGGAAATGAGGGGAGTGATTGGAGTTGCAGAGGGATGACAGTTCCCCCACGCATTACTACACACACACTGTACACACACTGTACACACACTGTACACAGCACACTGCACTTATAGACGACAGTACTGTTTCACCCACGCTCATTCAGCAGTCACTCACACATGCAACACCCATTATTACAGTCAAGTAAACAGACGCAATTCCAAACCACACATTCACATTACAGTCTCTCAACTCAACCTCCTCGCGCTGATGTAACCTCCAGTTAAATAAACTGTCCCACATACTGACCTCACTTAACCTTCCATCTAGCCTGCCAGGTCTTATCTCTCTCATAAACAGCTGAGGGTGAAGTGGAGGAATGTACACAGGACCTACAGAACGGAGCAGAGTGGATCAGAGCAGAGTAGAGGCCACGTCTCCTGTTAGTCCACTAGCCTTAATAACAGACAAGGAAACAGGTATGACATAAGGACAGTTGGCATCAGAATGCCTTGTGTATATAATGACTCTAGCTCCACCCCAACCATCTCACCTCTATGGGTCTAAGCCACGCCCACATCCCCTCTGATTGGTGCTTTGGTTAGCCTGGTTCCTCCTGAAAGATCCATTCTGACATTAACCATGTGCTGCCAGAGAATGGCCCTGCCAGCGCCACAACAGTGAGCCAAGATGGAGCTCAGTGGCTCCAATAGAGCCAGTCGCAGAGCAGCTGGTGTGATATTAAATATTAAGAGTGTGACCAGCTCCACCGCGGGCCTGCTGCTTTTGTTTGGCAGCCATGCTGGGCCTCTGATGGATAATAAGACCTGGGACCAGTCAGGCTAATGGGCTTCACAGCCAGGGAGATATTACACCTAGCCAGTAGCCTCACAGCCAGGGAGATATTACACCTAGCCAGTAGCCTCACAGCCAGGGAGATATTACACCTAGCCAGTAGCCTCACAGCCAGGGAGATATTACACCTAGCCAGTAGCCTCACAGCCAGGGAGATATTACACCTAGCCAGTAGCCTCACAGCCAGGGAGATATTACACCTAGCCAGTAGCCTCACAGCCAGGGAGATATTACACCTAGCCAGTAGCCTCACAGCCAGGGAGATATTACACCTAGCCAGTAGCCTCACAGCCAGGGAGATGCTACTAACCAGTTGCCTCACAGCCAGGGAGATATTACACCTAGCCAGTAGCGTCACAGCCAGGGAGATATTACACCTAGCCAGTAGCCTCACAGCCAGGGAGATATTACACCTAGCCAGTAGCCTCACAGCCAGGGAGATGTTACACCTAGCCAGTAGCCTCACAGCCAGGGAGATGTTACACCTAGCCAGTAGCCTCACAGCCAGGGAGATATTACACCTAGCCAGTAGCTTCACAGCCAGGGAGATATTACACGTAGCCAGTAGCCTCACAGCCAGGGAGATGTTACACCTAGCCAGTAGCCTCACAGCCAGGGAGATGTTACACCTAGCCAGTAGCCTCACAGCCAGGGAGATGTTACACCTAGCCAGTAGCCTCACAGCCAGGGGGATATTACACCTAGCCAGTAGCCTCACAGCCAGGGAGATATTACACCTAGCCAGTAGCCTCACAGCCAGGGAGATGTTACACCTAGCCAGTAGCCTCACAGCCAGGGAGATATTACACCTAGCCAGTAGCTTCACAGCCAGGGAGATATTACACCTAGCCAGTAGCCTCACAGCCAGGGAGATGTTACACCTAGCCAGTAGCCTCACAGCCAGGGAGATATTACACCTAGCCAGTAGCCTCACAGCCAGGGAAATGTTACACCTAGCCAGTAGCCTCACAGCCAGGGAGATGTTACACCTAGCCAGTAGCCTCACAGCCAGGGAGATATTACACCTAGCCAGTAGCCTCACAGCCAGGGAGATGTTACACCTAGCTAGCCATGCAGACCATCACAACTAGCCAGTTGCATGATAGCCAATACCACACACACCTACTATGGGCAGAATTCTCCCTTGTGTCCTCCTCCCAGAGTGCTAAGAACCTTGGCGTGATCCTGGACAACACCCTGTCGTTCTCCACTAACATCAAGGCGGTGACCCGATCCTGTAGGTTCATGCTCTACAACATTCGCAGAGTACGACCCTGCCTCACACAGGAAGCGGCGCAGGTCCTAATCCAGGCACTTGTCATCTCCCGTCTGGATTACTGCAACTCGCTGTTGGCTGGGCTCCCTGCCTGTGCCATTAAACCCCTACAACTCATCCAGAACGCCGCAGCCCGTCTGGTGTTCAACCTTCCCAAATTCTCTCACGTCACCCCGCTCCTCCGCTCTCTCCACTGGCTTCCAGTTGAAGCTCGCATCCGCTACAAGACCATGGTGATTGCCTACAGAGCTGTGAAGGGAACGGCACCTCCATACCTTCAGGCTCTGATCAGGCCCTACACCCAAACAAGGGCACTGCGTTCATCCACCTCTGGACTGCTGGCCCCCCTACCTCTGAGGAAGCACAGTTCCCGCTCAGCCCAGTCAAAACTGTTCGCTGCTCTGGCACCCCAATGGTGGAACAAGCTCCCTCATGACGCCAGGACAGCGGAGTCAATCACCACCTTCCGGAGACACCTGAAACCCCACCTCTTTTTAAGGAATACCTGGGATAGGATAAAGTAATCCTTCTAACCCCCCCCTAAAAGATTTAGATGCACTATTGTAAAGTGGTTGTTCCACTGGATATCATAAGGTGAATGCACCAATTTGTAAGTTGCTCTGGATAAGAGCGTCTGCTAAATGACGTAAATGGAAATGGAAATGTAATTCTTCAGGATTTGTTCAGCTGGTATAGTAGTTGTTCAGTGTAGTGTATCGTCGGTCTTGTTGACTTGCTATTCAGTGCGTATGTACAGCTGATATGGTCTACCAGACAGGAAGTATCTCTGAGAGGATGCAGCGATCCTAGCTGTCACTCAGCTGTCATCTTTAATGATACGCTCCTATCCTCCCCGAAGTCTCTCCTCCTCGTCTCCTCACCCCCCCTTTCTTCTCGTTTATCCGTCTCTTTCCTCCCTGTTAGTGGGTGACTACTGAGCAGGAACAGATTGGAACCCTTGTTGCCGTGACGTCTGGAGGACATAGATATTACAGCTTGTCAGACCTCTGATGTTATCTGGGTCGTGTGTGTACCGTTGATTGACAGGCTTCTCTCTCTTTGTTGCAGACGCCTTTGTGAACAGCCAGGAGTGGACCCTGAGCCGATCGGTACCAGAACTCAAAGTGGTGAGTCTGAAATTGGATACAAACGCTCCAGTGAGTCTTCTCCTGGACGTAGATGTACACAGACCAGGAATGAGGTCAAAACTTGAAACAGAATATAATTGCCTTCCTCTATATTCCATATTGTCTATATTCATGGATGCATCTGAGGCAGTCTTCTTCTGAAGCTCTTCTCAGCTTTATCCACTGCAGCACAACCATTCTGATTATTGCAAGTCAACGTAGAAGATATGCAAAACCAGGAAACAACCTCACTTCCCTGTTCTTCTTCTTCCTCCCCCAGGGCATTGTGGGTAACCTGGCCAGTGGGAAGTCTGCGCTGGTCCACAGGTACCTGACAGGAACATACGTCCAGGAGGAATCTCCAGAAGGTAAGACCAGGGTGCTCTCTACTGCTCACCACGTCTGTGTCTGTACCCGTGTGTGTCTGTCTGTACCCGTGTGTGTCTGTCTGTACCCGTGTGTGTCTTGTCTGTACCCGTGTGTGTCTGTCTGTACCCGTGTGTGTCTTGTCTGTACCCGTGTGTGTCTTGTCTGTACCCGTGTGTGTCTGTACCCGTGTGTCTGTACCCGTGTGTCTGTACCCGTGTGTCTGTACCCGTGTGTCTGTACCCGTGTGTGTCTGTCTGTACCCGTGTGCGTCTGTCTGTACCCGTGTGCGTCTCTCTGTGCCAGTGTGCGTCTGTACGTACCAGTGTGTGTCTCTCTGTGCCAGTGTGCGTCTGTACGTACCAGTGTGTGTCTGTACCAGTGTGTGTCTGTACGTGCCAGTGTGTGTCTGTACGTGCCAGTGTGTGTCTACGTGCCAGTGTGTGTCTACGTGCCAGTGTGTGTCTACGTGCCAGTGTGTGTCTACGTGCCAGTGTGTGTCTGTACGTGCCAGTGTGTGTCTACGTGCCTGTGTGTGTCTACGTGCCTGTGTGTGTCTGTGCCAGTGTGTGTCTACGTGCCTGTGTGTGTCTGTGCCAGTGTGTGTCTACGTGCCAGTGTGTGTCTACGTGCCAGTGTGTGTCTACGTGCCTGTGTGTGTCTACGTGCCTGTGTGTGTCTGTGCCAGTGTGTGTCTACGTGCCAGTGTGTGTCTGTGCCAGTGTGTGTCTGTGCCAGTGTGTGTCTACGTGCCAGTGTGTGTCTACGTGCCAGTGTGTGTCTACGTGCCAGTGTGTGTCTGTGCCAGTGTGTGTCTGTGCCAGTGTGTGTCTGTGCCAGTGTGTGTCTGTGCCAGTGTGTGTCTGTGCCAGTGTGTGTCTACGTGCCAGTGTGTGTCTACGTGCCAGTGTGTGTCTACGTGCCAGTGTGTGTCTACGTGCCAGTGTGTGTCTGTGCCAGTGTGTGTCTGTGCCAGTGTGTGTCTGTGCCTGTGTGTGTCTGTGCCTGTGTGTGTCTGTGCCTGTGTGTGTCTGTGCCAGTGTGTGTCTACGTGCCTGTGTGTCTGTGCCAGTGTGTGTCTGTGTCAGTGTGTGTCTGTGCCAGTGTGTGTCTGTGCCTGTGTGTGTCTACGTGCCTGTGTGTGTCTACGTGCCTGTGTGTGTCTGTGTCAGTGTGTGTCTGTGCCTGTGTGTGTCTGTGCCTGTGTGTGTCTGTGCCTGTGTGTGTCTGTGCCTGTGTGTGTCTGTGCCTGTGTGTGTCTGTGCCAGTGTGCGTCTGTGCCAGTGTGCGTCTGGCGTCTGTGCCAGTGTGCGTCTGTGCCAGTGTGCGTCTGTGCCAGTGTGCGTCTGTGCCAGTGTGCGTCTGTGCCAGTGTGCGTCTGTGCCAGTGTGCGTCTACGTGCCAGTGTGCGTCTACGTGCCAGTGTGCGTCTGTGCCAGTGTGCGTCTACGTGCCAGTGTGCGTCTACGTGCCAGTGTGCGTCTACGTGCCAGTGTGTGTCTGTGCCTGTGTGCGTCTACGTGCCAGTGTGTGTCTACGTGCCAGTGTGTGTCTACGTGCCTGTGTGCGTCTGTGCCAGTGTGCGTCTGTGCCAGTGTGCGTCTGTGCCTGTGTGCGTCTGTGCCAGTGTGCGTCTGTGCCAGTGTGCGTCTGTGCCAGTGTGCGTCTGTGCCAGTCAGTGGATGACTCTGAAATGGCTCCCTTTTCACTACTTTGTAGTAGGGCACTATATAGGGAATAGGGAATACTTTTCACTACTTTGTAGTAGGGCACTATATAGGGAATAGGGAATACTTTTCACTACTTTGTAGTAGGGCACTATATAGGGAATAGGGTGCCATTTCAGATACCCATGTCTGTCAGTCGATAGCAGTGTGGTTGGTTAGGAAAAAGCTTCCTAGAAAGCCTTAACAAATGAACTAGGGTGCCGTGCTCACGCTTAACTACACCGCCTGCTTAACCCAACTACCCAGCTACAAGGAGCTGGAGAGAGCAGTATGTTAGTCCTGCAGCTTCTCTCCCTGTTACCTCTCCTCTCCTGCACTCCAGGCTGCGTCTCAATAGTCCAGTGTCCTCTCCTCTCCTGCACTCCAGGCTGCGTCTCAATAGTCCAGTGTCCTCTCCTCTCCTGCACTCCAGGCTGCGTCTCAATAGTCCAGTGTCCTCTCCTCCACTCCAGGCTGCGTCTCAATAGTCCAGTGTCCTCTCCTCCACTCCAGGCTGCGTCTCAATAGTCCAGTGTCCTCTCCTCCACTCCAGGCTGCGTCTCAATAGTCCAGTGTCCTCTCCTCCACTCCAGGCTGCGTCTCAATAGTCCAGTGTCCTCTCCTCCACTCCAGGCTGCGTCTCAATAGTCCAGTGTCCTCTCCTCCACTCCAGGCTGCGTCTCAATAGTCCAGTGTCCTCTCCTGCACTCCAGGCTGCGTCTCAATAGTCCAGTGTCCTCCTTTAATGATCTCCTCTTCCCGTGTTCAGCTGCAGTAGTCTGAAAGAAGTGGACAGGTACCAGTCAGATACATGGTAGTCATCACTCATCTGTCGTATTGCTTTCAGCTCTCATGTGGCTTCATATCAATGCAGATGAAGGAAAGGAGATTAGGAGAGGAAGTCACCAGACACTATTGCGATGTAGCCCTTCATGTAGCGTTAGCGTGTTAGCATCATCAGTACAGTCCAGGCCCTGAGGAGACAAACAGCCATACTCTGCATCCATTATTGAAGCTAAGAGGAGGCACCCTGCCAGCTCTGCTCACCCACATATGGGAGCCCTCTCTACGCTCTACTTTCAGAGACCTAAGCATGTTAATATTTCAGCACTAACACTCATGTTCCTATGAGTCTGTGTAGAAAACGTTGCCTCATAAATGTACATTTGGCATTTTAGTCATTTAGCAGTCGCTCTTATCCAGAGAGACTTAACCCCAATTAAATGCAAGAGTAAAACTGTCAGATGATCTGTGTGTCCCACTGTATTTGTCTGTCAGTCACTCTTCCTAGCTGCTGGCTTGAGTCTGTGCATGCCAGTGGCAGGCTCAGGAATATCCAAAAAGAAAAATGTCAACAACTCAACGGGTGTTTTTCGCTTCTTTGCCTCTTGATTACAACAGTCAGCTGCCAAGAGAAACATAATCCAGCATTTGAAGGCAGAATAATGTGTTTTAGCGAAGTTAAAATGACAAGCCTTAGGTCTTTGATCCAGGCAAATTCTTGGCACCGCTGCCCATCTAGGAAGTGTTTCCACCCAAAAGAACTCTGATATAATTGTTGCATGACCAATGGCCTAACAAAAATAGAAAATCCCTGCTTGATCACACACACTGTCTTAACCACCTATCTAAAAATGGATGCTCCCAAGACGGTCCCCAGTTCTCCTGGTAATTGATTGAGTTGTAGGCTGCTGTAGTTGCTCCTACGGCCTAGCCTAGTACCCACCTAACCACACAGCTACGGCCTAGCCTAGTAACCACCTAACCACACAGCTACGGCCTAGCCTAGTACCCACCTAACCACACAGCTACGGCCTAGCCTAGTACCCACCTAACCACACAGCTACGGCCTAGCCTAGTAACCACCTAACCACACAGCTACGGCCTAGCCTAGTACCCACCTAACCACACAGCTACGGCCTAGCCTAGTAACCACCTAACCACACAGCTACGGCCTAGCCTAGTACCCACCTAACCACACAGCTACGGCCTAGCCTAGTAACCACCTAACCACACAGCTACGGCCTAGCCTAGTAACCACCTAACCACACAGCTACGGCCTAGCCTAGTACCCACCTAACCACACAGCTACGGCCTAGCCTAGTAACCACCTAACCACACAGCTACGGCCTAGCCTAGTAACCACCTAACCACACAGCTACGGCCTAGCCTAGTAACCACCTAACCACACAGCTACGGCCTAGCCTAGTAACCACCTAACCACACAGCTACGGCCTAGCCTAGTAACCACCTAACCACACAGCTACGGCCTAGCCTAGTAACCACCTAACCACACAGCTACGGCCTAGCCTAGTAACCACCTAACCACACAGCTACGGCCTAGCCTAGTAACCACCTAACCACACAGCTACGGCCTAGCCTAGTAACCACCTAACCACACAGCTACGGCCTAGCCTAGTAACCACCTAACCACACAGCTACGGCCTAGCCTAGTAACCACCTAACCACACAGCTGCAGAGCCGCTAACCAGGCTTATTCTTAGTGTGTAGACTGGAGTCTGCAGAGGGAATGGCAGCTAGTACTGACTGCTGTGGTGGTCTCTCCCAGGTCCTCTCAGACACACAGCGTATGAATGGACACATTATGATAGGTTATAATACACCAACCCAAACACACCTGGCTCTTTTCACAACGTTCTCACAACGTCACCGCAACGTGCTGGCTGCCATGTTAACACAACGTAAGGGCCCAGTGTAGATGGCGTAAAGCAGGATAGTTGTGTGTGAGGTTATGGTAGGTCATGTGACAGACAGCGTCGTCGTGTTAAGAGTTTTTAGGAAGCTTGCCTCCACAGCTACTAGAATCTGTTTAAATACCTGCTCTTCTACCACCCACTGACTGACCAGGAATGATGTGATAACCCCACTGCACTCTCCCTACCCCCTCTCCTCTCACAGCTCTAGGCTGTACACTCAACCTGGGATGCTTGGTCTTCTCTCTAGCCTCTCTGACCTAGGGTGAATCTATGCAGTGTCTCTGTCTCTGTCTGTCTCTGTCTGTCTGTCTGTCTGTCTCTCTGTGTGTTTAATTTGAACTGAGAATATAACTCTCCTGCACCTTGGATTTGCTTTTATTTCCTGTCTTTTTTCTTGGCTGCATTTGTAACTAGCTGACGTGGATGCAGGTAACTATCCTCTTGTCTCATTCTGTGTGTCTGTCTGTGTGTCTGTGGCCCTTGTGGAATGTTTTCCTCTCTGCTCTAGGGCCTTATCATTTCACAGTAGCAGCTTGATAATAGGTCAGGTTGCTCATAATCATTCCAGATATCACCACAACAATGCATTCTGTAGCTAAAGTGCTACTCTGAATGGCCACAAGCCAGGTAACTCCCACTTAGACAATCTAGTGTGACAGTCAAGCGAGCAGCTAGATGATGAACCTGATCAAGTTTCTGCTGTGCTAACATTTAGCTTGTTGCTTCACGTAGCTAACCCTCTCCTTTTCACTCTGTCACTCTGTCTGTTTAATTTGTGGAGCCACAACTCACCCCTTCTCTATATGTACACACACACCCACACACACACACACACACACACACACACACACACACACACACACACACACGCAGCTGACTCAGCAGAGAGCAGAGCTGCACCACTACCTCCAATGGGGCGGCAGGTAGCCTAGTGGTTAGAGCGTTGGACTAGTAACCAGCAGGTAATCTAGTGGTTAGAGCGTTGGACCAGTAACCAGCAGGTAGCCTAGTGGTTAGAGCGTTGGACTAGTAACCAGCAGGTAGAGCGTTGGACCAGTAACCAGCAGGTAGCCTAGTGGTTAGAGCGTTGGACTAGTAACCAGCAGGTAGCCTAGTGGTTAGAGCGTTGGACCAGTAACCAGCAGGTAGCCTAGTGGTTAGAGCGTTGGACCAGGAACCAGCAGGTAGCCTAGTGGTTAGAGCGTTGGACTAGTAACCAGCAGGTAGAGCGTTGGACCAGTAACCAGCAGGTAGCCTAGTGGTTAGAGCGTTGGACTAGTAACCAGCAGGTAGCCTAGTGGTTAGAGCGTTGGACTAGTAACCAGCAGGTAGAGCGTTGGACCAGTAACCAGCAGGTAGCCTAGTGGTTAGAGCGTTGGACTAGTAACCAGCAGGTAGCCTAGTGGTTAGAGCGTTGGACCAGGAACCAGCAGGTAGCCTAGTGGTTAGAGCGTTGGACCAGTAACCAGCAGGTAGCCTAGTGGTTAGAGCGTTGGACCAGTAACCAGCAGGTAGCCTAGTGGTTAGAGCGTTGGACCAGTAACCAGCAGGTAGCCTAGTGGTTAGAGCGTTGGACCAGTAACCAGCAGGTAGCCTAGTGGTTAGAGCGTTGAACCAGTAACCAGCAGGTAGCCTAGTGGTTAGAGCGTTTGACTAGTAACCAGCAGGTAGCCTAGTGGTTAGAGCGTTGGACCAGTAACCAGCAGGTAGCCTAGTGGTTAGAGCATTGGACCAGTAACCAGCAGGTAGCCTAGTGGTTAGAGCGTTGGACTAGTAACCAGCAGGTACAGCGTTGGACCAGTAACCAGCAGGTAGCCTAGAGGTTAGAGCGTTGGACCAGTAACCAGCAGGTAGCCTAGTGGTTAGAGCATTGGACTAGTAACCAGCAGGTAGCCTAGTGGTTAGAGCGTTGGACTAGTAACCAGCAGGTAGAGCGTTGGACCAGTAACCAGCAGGTAGCCTAGAGGTTAGAGCGTTGGACCAGTAACCAGCAGGTAGCCTAGTGGTTAGAGCGTTGGACCAGGAACCAGCAGGTAGCCTAGTGGTTAGAGCGTTGGACCAGTAACCAGCAGGTAGCCTAGTGGTTAGAGCGTTGGACCAGTAACCAGCAGGTAGCCTAGTGGTTAGAGCGTTGGACCAGTAACCAGCAGGTAGCCTAGTGGTTAGAGCGTTGAACCAGTAACCAGCAGGTAGCCTAGTGGTTAGAGCGTTTGACTAGTAACCAGCAGGTAGCCTAGTGGTTAGAGCGTTGGACCAGTAACCAGCAGGTAGCCTAGTGGTTAGAGCGTTGGACTAGTAACCAGCAGGCAGCCTAGTGGTTAGAGCATTGGACCAGTAACTAGCAGGTAGCCTAGTGGTTAGAGCGTTGGACTAGTAACCAGCAGGTAGCCTAGTGGTTAGAGCGTTGGACCAGTAACCAGCAGGTAGCCTAGTGGTTAGAGCGTTGGACCAGTAACCAGCAGGTAGCCTAGTGGTTAGAGCATTGGACCAGTAACCAGCAGGTAGCCTAGTGGTTAGAGCGTTGGGCCAGTAACCAGCAGGTAGCCTAGTGGTTAGAGCGTTGGGCCAGTAACCAGCAGGTAGCCTAGTGGTTAGAGCGTTGGACCAGTAACCAGCAGGTAGCCTAGTGGTTAGAGCGTTGGACCAGTAACCAGCAGGTAGCCTGGTGGTTAGAGCGTTGGACTAGTAACCAGCAGGTAGCCTAGTGGTTAGAGCGTTGGGCCAGTAACCAGCAGGTAGCCTAGTGGTTAGAGCCTTGGACCAGTAACCAGCAGGTAGCCTAGTGGTTAGAGCGTTGGACCAGTAACCAGCAGGTAGCCTAGTGGTTAGAGCGTTGGACCAGTAACCAGCAGGTAGCCTGGTGGTTAGAGCGTTGGACCAGTAACCAGCAGGTAGCCTAGTGGTTAGAGCGTTGGACCAGTAACCAGCAGGTAGCCTAGTGGTTAGAGTGTTGGACTAGTAACCGAAAGGTTGTTGGATCAAATCCCCGAGCTGACAAGGTAAAAATCTGTGGTTCTGCCTGAACAGAACTGTTCCCCGGTAGGCCTTCATTGTAAATAAGAATTTGTTCTTAACTGACCTGCCTAGTTAGGTTAAATAAATAAATAAAATTAAAAGAAAATATATATATAATATATATATATGACATAGATATATATATAAAATGAGGATTTTCTCTGCGTACAAGTACGAGGGTGTGTGTATTTTGGTGCATATTTATAATTAGGGATTTTCCATACACATTTTCTTATTTTTCCTGTGCATGGATGGAGTCCACTTGGAGCTGCTTGGAGAGCAGAGAGGCCCTCTCTCTTCAAGAGGCCCTCGCCAGAGCGCTCAAAATACCCACCATGCTTCAGTCTATAACTGGACTGTGCCCCCGCCACCTCTTTCCTCCCCCATGCCCCACCCAGCCCTCCGCCAATCTCCCCCCTGAGCAGATTGGAGGGGGCTTCCTTCCATAACCCCGCAGCTGGAAAAAGCTGGAAAATACTTTGGGAAGAGCTGCTGCTGTGTGGTGCTGGCTGGCTGACTGACCCATGGCCTAGCCTCTTCCTGTTACACACACACACACACACACACACACACACACACACACACACACACACACACACACACACACACACACACACACACACACACACACACACACACAAACACAAACACAAACAGCCAGTTAACCATGTCATTATGGGTTCCCTGCCTGGCCTGGCTCACATTCCAATCCCCAAACACCACAGATATGGTTAGCAGCAGCTCACATTCCAATCCCCAAACACCACAGATATGGTTAGCAGCGGCTCACATTCCAATTCCCAAACACCACAGATATGGTTAGCAGCGGCTCACATTCCAATCCCCAAACACCACAGATATGGTTAGCAGCGGCTCACATTCCAACCCCCAAACACCACAGATATGGTTAGCAGCGGCTCACATTCCAATCCCCAAACACCACAGATATGGTTAGCAGCGGCTCACATTCCAATCCCCAAACACCACAGATATGGTTAGCAGCGGCTCACATTCCAACCCCCAAACACCACAGATATGGTTAGCAGCGGCTCACATTCCAATCCCCAAACACCACAGATATGGTTAGCAGCGGCTCCCATTCCAATCCCCAAACATCACAGATATGGTTAGCAGCGGCTCACATTCCAACCCCCAAACACCACAGATATGGTTAGCAGCGGCTCACATTCCAATCCCCAAACACCACAGATATGGTTAGCAGCGGCTCACATTCCAAACCCAAACACCACAGATATGGTTAGCAGCGGCTCACATTCCAACCCCCAAACACCACAGATATGGTTAGCAGCGGCTCACACACTTCAGACCTGAGCTATATTAGAGGGTATTTTTGACAGTTAAACGGCTTTATTTTCGGACATCATTTTTTGTGTGTAAAAGTGCGCTTCATGCCATGCACACTAAGTTCCCTATAACTTGGGGATGCAATGTCTTGCTATAGGAGACAGACCACTCTAAAGTGTGTTGGTGTTTCTGCTTTAAGGGGTGCTAGACTGATGGCCAGTCTCTTTAACCAGGGACTAAAACCCCGTGTTGTTGTCCCCCTGTGGGTCTAGGGAGTCAGACAGGGTTTTGCAGAAGGTCGATGATGATGACTCCACATGGTGTGTCCTGAGGCCAAGGTTTGGTCTCTGTGTGCGACACGTTCTGCACAGTGTGTTCAGTCTGTCCCGGACCTGGCCCGTTGTTTTCTCTCTCTCTCCCTTCATCTCTCTCCCCCTCTCTCTTCATCTCTTTCCCCCTCTCTCTTCATCTCTCTCTCTTTCTCTCTCTCTTCATCTCTCTTTCTCTCTCTCTTCATCTCTCTCTCTCTCTCTCTTCATCTCTCTCTCAGTGCAGGCAGATAGTTAGATGTCAGTAATGCTATGCTACGTGACACTATGTTACAGCAGTGATTCCCATCCTTGTTTGGTTACTGTACCACCAACTGAATTTTGCTCTGCCCAGAGTACCTATGAATTTTACCAGTAGGCCTATGATCTCATGGATAGGCCAAGTACCCCCTGTGGATAGGCCAAGTACTCCCAGTTGGGAACACTGAGCTACATGACACTCCCATAGGCTGGCTCCCATAGGCTGGCTCCCATAGGCTGGCTCCCATAGGCTGGCTCCCATAGGCTGGCTCCCCAAGGCTGGCTCCCCAAGGCTGGCTCCCCAAGGCTGCTTAAGCCCCGGGACAGGAAGTACTTTACCACTCCCCCCTTGGTCACGTCCTATACCGTCTGACCTTTCCATCTGAGGTCAAGGTTCATAGGTCAGCCTAAGAGCATCTAGGCCAGAGAATAGGGTGTTGGTGGAGGAGTTGAAGGTCATATTGTGAGAGAACATCATTCTAACAGTTCTCATAGATAAAACATGTTTTTTTGAGGAATGACCTGCTGGAATGTGTTGTGTTCAATGGCACACACACACACACACACACACACACACACACACACACACACACACACACACACACACACACACACACACACACACAGAGCTGTCATCTCTGTGTGTGGTTTACCTGTACAGCAGCGTTCCTCTCATTCTCCTGTGGGTAGTCATTATCACCATCTAGTCCTGGACAGCTGACATCTTCAGTGTGTGTGTGTGTGTGTGTGTGCGTGTGTGTGTGTCCATTGATCATGTCTCCTTATCACTACCATAACCTCATCAAATCATGTTTACTAGCCATTTATTACATCATCAACAGTTAATTGAATTCACTCTAGCTGGTCTAACTCTAAAAAGCTATCCTGCTGAGGTATCAACAGATGAAATGTGACATTGGACTAAAAGCTAAGTGACTTTAGTTTTACTGTGGTTATTCATGTAGTATTTGATCCGTCTCCATGTTCGTCCCTCTCCTCTCTCTCATCCTATGTGTTGTTCCTGCAGGGGGCCGTTTTAAGAAGGAGATAGTGGTGGACGGACAGAGCAACCTATTGCTAATCAGAGACGAAGGAGGCCCTCCAGAGGCTCAGGTTGGGATTACAGCTGTATTAACATGGCTGTATTAACATGGCTGTATGTATTAACATGGCTGTATGTATTAACATGGCTGTATGTATTAACATGGCTGTCAGGCTGTATTAACATGGCTGTATTAACATGGCTGTATTAACATGGCTGTATTAACATGGCTGTATGTATAACATGGCTGTATTAACATGGCTGTATTAACATGGCTGTATGTATTAACATGGCTGTATGTATTAACATGGCTGTATTAACATGGCTGTATTAACATGGCTGTATTAACATGGCTGTATTAACATGGCTGTATGTATTAACATGGCTGTATTAACATGGCTGTATGTATTAACATGGCTGTATTAACATGGCTACATGGATGTATTAACATGGCTGTATTAACATGGCACTATCATCTGTGGTTGATGACAGGGTGGGTTTCCTGTACACAGACTAAACCGATTTAGTCCGAGAGTAAAACTCCACTTTATTAGAATTCTCTGTTGATCATCCTTTTTAATCCAGAACGAGTGTTAGTCTGCGTCCTGGAAACGGATGCTCTCTAACCTAACCACACATGCAGTCTGAACCACTAACCTGTGTTAAAGCTACAATCCTTATTTGAAACAATATTAAAAGCGTAGCCCCGCCCCTGTTTTGGTAAAAAGCTGAGAAATGTTGCCACTCTAGTTCATAGGGTTATGGACACCTGCACTGACCATCCATATCATATCAAACGTAGCATTTTAACCAGGTTTTCAGGCTATATAGTGTGTGTTTACATACATTGGCGTAAAACAAGCTTGTATTTTGGTTTCTGTTGGGCTACGACAGTTGAACTAAGCTCATGAGGCAAGTTATATTCTTCAAGAATCAATTGGGTGTGTGTGTGTGTGTGTGTGTGTGTGTGTGTGTGTGTGTGTGTGTGTGTGTGTGTGTGTGTGTGTGTGTGTGTGTGTGTGTGTGTGTGTGTGTGTGTGTGTGTGTGTGTGTGTGTGTGTATAATTAATTTAGAAGTCCAAAAATAGATGTAGCAACTAAGGATTCTAGCTTTAACCTTACTGTCCTTGTCTCTCTCCCGCTCTCTCTCTTTCCCCCTTCTCTCTTCCTCTGTCTCTCTCCCGCTCTCTCTCTTTCCCCCCTCTCTCTTCCTCTGTCTCTCTCCCGTTCTCTTCCTCTGTCTCTCTCCCGCTCTCTCACTTTCCCCCCTCTCTCTTCCTCTGTCTCTCTCCCGCTCTCTCTCTTTCCCCCCTCTCTCTTCCTCTGTCTCTCTCCCGCTCTCTCTCTTCCCCCCTCTCTCTTCCTCTGTCTCTCTCCCGCTCTCTTCCTCTGTCTCTCTCCCGCTCTCTCTCTTTCCCCCCTCTCTCTTCCTCTGTCTCTCTCCCGTTCTCTCACTTTCCCCCCTCTCTCTTCCTCTGTCTCTCTCCCGCTCTCTCACTTTCCCCCCGCTCTCTTCCTCTGTCTCTCTCCCGCTCTCTCACTTTCCCCCCCTCTCCTCTGTCCTCTCCCGCCCCCTCCCCCCTCTCTCCCGCCCTCCCGCTCTCTCTCTCCCCCCCTCTCTCCTCTCCTCTCCCGCCCCCTCCCCTCTCTCTCCCGCCCTCCCGCTCTCTCCTTTCCCCCCTCTCTCTTCCTCTGTCTCTCTCCCGCTCTCTCACTTTCCCCCCTCTCTCTTCCTCTGTCTCTCTCCCGCTCTCTCCTTTCCCCCCTCTCTCTTCCTCTGTCTCTCTCCCGCTCTCTCTCTTCCCCCCCCTCTCTCTGTCCTCTCCCGCCTCTCTCTCCCCCCCCTCTCCTCGTCTCCCCCGCCTCTCCTCCCCCTCTCCTCCTGTCTCTCTCCCGCTCTCTCTCTTCCCCCCCTCTCTCCTCTCCTCTCCCGCCCCCTCCCCCCTCTCTCCCCCTCTCTCCCGCTCTCTCTCCCCCCTCTCTCTTCCTCTGTCTCTCTCCCTCTCTCTCTCTTCCCCCCCTCTCTCTTCCTCTGTCTCTCTCCCGCTCTCTCTCTTTCCCCCCTCTCTCTTCCTCTGTCTCTCTCCCGCTCTCTCACTTTCCCCCCTCTCTCTTCCTCTGTCTCTCTCCCGCTCTCTCACTTTCCCCCCTCTCTCTTCCTGTCTCTCTCCCGCTCTCTCTCTTTCCCCCCTCTCTCTTCCTCTCTCTCTCCCGCTCTCTCACTTTCCCCCCTCTCTCTTCCTCTCTCTCTCCCGCTCTCTCACTTTCCCCCCTCTCTCTTCCTCTGTCTCTCTCCCTCTCTCTCTCTTTCCCCCCTCTCTCTTCCTCTGTCTCTCTCCCGCTCTCTCTCTTCCCCCCCTCTCTCTTCCTCTGTCTCTCTCCCGCTCTCTCTCTTTCCCCCTTCTCTCTTCCTCTGTCTCTCTCCCGCTCTCTCACTTTCCCCCCTCTCTCTTCCTCTCTCTCTCCCGCTCTCTCACTTTCCCCCCTCTCTCTCCTCTCTCTCTCCCGCTCTCTCACTTTCCCCCTCTCTCTTCCTCTCTCTCTCCCCCCCTCTCTCTTCCCCCCCTCTCTCTTCCTCTGTCTCTCTCCCTCTCTCTCTCTCCCCCCCTCTCTCTTTCCCCCCTCTCTCTTCCTCTGTCTCTCCAGTTTTCCCTGTGGGTGGATGCAGTGATATTTGTGTTCAGTCTGGAGGATGAGATCAGTTTCCAGACAGTCTACCATTACTACAGCCGCATGGCTAACTACCGCAACACTGCTGAGGTACCTCTGGTGCTGGTGGGGACGCAAGGTGAGACACACACACACACACACGCACACACACGCACACACACACACACACGCACACACACGCACACACACACACACACACACACACACACACACACACTGGCACGCAGAGACGCACACACACTGGCACGCAGAGACGCACACACACGGGCACGCAGAGACACACACACACACTGGCACGCAGAGACACACACACACACACTGGCACGCAGAGACACACACACACACACTGGCACGCAGAGACACACACACACACACTGGCACGCAGAGACGCACACACACTGGCACGCAGAGACGCACACACTGGCACGCAGAGACACACACACACACACACACTGGCACGCAGAGACACACACACGCACTGGCACGCAGAGACACACACACACACACACACACACACACACACTGGCACGCAGAGACACCACACACACACACACACACTGGCACGCAGAGACACACACACACACACACACTGGCACGCAGAGACACACACACACACACACACTGGCACGCAGAGACACACACACGCAGAGACACACACACACACTGGCACGCAGAGACACACACACACACTGGCACGCAGAGACACACACACACTTGCACGCAGAGACACACACACACTGGCACGCAGAGACACACACACACACTGGCACGCAGAGACACACACACACACTGGCACGCAGAGACACACACACACACTGGCACGCAGAGACACACACACAAAGTGCATGAACAGAATACTTGGTTACACCATTGTTCCATACACTTTGTTGCATCTTTTGTCCAGCTATCTGAAGTCCCTTCCTTGGAGTGCCTCTGCCACCTAACGCCTGTTTGGAATTACTGCAATAAGACATGCACTTCCTCTCTATCAGCACTAGAGGGCGCCACATGATTGGCTATTTCTGTGATTGCAGACGCTATCAGCTCAGCCAATCCCCGGGTCATCGATGACACGCGAGCACGCAAGCTGTCCAACGACCTGAAGCGTTGCACCTACTATGAGACGTGTGCCACCTACGGCCTCAATGTGGAACGGGTCTTCCAGGACGGTAAGACTACTCCACCGGAGATGTTATAGAAAACTAAGATAACTAACCTACGGCCTCAATGTGGAACGGGTCTTCCAGGACGGTAAGACTACTCCACCGGAGATGTTATAGAAAACTAAGATAACTCACCCTTTGAGTTGTCTGTTCTAACTCAACAATAACTGTAGATTCAACACAACTTAGATACAGGAAGTTGGGAGACAGACTTATGAGAATAGACATTTTAGAATGTGTTTATGCAGGTTAAATGTTTCTCACAGGTTGTGGATTTGGTTTCATTTGGGGTAGCAAGTATCAGCCATAAAATACAGTTGGTCAGCTGAACCCACTACCTGTAATTCATACATCTCTACAGTGTGCAGCCAAAGCTCCTTCCTTCCTTCATAAAGACATGACAGGAAACAGCAAGGTGACATTCCCCCTGATGACTGGCCGTTTGCTTGGTCGTAATCATCTGTCAATGAACCATTAAATGGACCCTCTCACCTATTTAGCTGAACAGAACCGCAATTCCATTTTATAATACAGGGAGGGGAGCGGGCTGAGTCACAATGTCCCTCTTATGGACAACGGCGCCCAGTCCAGCAGCACCAGCCATTCGCTGGCCACGTCACATGATCTCAACCAGCATGGAGAAATACATAAAACACATGATGAGGAATGAGAGGGAGAGGATGGCTCAAGAAATTTGGCTGACCTTTAACTCCAAAATATATATGGCTGTTCTTGGACTCCCTTTTCCATCAAGAAATATGGCTGACCTTGGACACCCTTTGCCCCTGAGAAATATGGCTGACCTTTCATTCCCTCTTCATTAAAGTGTCCATGTCTCCATAGAAAGTATGAGAAGGTCTGCACTCACTACTGTAAGTCTCTGGATAAGAGCGTCTGATCAGTGACTCATGTCAGAATGGCTCCATGAAGCCACAGTGTTGTCTAGCTAGACTCTGTTCAGAATGGACCTGTATGGTCTATAGCAGCTTGTTGGAGGCGATGTCTTCTAGAAGTCTTCACTATACTACTATAGTGTGGTCACCCATGTTAATATCAGGTAGGAGCCCTGCTCCAGTAAGAGTCAATCCTGAGGCTGTTCTGCTATATCACCTATATTAATCACCAAGCTGTAACTCATGAATAAAGCTGGGGTGTCATCATGGGCCCAGCTAGGCTGTAATTAGTGAAATATATGGCATGCAATCAGTGGTTCATTACCAGCAGCCCCCGATACACCAAATCATCCTCCACAATGACAAGTGTCTCTCTGTGTGTCTCTCTGTGTGTCTCTCTGTGTGTCTCTCTGTGTGTCTCTCTGTGTGTCTCTCTGTGTGTGTGTCTCTCTGTGTGTCTCTCTGTGTGTGTCTCTGTGTGTGTGTCTCTCTGTGTGTCTCTCTGTGTGTGTGTCTCTCTCTGTGTCTCTCTGTCTCTCTGTGTGTGTGTCTCGCTGTGTGTGTGTCTCGCTGTGTGTCTCTCTGTGTGTGTGTCTCGCTGTGTGTGTGTCTCGCTGTGTGTGTGTCTCGCTGTGTGTGTGTGTGTGTCGCTGTGTGTGTGTGTGTGTCGCTGTGTGTGTGTGTGTGTCGCTGTGTGTGTGTGTGTGTCACTCTAGTCTGCTGGACTCATTGCTGTTTTATTTCCACTTGTATCACAAAATGCTATTTTCTGTAACCAAGAACGTGGATTTCGAAATGATTCATCATGAAATGAATGATGGTAAACATGATAAATCTAAAACCCTTAATGACCATTGTGTGTCCAGGTGAGAAAAGGTTGTCATTACATTGACTGACCACTAGAGAGCAGTAGGTGAATACACATGAAGACTGTTGTGATCTCTTCAGACCAGCGTTTCAGTGGAGCCCTGCTGGTGTCCATCTGAAAGTCTCTTTCAATATGACTACTGAGGCTCTGTTTTCAGACATGATCAAATGCAAGACATTTATAATCAGTTTTTCATTATGCACTCTTGAAATCAGACTGTGGTGTTTCCAACCTGAATCCATCGATAGATGGTTTGAAAGAGTAAAAGAGGTCTCAGTGGATTTACAAGTGGTTTAGAAGTGGTTTGGGGTGTCAGACAGCAGCCGCCAGACTGCCTCCAGACAGACAGTAGCCTCCAGACTGACAGACAGTAGCCTCCAGACTGACAGACAGTAGCCTCCAGACTGACAGACAGTAGCCTCCAGACTGACAGACAGTAGCCTCCAGACTGACAGACAGTAGCCTCCAGACTGACTGACTGACAGTAGCCTCCAGACTGACTGACAGTAGCCTCCAGACTGCCTCCAGACTGACTGACAGTAGCCTCCAGACTGACTGACAGTAGCCTCCAGACTGACTGACAGTAGCCTCCAGACTGCCTCCAGACTGACTGACAGTAGCCTCCAGACTGCCTCCAGACTGACTGACAGTAGCCTCCAGACTGACTGACAGTAGCCTCCAGACTGACTGACAGTAGCCTCCAGACTGACTGACAGTAGCCTCCAGACTGACTGACAGTAGCCTCCAGACTGCCTCCAGACTGACTGACAGTAGCCTCCAGACTGACTGACAGTAGCCTCCAGACTGCCTCCAGACTGACTGACAGCAGCCTCCAGACTGACTGACAGCAGCCTCCAGACTGACTGACAGCAGCCTCCAGACTGACTGACAGCAGCCTCCAGACTGACAGACAGCAGCCTCCAGACTGACTGACTGACTGACAGCAGCCTCCAGACTGACAGACAGCAGCCTCCAGACTGACTGACTGACTGACAGCAGCCTCCAGACTGACTGACTGACTGACAGCAGCCTCCAGACTGACTGACTGACTGACAGCAGCCTCCAGACTGACTGACTGACTGACAGCAGCCTCCAGACTGACTGACTGACAGCAGCCTCCAGACTGACTGACTGACTGACTGACAGCAGCCTCCAGACTGACTGACAGCAGCCTCCAGACTGACTGACTGACTGACAGCAGCCTCCAGACTGACTGACTGACTGACAGCAGCCTCCAGACTGACTGACTGACTGACAGCAGCCTCCAGACTGACTGACAGTAGCCTCCAGACTGACTGACTGACAGTAGCCTCCAGACTGACTGACAGTAGCCTCCAGACTGACTGACAGTAGCCTCCAGACTGCCTCCAGACTGACTGACAGTAGCCTCCAGACTGACTGACAGTAGCCTCCAGACTGACTGACTGACTGACAGCAGCCTCCAGACTGACTGACTGACTGACTGACAGCAGCCTCCAGACTGACTGACAGCAGCCTCCAGACTGACTGACTGACTGACAGCAGCCTCCAGACTGACTGACTGACTGACAGCAGCCTCCAGACTGACTGACTGACTGACAGCAGCCTCCAGACTGACTGACTGACAGTAGCCTCCAGACTGACTGACTGACAGTAGCCTCCAGACTGACTGACTGACAGTAGCCTCCAGACTGACTGACAGTAGCCTCCAGACTGCCTCCAGACTGACTGACAGTAGCCTCCAGACTGACTGACAGTAGCCTCCAGACTGCCTCCAGACTGACTGACTGACTGACAGCAGCCTCCAGACTGACTGACAGCAGCCTCCAGACTGACTGACTGACTGACAGCAGCCTCCAGACTGACTGACTGACTGACAGCAGCCTCCAGACTGACTGACTGACTGACAGCAGCCTCCAGACTGACTGACTGACAGCAGCCTCCAGATCTATTCCTACTCCAGGGAAATCAGCTGGATCTGAAGGTGTTCAGTTTACTCATTCTCTCTATGGGAACCCCGGCCCTGCAGCACACACTTCTCTGGGATTTGATGGGTGTGTGTGTGTGTGGGGTGTGTGTGTGTGTGTGTGTGTGTGTGTGTGTGTGTGTGTGTGTGTGTGTGTGTGTGTGTGTGTGTGTGTGTGTGTGTGTGTGTGTGTGTGTGTGTGTGTGTGTGTGTGTGTGTGTGTGTGTGTGTGTGTGTGTGTGTGTGTGTGTGTGTGTGCGCGTGTTAGTTTATGTACAGTGAGATGATTGTAACAGCCCTCTGTTTTGGTGAGTGCAGCCGATGCAGCCGGCTCTAGATAGATACCATCCCAGTGTCAACTAGGCTATATACACAGGGACCAGTACTGAGTCAATGATAACTAGGCTATATACACAGGAACCAGTACCGAGTCAATGATAACTAGGCTATATACACAGGAACCAGTACAGAGTCAATGATAACTAGGCTATATACACAGGAACCAGTACTGAGTCAATGATAACTAGGCTATATACACAGGAACCAGTACAGAGTCAATGATAACTAGGCTATATACACAGGAACCAGTACCGAGTCAATGATAACTAGGCTATATACACAGGAACCAGTACAGAGTCAATGATAACTAGGCTATATACACAGGAACCAGTACCAAGTCAATGATAACTAGGCTATATACACAGGAACCAGTACAGAGTCAATGATAACTAGGCTATATACACAGGAACCAGTACTGAGTCAATGATAACTAGGCTATATACACAGGAACCAGTACCGAGTCAATGATAACTAGGCTATATACACAGGAACCAGTACAGAGTCAATGATAACTAGGCTATATACACAGGAACCAGTACCGAGTCAATGATAACTAGGCTATATACACAGGAACCAGTACTGAGTCAATGATAACTAGGCTATATACACAGGAACCAGTACTGAGTCAATGATAACTAGGCTATATACACAGGAACCAGTACTGAGTCAATGATAACTAGGCTATATACACAGGAACCAGTACAGAGTCAATGATAACTAGGCTATATACACAGGAACCAGTACCGAGTCAATGATAACTAGGCTATATACACAGGAACCAGTACTGAGTCAATGATAACTAGGCTATATACACAGGAACCAGTACAGAGTCAATGATAACTAGGCTATATACACAGGAACCAGTACCGAGTCAATGATAACTAGACTATATACACAGGAACCAGTACTGAGTCAATGATAACTAGACTATATACACAGGAACCAGTACAGAGTCAATGATAACTAGGTTATATGCACAGGAACCAGTACTGAATCAATGATAACTAGGTTATATACACAGGAACCAGTACCGAGTCAATGATAACTAGACTATATACACAGGAACCAGTACAGAGTCAATGATAACTAGGTTATATGCACAGGAACCAGTACTGAATCAATGATAACTAGGTTATATACACAGGAACCAGTACCGAGTCAATGATAACTAGGCTATATACACAGGAACCAGTACCGAGTCAATGATAACTAGGCTATATACACAGGAACCAGTACCGAGTCAATGATAACTAGGCTATATACACAGGAACCAGTACAGAGTCAATGATAACTAGGTTATATACACAGGAACCAGTACCGAGTCAATGATAACTAGGCTATATACACAGGAACCAGTACAGAGTCAATGATAACTAGGTTATATACACAGGAACCAGTACCGAGTCAATGATAACTAGGTTATATACACAGGAACCAGTACAGAGTCAATGATAACTAGGTTATATAAATGTGTAAATCCTCTGTGTGCTGCTGAGCCAGGAAGGAGCTTTAGAGACTGAATACCCTGCTATTATCCTGTTAGTTGTTACACTGCTGGTAAAGCCAAATCTACTGTCATTCTCAGGGTGTGAGTGTGGGCGTGTCTGACAGCCAAGTCTGTCATCTGTGGTAAATGAATGCCAAGAAAAGTCTAAAATCCTTATTAGTGACACGGTCTCCTTTTTCATTTAATTATCCTCAATTAATCATGCCTTTTAGAATTATCCACTACAGTGGAATTCATTGATGAGTACGAAAATGATTATTTTAATGTTTTGTGCCGCAGCCGCGCCTTGGCAGCAGTTTTCTGCCCAGAGGTGTGTGTATCTCTCTTTTTCTCTCTCTGTGTGTGTGTGTGTGTGTGTGTGTGCGCGCGCCAAGTACATGTATGCACACGCACACACGCTTGAGTTTGCCTGAATTAGCCTCCCTTCCCTCTTGCATCCAAGCTGCACATTTGCCGTAATTACTACTTTACATGACCTTAATTTGGAGACGGAGGACTGTAGTAATGACGCTGTGTGGCGGGGGCTCTGTGCCTCTCTGCCTTCGCTAGAGGAGGATGTGTGGCGGGGGCTCTGTGCCTCTCTGCCTTTGCTAGAGGAGGATGTGGTTGAGATGCTCAACAAAAATAATTGGTCCGAGGCGATCGTATGATCCCCCCCCCCCCCTCCCCCCACACACTAATTCTCCTGTAATAGAGGACCAATAGCATCATCTCTAGTCATCTACCTCCCGTGTTTCTCTCATCTACTCACGCTCTCTGAATGTAATCTCAGACTCCATTTTGTTGAATAAAAGGTGACCTTTTGATTGTGGAGCGTGTTCGCCTGACTGTAGGACTTGGTGCTCATACTCTTTTCTCTCTCTCCCCCCCCCCCCCCCCACACACACACACACACACACACACACACACACACACACACACACACACACACTGTTGGAGCCCGTTATGTCTGTGACACTTGACACGCGCTTTGGATGGAAGGAACTGTGGATGTTTGTTATGATGGTGAAGATTACTGTTATTTTTATATTAGTATTGTTTTTAATCTAATTCTGACTTAGTTTTATTTGCTGGTATACTGCAGTGCATTCAGAAACAGCTCTGTTTAGAATGACATTATTCCTCCTACTTTCACCATTCAGTCGTTGTGCAGATAAATGGCGTTTTAAAACACAGATGATAAATGAGTGTTGTAGATTTAGCTCGTCTTCCTTAATTCATCGCCAGGGGAATAGTGAAGCAGACAGTTGAAAATGAAGCTGCAATTTATAAAACAGAAATCATTCCTCAACACATTCTGCGTATTGATCTTTGCAGCCTTGCATGCGTAGTCCGTGATCTCACTTTAACTATGGATCCGTTTCTGTTAGACATACGATATGTATACCATCATTTACGCAAGCTACATGTAAATACATACATTATGAAGCACATGCTCATATAGGCTATGAATCCCCATGCCATAAGTTAATGTCGATTTGCACTAATTTGACATGATTCCAATGGGACTTTATGGAAATTCAAAGTAACAGTAAAATAATGCCAAGTCTTGTTTTAAATCAAATCGAACAGCCAATGAGTTGTAACGTGTGAACAAGGATATAATGAGTTGTAATGTGTGAACAAGGATATAATGAGTTGTAATGTGTGAACAAGGATATAATGAGTTGTAATGTGTGAACAAGGATAAAATGAGTTGTAATGTGTGAACAAGGATATAATGAGTTGTAATGTGTGAACAAGGATATAATGAGTTGTAACGTGTGAACAAGGATATAATGAGTTGTAACGTGTGAACAAGGATAAAATGAGTTGTAACGTGTGAACAAGGATATAATGAGTTGTAACGTGTGAACAAGGATATAATGAGTTGTAACGTGTGAACAAGGATATAATGAGTTGTAATGTGTGAACAAGGATATAATGAGTTGTAATGTGTGAACAAGGATATAATGAGTTGTAATGTGTGAACAAGGATATAATGAGTTGTAACGTGTAACAGGATATAATGAGTTGTAACGTGTGAACAAGGATATAATGAGTTGTAACGTGTGAACAAGGATATAATGAGTTGTAACGTGTGAACAAGGATATAATGAGTTGTAACGTGTAACAGGATATAATGAGTTGTAACGTGTGAACAAGGATATAATGAGTTGTAACGTGTGAACAAGGATATAATGAGTTGTAACGTGTGAACAAGGATATAATGAGTTGTAACGTGTGAACAAGGATATAATGAGTTGTAACGTGTGAACAAGGATATAATGAGTTGTAACGTGTGAACAAGGATATAATGAGTTGTAACGTGTGAACAAGGATATAATGAGTTGTAACGTGTGAACAAGGATATAATGAGTTGTAACGTGTGAACAAGGATATAATGAGTTGTAACGTGTGAACAAGGATATAATGAGTTGTAATGTGTGAACAAGGATATAATGAGTTGTAATGTGTGAACAAGGATATAATGAGTTGTAACGTGTGAACAAGGATATAATGAGTTGTAATGTGTGAACAAGGATATAATGAGTTGTAATGTGTGAACAAGGATATAATGAGTTGTAATGTGTGAACAAGGATATAATGAGTTGTAATGTGTGAACAAGGATATAATGAGTTGTAATGTGTGAACAAGGATATAATGAGTTGTAATGTGTGAACAAGGATATAATGAGTTGTAACGTGTGAACAAGGATATAATGAGTTGTAACGTGTGAACAAGGATATAATACATGATCCTGTTGCATGAGTGGTCAGAACATTTACCATTAAAATAATTGGCACAGATACACAGTCATCTACATGCATTAGATTTATATGATGGGGGAGGAGGGGGCAAATGAAGAGGATTCGTTTGTTTTGGCAGGGTCGTGTGTGTGTGTGTGTGTGTGTGTGTGTGTGTGTGTGAACATGCTATGTAGTGGTCCTGTCACTATGCTTTCGTGGTTCAGTGTTTTTGTGGGGTCAGAGGTTCTCATGGTAGAACCACACGGTAGGAGTGGGTTTGTGTATTAATGTGTACAGTGCAGAAAGTATTCATACCCCTTGACTTATTCCACATTTTGTTGTTAGCCTGAATTCAACATTTTATAAATATATTTTTTTTTCCTCACCCATCTACACACAATACCCCATAATTCAGTGGTTGTAAAGATGGGGAGAGGTCTGGCCGTAATAAAGAGAGGCTCTGCTTTTTTGACACCACACTCCAAAAAGCAAGTTCTAGTTCTGTTTAATCTTGATTAGTGTCCAGTTGTGTGGTCCAGTGCTGCAAGGAAAGACCTAGTTAAGCTGCAGCTGGCCCAGAACAGAGCGGCACGTTTTGTTCTTCATTGTAATCAGAAGGCTGATATAAATATGTCAGGCTCTCTTGGCTAAGAGTTGAGGAGAGACTGACTACATCACTTTTTATTTTTATTAGAAACATGAATGTGTTGAAAATCCCAAATTGTTTGCATAGTCAGCTTACACACAGCTCTGACACACACACTTACCCCACCAGACATGCCACCAGGGGTCTTTTCACAGTCCCCAGGCCCAGAACAAATTCAAGAAAACGTACAGTATTATAGAGCCATGATTGCATGGAACTTCCTTCCATCTCATATTGCTCAAATAAATAGCAAACCTGGTTTCCAAAAACAGATAAAGCAACACCTCGCAGCACAACGCCTCTCCCCTATTTGACCTAGATAGTTTGTGTGTATGCATTGATATGTAGGCTACATGTGCCTTTTTAAAAATGTATGTAGTTCTGTCCTTGAGCTGTTGTTGTCTATTGATGTTCTGTATTATGTCATTCTGTATTATGTTTCATGTTTTATGTGGACCCCAGGAAGAGTAGCTGCTGCTTTTGCAACAGCTAATGGGGATCCTAATAAAATACCAAATAATGACGAAGTAAAAACTTGTTTTTAGAAATTTTGCACAGTTATTGAAAATGAAATGCACATCTCATTTACTTAAGTATTCACACCCCTGAGTCAACACTTCGGCAGCATTTACAGCTTTGAGTCTTTCTGGGTAAGTCTAAGAGCTTTCCACACCTGAATTGTAAAACATTTGCCCATTATTATTTTCAAAATTGTTCAAGCTCCGTCAAATTGGTTGTTGATCATTGCTAGACAACCATTTTCAGGTCTTGTCATAGATTTTCAAGTAGATTCAAGTCAAAACTGTAACTCGCCCACTCAGGAACATTCACTGTCTTCTTGGTTAGCAACTCGTGTAGATTTGTCCTTGTGTTTTAGGTTATTGTCCTGCTGTAAGGTGAATTCATCTCCCAGTGTCTGGTGGATAGCAGATTGAATCAGGTTTTCCTCTAGGATTTCGCCTGTGCTTAGCTCCATTACGTTTATTTTTTAGCCTGAAAAACTCTCCGTTCCTTAAAACAATTACAAGCATACCCTTAACATGATGCAGCCACCACTATGCTTGAAAATATGGAGAGTGGTACTCAGTAATGTGTTGTAATGGATTTGCCCCAAACAACTTTTTTTCTCCACTTTTTCAGGACAAAAAGTTTATTGCTTTGCCACATTTTTGCAGTATTACTTTAGTGCCTTGTTGCAAACAGGATGCATGTTTTGGAATATTTTTTATTCTGTACCAGCTTCGTTTAGGTTGATGTTGTAGAGTAACTATAATGTTGTCGATCCATCCTCAGTTTTCTTCTATCACAGCCATTAAACTCTGTAACTGTTTTAAAGTCACCATTGGCCTCATGGTGAAATCCCTGAGCGGTATCCTTCCTCTCTGGCAGCTGAGTTCGGAAGGGTGCCTGTTTCTTTGTAGTGACTGGGTGTGTTGATACACCATCCAAAGTGTAATTAATAACTTCATGCTCAAAGGGATATTCAATGTTTGTTGTTGTACCCATCTACCAATAGGTGCACTTCTCTGCGAGGCATTAGAAAACCTCCCTGGTTTTTGTGGTTGAATCTGTGTTTGAAATGCACTGCTTGACTGAGGGACCTTACATATATTTGTATGTGTGGGTTACAGAGATGAGGTAGTTATTAAAACATAATGTTAAACACTGTTATTACACACAGAGAGTCCATGCAACTTACTACTTGACTTGTTAAGCACTTTTCCTCCTGAACTTATTTAGGCCTGCCATAACAATGGAGTTGAATACTTATAGACATTTCAGCTTTTAATTTAAAAAACATAATTCCACTTAGACATTATGGGGTATTGTGTGTAGGCCATTGACAAAAAATATAAATGTCATCCATTTTAAATTCAGGCTGTAACACAACAAAATGTGGGAAAAGACAAGGGGTGCAAATACTTTCTGATGGCACTGTATTTTTCTATGACATACACATAATGACCTGTGATGCTCTATCTGGTCAGGGGGCTTTGGCCTGGGCAGGCTGTCTGTCTGTCTGAGGGATGGGGTGTGATGGGGGTGGTGTTCTATGGGGTGAGGGGGGGTGACAGGGATCCTGACAGCGCCCTGGCCCATCGTCGCGCTAATTTAATTATCCTAATTACGGTCGCCATGGCAAGTCGCGCGCACCGCTGCAGCCGCCCCCATGCCAGAGCCGGGACGCAGTGCTTCGTTAGCACACACTAACGAGCTGAGAAGCCTCGCTGTCCTCTTGCTGGAACACACACACACAGAAGCATTCACACACATACTCACGCTCCAGGGACACTGATTTACGGTACTGTCACTGTCCTATACCTTTTATTACTGTAATTAGTTACTGTGTTATAATGGACACAGTCAGGATTCTAATGCCACTGGATTTCACCAAGTCTAGAAGTTCTGAATCCATTCATTCCAGATCATCCCTAGAACAATAGTGAACTAGGAAATCAGTCCACTTGTTGACGAAACCATACATGATCAAAGAGATTACGACAACCAATCCAAATGAACTGGCTTCTGTGGAGCAAAGTAGATCCTATCACCTCTCTACCTGTATCTCTGAATGACATTCACAATAGTGTTCAGCTCTGTTGCTCTCTTAAAGTGGAACTGACAGCATTTTAACAGTTCTATAATAATATAGAGTAGGAAGGCGGCAGTGCGTTTGGACTGTGTGTTTACAGGCGACTTTAGATCATTAGAACTTATTCAGCAAAAGCCATAAAATACTTTACAGTCCTATTGATCAAATAACCAATGGAAAGGTAGACTCTCTCTCCCTCAGTTATACACAACAACAAGATCAACAACTAATGCTAGCCAGAGCAAAATCTAACGAAGAAACATTAGATAAACCCTCTCAAACTTTTTCAGCTTGTTGGCCGTCAAAATGACACTGATAAACAATGGGGAATTGTAGGCTCCTCGTCCTTCAACAGCTTGCCTGCCATGTTGCATGAGCGTTCTTGACTAACTATACATTTTTCTGCCTATGTTTACTGACACCAGTCATATTCAGCAGGTGTTGCGCGTTCGTAAATTCATCAGTTATTCTGCGCTCTGACACACTCAGACGAGAATGCTCTGAAATCAGAGTAGATAGCCAGAGTGCATTTGCGAATGCAAGAGATATGCTAACTGTATAACAGTCGTTCAAGTTCTTGCTAGCTAACCAAATGACACCTGCATCTCCAGCTGTGTGTAGCCACTGAAAACGATACGAGGGGAAAAAGTCAGTCACTCACCCACTCCTCCAATGACATGACATCCTCCTAGCAGCTAGCTATCTAGCTAACGTTAGGCTCTGTGTTTTTAGCTTGCTACATAAATAGATACGCTAGCCTATTAGCCACATTATGACTGACTTGTGATCATTTCCCTTCCTAGTTTGATTGTATTGACATTCCCAGCCTTAGTTATATTCGTTCGTTTTTGTCTAAAACATTGAGTCATGGAAACTGAAACATTGCATTCCAAATGGAGGCAGGTAACAATGTACCAGGCCAGCTGTGATTTATAACCTGATAGCAATATTTTTTGGAATGCAAAGAAATGTATTGGTGAATTATATTAATCATGCATTGAACTGCATCGATCTATTCTGCCAACAATGTCTTACTGTACATCATGGAACGTTGAGTCAAATAGAACCTACTTTTAAAACCTCTTTTAAAGTTGGTTTTGTAGCATCAACTGGGAATTTGATATTTTTGACTGATATTATGATTGTCTGTTTCATATCTGCATATCTAAGTTCCACTTTAACCCAGTGTATTCACATGTACGCTAGTTACCATGGCATCATACCAAGCATTGTTTCCAATATTCCGACCAAATAAATATCTCATCTGTGGAAACAGAAGGGGCCCATGTCCTTTTTCTGGCTATGTTCCTCAGTCCTCACACACACAGAGGGAAATGAGTGTCTGTCAAGATGAGGGCGGTTATTAAGACAAATTAGCTGTGGATTGTTTTGATAACAAATCTAAGGACCTGTCGGAGTAGATCAGTGTTTCCCCTGGCCTGGCGGCACAGCAGGCGCCCTGCTGACAGTAGACGAAGACAGACATGAGGCGCTGCAGCAGCAGCAGTACACAACACTATCCATGTGTGACCGTACGTAGCTCTTATGGGGCCTCTGTGTCTGTATGTCAATGTGGGGCCCTTATTTTGGTTGACGTGGGCCTCGTCTGTGTCCATGCGATGTGGGGCCCCTGGCAGAGAGAGAGAGAAAAGATAGTCAGTAAGAGGGCAGGTCTAATGGAGGATGGTCTAATTACTGGGTTATAAGTGAGGTACAATAGTGACCTTTTCCCCAGTGGATCCCTGGCAGGCGCCACACACACACATACACACACACGGCAGGCCACAGCTAGCGCCTCATTATCTGACACGTTAGCTCCTTCTGACTCATTAGTTAATATTTATAGCAGGCCTCCACTAACCACCCTGACCGCACCCTCAACACCACTTTCTCTCTCTCTTCCTCTCTCTCTCTCGCTCTCTGTGTGTGTCCGTCCCTCTCTCTCTTCACACTTTGTCCAGTTGGGTGTTGGAGGGAAAAGGTTAGCTGTCTCACCTCCTCAGCCTGTTAGCTCTCTTCCCCCTCAGCCTGTTAGCTCTCTCCCCCCTCAGCCTGTTAGCTCTCTCCCCCCTCAGCCTGTTAGCTCTCTGCCTCCTCAGCCTGTTAGCTCTCTGCCCCCTCAGCCTGTTAGCTCTCTGCCCCCTCAGCCTGTTAGCTCTCTCCCCCCTCAGCCTGTTAGCTCTCTCCCCCCTCAGCCTGTTAGCTCTCTCCCCCCTCAGCCTGTTAGCTCTCTCCCCCCTCAGCCTGTTAGCTCTCTCCCCCCTCAGCCTGTTAGCTCTCTCCCCCCTCAGCCTGTTAGCTCTCTGCCCCTCAGCCTGTTAGCTCTCTCCCCCTCTCAGCCTGTTAGCGCTCCCCCCCCTCAGCCTGTTAGCTCGCTGCCCCCTCAGCCGTTGGCGCTCCCCCCCCTCAGCCTGTTAGCTCGCTGCCCCCTCAGCCGTTGGCGCTCCCCCCCCTCAGCCTGTTGGCGCTCTCCCCCCCTCAGCCTGTTGGCGCTCTCCCCCCCTCAGCCTGTTGGCGCTCTCCCCCCCTCAGCCTGTTGGCGCTCTCCCCCCTCAGCCTGTTGGCGCTCTCCCCCCCTCAGCCTGTTGGCGCTCTCCCCCCCTCAGCCTGTTGGCGCTCTCCCCCCCTCAGCCTGTTGGCGCTCTCCCCCCCTCAGCCTGTTGGCGCTCTCCCCCCCTCAGCCTGTTGGCGCTCTCCCCCCCTCAGCCTGTTGGCGCTCTCCCCCCCCTCAGCCTGTTGGCGCTCTCCCCCCCTCAGCCTGTTGGCGCTCTCCCCCCCTCAGCCTGTTGGTGCTCTCCCCCCCTCAGCCTGTTGGCGCTCTCCCCCCCTCAGCCTGTTGGCTGTCTCACCTCTCCAGCCTGTTGGCTGTCTCACCTCTCCAGCCTGTTGGCTATGTACCCCACCCCCTGGTGTAATGCACCATTGGTAAACAACTCTTTGACCTGTAGCGGAGCGTCAAGTCTAGGCCTAAAAGGCTCCTAAACAGCTGCTACCCCCAAGACATTAGACTGCTAAACTGTTATTCAAATGGCTACCTGGACTATTTACATTGACCCCCTTTTTTACACTGCTTCTACTCACTGTTTTATTATCTATGCATAGTCGCTTTAACCCTACATATACATATTACCTCAATTACCTCGACTAACCTGTACCGCCGCACATTGACTTGGTACCAGTACCCCCTGTATATAGCCTCGCTATTGTTTTTTTATTATGACAAATACATTTTTTTTTTTTTTTTTTAATGAATGACAATAACAGTGTTAGACCAGTGTTTCTTAAACTAGGGGTCACAACCCCATGAGGGGGTCGCCTGATTTTGAAATGGGGTCGCAAGAGAAACTCTGAAATACATTTTACAAATTTTGCTTGGTTCATAGAACTGAGGTTACATCAGTAACCTTGGCAACAGCTCGATAGGGTTGTAATAAACAGAACGCTTTCTGTTTTCTTCCTACAAATGTGGCTCTATCCTTTTGAAAGGTTTCAGCTACAAAATGTTATGACCCCATCAGTGAAAGATCAGACTCTCAGGAACACGGATGTGTCTCCTGTTACCCTGTACGATACCCACAAGCCTCATTAGAACAGAGAGGACAAGACCAGGCACTAAATCACACTGGGGAATAAGAATAGAAGTAATGATGATCTTTTCTACACAGAAGATCATACAAAATGATGACCTGATGATCTTCTGAACTTCCCAATACCTTTCTGATGCATTTCAATCACTGCAAACCATACTTCCTTCAGACTGAACTACTGTCACAGCTACTGTCACAAGTCACAGCTACTGTCACAAGTCACAGCTACTGTCACAAGTCACAGCTACTGTCACAAGTCACAGCTACTGTCACAGGTCACAGCTACTGTCACAGCTACTGTCACAGCTACTGTCACAAGTCACAGCTACTGTCACAAGTCACAGCTACTGTCACAGGTCACAGCTACTGTCACAAGTCACAGCTACTGTCACAAGTCACAGCTACTGTCACAAGTCACAGCTACTGTCACAAGTCACAGCTACTGTCACAGCTACTGTCACAGCTACTGTCACAGCTACTGTCACAATTCACAGCTACTGTCACAAGTCACAGCTACTGTCACAAGTCACAGCTACTGTCACAAGTCACAGCTACTGTCACAGGTCACAGCTACTGTCACAGCTACTGTCACAGCTACTGTCACAGGTCACAGCTACTGTCACAGCTACTGTCACAAGTCACAGCTACTGTCACAGCTACTGTCACAGGTCACAGCTACTGTCACAAGTCACAGCTACTGTCACAGCTACTGTCACAGCTACTGTCACAAGTCACAGCTACTGTCACAAGTCACAGCTACTGTCACAGCTACTGTCACAGGTCACAGCTACTGTCACAAGTCACAGCTACTGTCACAGCTACTGTCACAGGTCACAGCTACTGTCACAAGTCACAGCTACTGTCACAGCTACTGTCACAGGTCACAGCTACTGTCACAAGTCACAGCTACTGTCACAGCTACTGTCACAAGTCACAGCTACTGTCACAAGTCACAGCTACTGTCACAGCTACTGTCACAAGTCACAGCTACTGTCACAAGTCACAGCTACTGTCACAGCTACTGTCACAAGTCACAGCTACTGTCACAGCTACTGTCACAAGTCACAGCTACTGTCACAACTACTGTCACAGCTACTGTCACAGGTCACAGCTACTGTCACAGGTCACAGCTACTGTCACAGGTCACAGCTACTGTCACAGCTACTGTCACAGGTCACAGCTACTGTCACAGCTACTGTCACAGGTCACAGCTACTGTCACAGCTACTGTCACAGGTCACAGCTACTGTCACAGGTCACAGCTACTGTCACAGCTACTGTCACAAGTCACAGCTACTGTCACAGGTCACAGCTACTGTCACAGCTACTGTCACAGGTCACAGCTACTGTCACAGCTACTGTCACAGCTACTGTCACAAGTCACAGCTACTGTCACAGCTACTGTCACAGCTACTGTCACAGGTCACAGCTACTGTCACAAGTCACAGCTACTGTCACAAGTCACAGCTACTGTCACAGCTACTGTCACAAGTCACTGCTACTGTCACAGCTACTGTCACAGGTCACAGCTACTGTCACAGGTCACAGCTACTGTCACATGTCACAGCTACTGTCACAAGTCACAGCCACTGTCACAGCTACTGTCACAGCTACTGTCACAGGTCACAGCTACTGTCACAAGTCACAGCTACTGTCACAAGTCACAGCTACTGTCACAGCTACTGTCACAAGTCACTGCTACTGTCACAGCTACTGTCACATGTCACAGCTACTGTCACAAGTCACAGCCACTGTCACAGCTACTGTCACAGCTACTGTCACAGGTCACAGCTACTGTCACAAGTCACAGCTACTGTCACAAGTCACAGCTACTGTCACAGCTACTGTCACAAGTCACTGCTACTGTCACAGCTACTGTCACAGGTCACAGCTACTGTCACAGGTCACAGCTACTGTCACATGTCACAGCCACTGTCACAAATCACAGCCACTGTCATAAGTCACAGCTACTGTCACAAGTCACTGCTACTGTCACAGCTACTGTCACAGGTCACAGCTACTGTCACAGCTACTGTCACAGGTCACAGCTACTGTCACAAGTCACAGCTACTGTCACAGCTACTGTCACAGGTCACAGCTACTGTCACAGGTCACAGCTACTGTCACAAGTCACAGCTACTGTCACAGCTACTGTCACAGCTACTGTCACAGCTACTGTCAGACTGGTTTGTAATAAACTGTCATTGCCCCAATTTTTTTTTTTTTAAGTAAAAATTGGCAGTTTTTTACGCAGTGGTGTCACAAAAATCTTTTGATCAAAATGGGGTCGCAGGCCCAAAAACGTTTGTGAACCCCTGGTATAGACTATATAAACATACTTCCATATGATGCCTGGCTGGCTGACTGGAGTTAAAATGCATTAAGTTGCCTGGTCTGTAGCAGTTAGCTCTGGGCTGTCCTCTCCTCCAGTCTGCCTGGTCTGTAGCAGTTAGCTCTGGGCTGTCCTCTCCTCCAGTCTGCCTGGTCTGTAGCAGTTAGCTCTGGGCCCTCCTCTCCTCCAGTCTGCCTGGTCTGTAGCAGTTAGCTCTGGGCCCTCCTCTCCTCCAGTCTGCCTGGTCTGTAGCAGTTAGCTCTGGTCTGTAGCAGTTAGCTCTCGGCCGTCCTCTCCTCCAGTCTGCCTGGTCTGTAGCAGTTAGCTCTGGGCCCTCCTCTCCTCCAGTCTGCCTGGTCTGTAGCAGTTAGCTCTGGGCTGTCCTCTCCTCCAGTAGCAGTTAGCTCTGGGCTCTCCTCTCCTCCAGTCTGCCTGGTCTGTAGCAGTTAGCTCTGGGCTGTCCTCTCCTCCAGTTAGCTCTGGTCTGTAGCAGTTAGCTCTGGGCTGTCCTCTCCTCCAGTCTGCCTGGTCTGTAGCAGTTAGCTCTGGGCTGTCCTCTCCTCCAGTCTGCCTGGTCTGTAGCAGTTAGCTCTGGGCTGTCCTCTCCTCCAGTCTGCCTGGTCTGTAGCAGTTAGCTCTGGGCCCTCCTCTCCTCCAGTCTGCCTGGTCTGTAGCAGTTAGCTCTGGGCCCTCTTCTCCTCCAGTCTGCCTGGTCTGTAGCAGTTAGCTCTGGGCTGTCCCCTCCTCCAGTCTGCCTGGTCTGTAGCAGTTAGCTCTGGTCTGTCCTCTCCTCCAGTCTGCCTGGTCTGTAGCAGTTAGCTCTGGGCCCTCCTCTCCTCCAGTCTGCCTGGTCTGTAGCAGTTAGCTCTGGTCTGTAGCAGTTAACTCTGGGCTGTCCTCTCCTCCAGTCTGCCTGGTCTGTAGCAGTTAGCTCTGGGCTGTCCTCTCCTCCAGTCTGCCTGGTCTGTAGCAGTTAGCTCTGGGCCCTCCTCTCCTCCAGTCTGCCTGGTCTGTAGCAGTTAGCTCTGGTCTGTAGCAGTTAACTCTGGGCTGTCCTCTCCTCCAGTCTGCCTGGTCTGTAGCAGTTAGCTCTGGGCTGTCCTCTCCTCCAGTCTGCCTGGTCTGTAGCAGTTAGCTCTGGTCTGTAGCAGTTAGCTCTGGTCTGTAGCAGTTAGCTCTGGGCCCTCCTCTCCTCCAGTCTGCCTGGTCTGTAGCAGTTAGCTCTGGGCTGTCCTCTCCTCCAGTCTGCCTGGTCTGTAGCAGTTAACTCTGGGCTCTCCTCTCCTCCAGTCTGCCTGGTCTGTAGCAGTTAGCTCTGGGCTGTCCTCTCCTCCAGTCTGCCTGGTCTGTAGCAGTTAGCTCTGGGCCCTCCTCTCCTCCAGTCTGCCTGGTCTGTAGCAGTTAGCTCTGGGCTGTCCTCTCCTCCAGTAGCAGTTAGCTCTGGGCTCTCCTCTCCTCCAGTCTGCCTGGTCTGTAGCAGTTAGCTCTGGGCTGTCCTCTCCTCCAGTTAGCTCTGGTCTGTAGCAGTTAGCTCTGGGCTGTCCTCTCCTCCAGTCTGCCTGGTCTGTAGCAGTTAGCTCTGGGCTGTCCTCTCCTCCAGTCTGCCTGGTCTGTAGCAGTTAGCTCTGGGCTGTCCTCTCCTCCAGTCTGCCTGGTCTGTAGCAGTTAGCTCTGGGCCCTCTTCTCCTCCAGTCTGCCTGGTCTGTAGCAGTTAGCTCTGGGCTGTCCCCTCCTCCAGTCTGCCTGGTCTGTAGCAGTTAGCTCTGGGCTGTCCTCTCTTCCAGTCTGCCTGGTCTGTAGCAGTTAGCTCTGGGCCCTCCTCTCCTCCAGTCTGCCTGGTCTGTAGCAGTTAGCTCTGGTCTGTAGCAGTTAACTCTGGGCTGTCCTCTCCTCCAGTCTGCCTGGTCTGTAGCAGTTAGCTCTGGGCCGTCCTCTCCTCCAGTCTGCCTGGTCTGTAGCAGTTAGCTCTGGGCTGTCCTCTCCTCCAGTCTGCCTGGTCTGTAGCAGTTAGCTCTGGGCCCTCCTCTCCTCCAGTCTGCCTGGTCTGTAGCAGTTAACTCTGGGCTGTCCTCTCCTCCAGTCTGCCTGGTCTGTAGCAGTTAGCTCTGGGCTGTCCTCTCCTCCAGTCTGCCTGGTCTGTAGCAATTAGCTCTGGTCTGTAGCAGTTAGCTCTGGTCTGTAGCAGTTAGCTCTGGGCCCTCCTCTCCTCCAGTCTGCCTGGTCTGTAGCAGTTAGCTCTGGGCTGTCCTCTCCTCCAGTCTGCCTGGTCTGTAGCAGTTAACTCTGGGCTCTCCTCTCCTCCAGTCTGCCTGGTCTGTAGCAGTTAGCTCTGGTCTGTAGCAGTTAGCTCTGGTCTGTAGCAGTTAGCTCTGGGCCCTCCTCTCCTCCAGTCTGCCTGGTCTGTAGCAGTTAGCTCTGGGCCCTCCTCTCCTCCAGTCTGCCTGGTCTGTAGCAGTTAGCTCTGGGCCCTCCTCTCCTCCAGTCTGCCTGGTCTGTAGCAGTTAGCTCTGGTCTGTAGCAGTTAACTCTGGGCTGTCCTCTCCTCCAGTCTGCCTGGTCTGTAGCAGTTAGCTCTGGGCTGTCCTCTCCTCCAGTCTGCCTGGTCTGTAGCAGTTAGCTCTGGGCTGTCCTCTCCTCCAGTCTGCCTGGTCTGTAGCAGTTAGCTCCTCCTGTAGTAGTTAGCTCTGGGCTGCCCTCTCCTCCAGTCTGCCTGGTCTGTAGCAGTTAGCTCTGGGCTGTCCTCTCCTCCAGTCTGCCTGGTCTGTAGCAGTTAGCTCTGGGCTGTCCTCTCCTCCAGTCTGCCTGGTCTGTAGCAGTTAGCTCTGGGCTGTCCTCTCCTCCAGTCTGCCTGGTCTGTAGCAGTTAACTCTGGGCTCTCCTCTCCTCCAGTCTGCCTGGTCTGTAGCAGTTAGCTCTGGTCTGTAGCAGTTAGCTCTGGTCTGTAGCAGTTAGCTCTGGGCCCTCCTCTCCTCCAGTCTGCCTGGTCTGTAGCAGTTAGCTCTGGGCTGTCCTCTCCTCCAGTCTGCCTGGTCTGTAGCAGTTAGCTCTGGGCTGTCCTCTCCTCCAGTCTGCCTGGTCTGTAGCAGTTAGCTCTGGGCTGTCCTCTCCTCCAGTCTGCCTGGTCTGTAGCAGTTAGCTCTGGGCCCTCCTCTCCTCCAGTCTGCCTGGTCTGTAGCAGTTAGCTCTGGGCCCTCCTCTCCTCCAGTCTGCCTGGTCTGTAGCAGTTAGCTCTGGTCTGTAGCAGTTAACTCTGGGCTGTCCTCTCCTCCAGTCTGCCTGGTCTGTAGCAGTTAGCTCTGGGCTGTCCTCTCCTCCAGTCTGCCTGGTCTGTAGCAGTTAGCTCTGGGCTGTCCTCTCCTCCAGTCTGCCTGGTCTGTAGCAGTTAGCTCCTCCTGTAGTAGTTAGCTCTGGGCTGCCCTCTCCTCCAGTCTGCCTGGTCTGTAGCAGTTAGCTCTGGGCTGTAGCAGTTAGCTCTGGTCTGTAGCAGTTAGCTCTGGGCCCTCCTCTCCTCCAGTCTGCCTGGTCTGTAGCAGTTAGCTCTGGGCTGTCCTCTCCTCCAGTCTGCCTGGTCTGTAGCAGTTAGCTCTGGGCTGTCCTCTCCTCCAGTCTGCCTGGTCTGTAGCAGTTAGCTCTGGGCTGTCCTCTCCTCCAGTCTGCCTGGTCTGTAGCAGTTAGCTCTGGGCCCTCCTCTCCTCCAGTCTGCCTGGTCTGTAGCAGTTAGCTCTGGGCCCTCCTCTCCTCCAGTCTGCCTGGTCTGTAGCAGTTAGCTCTGGTCTGTAGCAGTTAACTCTGGGCTGTCCTCTCCTCCAGTCTGCCTGGTCTGTAGCAGTTAGCTCTGGGCTGTCCTCTCCTCCAGTCTGCCTGGTCTGTAGCAGTTAGCTCCTCCTGTAGTAGTTAGCTCTGGGCTGCCCTCTCCTCCAGTCTGCCTGGTCTGTAGCAGTTGCTCTGGGCTGTCCTCTCCTCCAGTCTGCCTGGTCTGTAGCAGTTAGCTCTGGGCTGTCCTCTCCTCCAGTCTGCCTGGTCTGTAGCAGTTAGCTCTGGGCTGTAGCAGTTAGCTCTGGTCTGTAGCAGTTAGCTCTGGGCCCTCCTCTCCTCCAGTCTGCCTGGTCTGTAGCAGTTAGCTCTGGGCTGTCCTCTCCTCCAGTCTGCCTGGTCTGTAGCAGTTAGCTCTGGGCTGTCCTCTCCTCCAGTCTGCCTGGTCTGTAGCAGTTAGCTCTGGGCTGTCCTCTCCTCCAGTCTGCCTGGTCTGTAGCAGTTAGCTCTGGGCCCTCCTCTCCTCCAGTCTGCCTGGTCTGTAGCAGTTAGCTCTGGGCCCTCCTCTCCTCCAGTCTGCCTGGTCTGTAGCAGTTAGCTCTGGTCTGTAGCAGTTAACTCTGGGCTGTCCTCTCCTCCAGTCTGCCTGGTCTGTAGCAGTTAGCTCTGGGCTGTCCTCTCCTCCAGTCTGCCTGGTCTGTAGCAGTTAGCTCTGGGCTGTCCTCTCCTCCAGTCTGCCTGGTCTGTAGCAGTTAGCTCCTCCTGTAGTAGTTAGCTCTGGGCTGCCCTCTCCTCCAGTCTGCCTGGTCTGTAGCAGTTAGCTCTGGGCTGTAGCAGTTAGCTCTGGTCTGTAGCAGTTAGCTCTGGGCCCTCCTCTCCTCCAGTCTGCCTGGTCTGTAGCAGTTAGCTCTGGGCTGTCCTCTCCTCCAGTCTGCCTGGTCTGTAGCAGTTAGCTCTGGGCTGTCCTCTCCTCCAGTCTGCCTGGTCTGTAGCAGTTAGCTCTGGGCTGTCCTCTCCTCCAGTCTGCCTGGTCTGTAGCAGTTAGCTCTGGGCCCTCCTCTCCTCCAGTCTGCCTGGTCTGTAGCAGTTAGCTCTGGGCCCTCCTCTCCTCCAGTCTGCCTGGTCTGTAGCAGTTAGCTCTGGTCTGTAGCAGTTAACTCTGGGCTGTCCTCTCCTCCAGTCTGCCTGGTCTGTAGCAGTTAGCTCTGGGCTGTCCTCTCCTCCAGTCTGCCTGGTCTGTAGCAGTTAGCTCTGGGCTGTCCTCTCCTCCAGTCTGCCTGGTCTGTAGCAGTTAGCTCCTCCTGTAGTAGTTAGCTCTGGGCTGCCCTCTCCTCCAGTCTGCCTGGTCTGTAGCAGTTGCTCTGGGCTGTCCTCTCCTCCAGTCTGCCTGGTCTGTAGCAGTTAGCTCTGGGCTGTCCTCTCCTCCAGTCTGCCTGGTCTGTAGCAGTTAGCTCTGGGCTGTAGCAGTTAGCTCTGGTCTGTAGCAGTTAGCTCTGGGCCCTCCTCTCCTCCAGTCTGCCTGGTCTGTAGCAGTTAGCTCTGGGCTGTCCTCTCCTCCAGTCTGCCTGGTCTGTAGCAGTTAGCTCTGGGCTGTCCTCTCCTCCAGTCTGCCTGGTCTGTAGCAGTTAGCTCTGGGCTGTCCTCTCCTCCAGTCTGCCTGGTCTGTAGCAGTTAGCTCTGGGCCCTCCTCTCCTCCAGTCTGCCTGGTCTGTAGCAGTTAGCTCTGGGCCCTCCTCTCCTCCAGTCTGCCTGGTCTGTAGCAGTTAGCTCTGGTCTGTAGCAGTTAACTCTGGGCTGTCCTCTCCTCCAGTCTGCCTGGTCTGTAGCAGTTAGCTCTGGGCTGTCCTCTCCTCCAGTCTGCCTGGTCTGTAGCAGTTAGCTCTGGGCTGTCCTCTCCTCCAGTCTGCCTGGTCTGTAGCAGTTAGCTCCTCCTGTAGTAGTTAGCTCTGGGCTGCCCTCTCCTCCAGTCTGCCTGGTCTGTAGCAGTTAGCTCTGGGCTGTAGCAGTTAGCTCTGGTCTGTAGCAGTTAGCTCTGGGCCCTCCTCTCCTCCAGTCTGCCTGGTCTGTAGCAGTTAGCTCTGGGCTGTCCTCTCCTCCAGTCTGCCTGGTCTGTAGCAGTTAGCTCTGGGCTGTCCTCTCCTCCAGTCTGCCTGGTCTGTAGCAGTTAGCTCTGGGCTGTCCTCTCCTCCAGTCTGCCTGGTCTGTAGCAGTTAGCTCCTCCTGTAGTAGTTAGCTCTGGGCTGCCCTCTCCTCCAGTCTGCCTGGTCTGTAGCAGTTGCTCTGGGCTGTCCTCTCCTCCAGTCTGCCTGGTCTGTAGCAGTTAGCTCTGGGCTGTCCTCTCCTCCAGTCTGCCTGGTCTGTAGCAGTTAGCTCTGGGCTGTCCTCTCCTCCAGTCTGCCTGGTCTGTAGCAGTTAGCTCTGGGCTGTCCTCTCCTCCAGTCTGCCTGGTCTGTAGCAGTTAGCTCTGGGCCCTCCTCTCCTCCAGTCTGCCTGGTCTGTAGCAGTTAGCTCTGGGCTGTCCTCTCCTCCAGTCTGCCTGGTCTGTAGCAGTTAGCTCTGGGCTGTCCTCTCCTCCAGTCTGCCTGGTCTGTAGCAGTTAGCTCTGGTCTGTAGCAGTTAGCTCTGGGCCCTCCTCTCCTCCAGTCTGCCTGGTCTGTAGCAGTTAGCTCTGGGCTGTCCTCTCCTCCAGTCTGCCTGGTCTGTAGCAGTTAGCTCTGGGCTGTCCTCTCCTCCAGTCTGCCTGGTCTGTAGCAGTTAGCTCTGGGCCCTCCTCTCCTCCAGTCTGCCTGGTCTGTAGCAGTTAGCTCTGGGCTGTCCTCTCCTCCAGTCTGCCTGGTCTGTAGCAGTTAGCTCTGGGCTGTCCTCTCCTCCAGTCTGCCTGGTCTGTAGCAGTTAGCTCTGGGCTGTCCTCTCCTCCAGTCTGCCTGTTCTGTAGCAGTTAGCTCTGGGCTGTAGCAGTTAGCTCTGGGCTGTCCTCTCCTCCAGTCTGCCTGGTCTGTAGCAGTTAGCTCTGGTCTGTAGCAGTTAGCTCTGGGCTGTAGCAGTTAGCTCTGGGCCCTCCTCTCCTCCAGTCTGCCTGGTCTGTAGCAGTTAGCTCTGGTCTGTAGCAGTTAGCTCTGGGCTGTAGCAGTTAGCTCTGGGCCCTCCTCTCCTCCAGTCTGCCCTGGTCTGTAGCAGTTAGCTCTGGGCTGTAGCAGTTAGCTCTGGGCCCTCCTCTCCTCCAGTCTGCCCTGGTCTGTAGCAGTTAGCTCTGGGCTGTAGCAGTTAGCTCTGGGCCCTCCTCTCCTCCAGTCTGCCATAAATCTGATCAGAGGGGAGACGTTTCCATTAGAATAAATGGCAGCCTCTCAGAGGAGAAGTAAGATTGATGGTTAAAGTTAAATGGTATTAGCCATGCAGTTTAAATATTTAACCCAGCCTTATCATAACTGTTCTTAACACTTAAAGTAATATACAGCCCAGGCCTGGCTGTGTCTGTGGACCTGTATCACATATAACTTCTACAGATCAGCTCTGTCTAGTCTACCTCACTGTTGTCCAATGGCTGGCTGTTATCCATGGAGGTCTTGTAATGACAGAGTTATTTGAGGTTGTGTTCAGGGTTGTAGGGTAATTCATTGTGTTTCAGTATTGTGATATGGAAATAAGATTTTTGGCATATGCCGGGTTATCCGGTTATCGGTTTATGATTGAACAATTGGCTCTGCATTTTACCAGTGTTCGACTACCAGGTTCACGGGAATGAACTGGGGACTGAGTTTTACCACAGATGCTCAACGTTTTACTGTAGTGTTTAACCACAGAGAGCAGGTCTAGTTTTACTGTAGTGTTTAACCACAGAGAGAGCAGGTCTAGTTTTAACCACAAAGAGAGCAGGTCTAGTTTTACTGTAGTGTTTAACCACAGAGAGAGCAGGTCTAGTTTTACTGTAGTGTTTAACCACAGAGAGAGCAGGTCTAGTTTTAACCACAGAGAGAGCAGGTCTAGTTTTACTGTAGTGTTTAACCACAGAGAGCAGGTCTAGTTTTACTGTAGTGTTTAACCACAGAGAGCAGGTCTAGTTTTACTGTAGTGTTTAACCACAGAGAGCAGGTCTAGTTTTACTGTAGTGTTTAACCACAGAGAGCAGGTCTAGTTTTAACCACAGAGAGCAGGTCTAGTTTTACTGTAGTGTTTAACCACAGAGAGCAGGTCTAGTTTTACTGTAGTGTTTAACCACAGAGAGAGCAGGTCTAGTTTTACTGTAGTGTTTAACCACAGAGAGCAGGTCTAGTTTTACTGTAGTGTTTAACCACAGAGAGCAGGTCTAGTTTTACTGTAGTGTTTAAACACAGAGAGCAGGTCTAGTTTTACTGTAGTGTTTAACCACAGAGAGCAGGTCTAGTTTTAACCACAGAGAGCAGGTCTAGTTTTACTGTAGTGTTTAACCACAGAGAGCAGGTCTAGTTTTACTGTAGCGTTTAACCACAGAGAGCAGGTCTAGTTTTACTGTAGTGTTTAACCACAGAGAGAGCAGGTCTAGTTTTACTGTAGTGTTTAACCACAGAGAGAGCAGGTCTAGTTTTACTGTAGTGTTTAACCACAGAGAGCAGGTCTAGTTTTACTGTAGTGTTTAACCACAGAGAGCAGGTCTAGTTTTACTGTAGTGTTTAACCACAGAGAGAGCAGGTCTAGTTTTACTGTAGTGTTTAACCACAGAGAGCAGGTCTAGTTTTAACCACAGAGAGCAGGTCTAGTTTTACTGTAGTGTTTAACCACAGAGAGAGCAGGTCTAGTTTTACTGTAGTGTTTAACCACAGAGAGCAGGTCTAGTTTTACTGTAGTGTTTAACCACAGAGAGCAGGTCTAGTTTTACTGTAGTGTTTAACCACAGAGAGCAGGTCTAGTTTTACTGTAGTGTTTAACCACAGAGAGCAGGTCTAGTTTTACTGTAGTGTTTAACCACAGAGAGAGCAGGTCTAGTTTTACTGTAGTGTTTAACCACAGAGAGAGCAGGTCTAGTTTTACTGTAGTGTTTAACCACAGAGAGCAGGTCTAGTTTTACTGTAGTGTTTAACCACAGAGAGCAGGTCTAGTTTTACTGTAGTGTTTAACCACAGAGAGAGCAGGTCTAGTTTTAGTGTAGTGTTTAACCACAGAGAGCAGGTCTAGTTTTACTGTAGTGTTTAACCACAGAGAGCAGGTCTAGTTTTACTGTAGTGTTTAACCACAGAGCGAGCAGGTCTAGTTTTACTCTAGTGTTTAACCACAGAGCGAGCAGGTCTAGTTTTACTGTAGTGTTTAACCACAGAGAGCAGGTCTAGTTTTACTGTAGTGTTTAACCACAGAGAGAGCAGGTCTAGTTTTACTGTAGTGTTTAACCACAGAGAGCAGGTCTAGTTTTAACCACAGAGAGCAGGTCTAGTTTTACTGTAGTGTTTAACCACAGAGAGAGCAGGTCTAGTTTTACTGTAGTGTTTAACCACAGAGAGCAGGTCTAGTTTTACTGTAGTGTTTAACCACAGAGAGCAGGTCTAGTTTTACTGTAGTGTTTAACCAGAGAGAGCAGGTCTAGTTTTACTGTAGTGTTTAACCACAGAGAGAGCAGGTCTAGTTTTACTGTAGTGTTTAACCACAGAGAGCAGGTCTAGTTTTACTGTAGTGTTTAACCACAGAGAGCAGGTCTAGTTTTACTGTAGTGTTTAACCACAGAGAGAGCAGGTCTAGTTTTACTGTAGTGTTTAACCACAGAGAGCAGGTCTAGTTTTACTGTAGTGTTTAACCACAGAGAGCAGGTCTAGTTTTACTGTAGTGTTTAACCACAGAGAGAGCAGGTCTAGTTTTAGTGTAGTGTTTAACCACAGAGAGCAGGTCTAGTTTTACTGTAGTGTTTAACCACAGAGAGCAGGTCTAGTTTTACTGTAGTGTTTAACCACAGAGCGAGCAGGTCTAGTTTTACTGTAGTGTTTAACCACAGAGCGAGCAGGTCTAGTTTTACTGTAGTGTTTAACCACAGAGAGCAGGTCTCTCCTCCTGCCCTTGGCACGGCCCTCTCACCTGAAGGTAAATGTTTATGACTGGCTCCTCATTAAAACAGAGGCCTTTAATGGGTCCAATTAAAACAATGGTTTCATCTCACACCAAATGAAACCCGGCCCTGTTTATTGGGGCTGGGGATAATAGAATCTGAGACTGAGGGAAGAAGGATGTATTGTTAACCCTTTCCTGCCCAAACTAGATGGACACAATGTGATCATCTCTGATAACTTGCTTTGTCGCTTGATTCTTAACAAATATAAGTCCTTGGAAGGAAGATATATTCACAGACATGTTTGTCATCTGTGAGGGATCTTTCCTAGTACTGCCCTACAGCTTTGTACCCATTTCCAGAAAGTTCAACTCACTCAACAAAAAAGTAAAAATTGGAGAATAGAAGTCTATGAAGTTGCATTTTCTAGTTGTTAGTTTGTAAAAGGAGCATTCCCCTCCGTCTGAGAGACGAGGCCCCTCCCCCTCCCCTCCAGTGGGCCGGATCAATGGCCTCAATCGCCACGGAGATGACGGAACATTTGAATATCCCTCCCTGATTGGGCCAGAGCGCTGGGCCTGGGGATCGATAGGAGGCAGCTGAGCACCCATTGATTGGCATGGCCCTTTTCAATAACACTGATAGCCCGCTCTCTCTCTCCTGTATAATAATAGTGAAATAATCACTGGATCTGTTAGCAGGTAAGGGGTGTGTGTGGAAGGCGGACGGGGGGTCTCCTGTGGACCAGATAGATAGGAGATTCACAGACAGGGCTGCTGGAGCTGCCTGCGTCAGCATTATGAGATGTAATGGACTGTTCTGGTCTGAACTAGTGTACCATTAGCTAGTGTTCTCAGGCTCTCTCTCTCTCTCTTCTCTCTCCATTTCTCACTCTCGTTCTCTCTTGTCCCCATCTCTTCCTTCGATTAGTCGGTCTAGCTCTCTTTTCTCTCTCCATTTCTCTATTTTTTTTCCCTCTTTCTTTTTTTCTATTAGGTTGTCTAGCCCGCTATGTGTCTCCGTTGGGAAAATAGACCCTCTGAATGATGACTGTTGTGTTGTTGCAGTGGCCCAGAAGATCGTGGCGACCAGGAAGAAGCAGCAGCTGTCCATTGGTCCGTGCAAGTCCCTCCCCAACTCCCCTAGCCACTCCTCTGTGTGTTCTGCACAGGTGGCTGCAGCAGTACACATCAGCCAGGTAGGTACACACACATAAATACATTTACAGACAGACACAATTTACTGACACACAAACAAAATGGCCACATTTGAGGTCCTTCACTACATTCTCTTGTCCATATTTGTTCTTCCTCCCTCTTCCTCTATCAGCGTTGTGCTGTAAGCTGTTTCTCCCAGCATCAACAGCATCTCTCTCTTACCATGCACGCACACACACACACACACACACACACCGTTTACCACCCTGTTGTGCCTTCGATCCACACACACACACCGTTTACCACCCTGTCTTGTCTTCGATCCACACACACACACACCGTTTACCACTCTGTCGTGTCTTCGACCCACACACACACACCGTTTACCACCCTGTCTTGTCTTCGATCCACACACACACACACCGTTTACCACTCTGTCGTGTCTTCGACCCACACACACACACCGTTTACCACCCTGTCGTGTCTTCGATCCACACACACACACACCGTTTACCACTCTGTCGTGTCTTCGACCCACACACACACACCGTTTACCACCCTGTCGTGTCTTCGATCCACAGCGCTCAGTCCCCCATCGATTTGTCATTAAACCAGCATCATTCAGCTTGTCTACGTAGCCCAGCTCATCCCCTGAGAATCAGGATTGTTTTCACAAAGTAACAGTACTCTCCTACTGCAGAATGGCCCTCAGTGTGTCATCAATGCTACCCATAATTCTCTCCCAAGCTGGGGCTCTTGTTGTACAGTAGAGTGTTAAGGAATCTAGGATGAATGATAGAGGTTATGAGTGACACAGATCTAGTGTCTTATTATGAAGAGGAGATGCTGTACCAGCTGTATACTAGTATAGTGTCTGTTATTATGAAGAGGAGATACTGTACCAGCTGTATACTAGCGTAGTGTCTATTATTATGAAGAGGGGATACTGTACCAGCTGTATAATAGTGTAGTGTCTGTTATTATAAAGAGGGGATACTGTACCAGCTGTATAATAGTATAGTGTCTTTTATTATGAAGAGGGGATACTGTACCAGCTGTATAATAGTATAGTGTCTGTTATTATGAAGAGATGATACTGTACCAGCTGTATAATAGTATAGTGTCTGTTATTATGAAGAGGGTATAGTGTCTGTTATTATGAAGAGGGGATACTGTACCAGCTGTATGCTAGTGTAGTGTCTGTTATTATGAAGAGGAGATACTGTACCAGCTGTATACTAGTATAGTGTCTGTTATTATGAAGAGGGGATACTGTACCAGCTGTATACTAGTATAGTGTCTGTTATTATGAAGAGGAGATGCTGTATACTAGTATAGTGTCTGTTATTATGAAGAGGAGATACTGTACCAGCTGTATACTAGCGTAGTGTCTATTATTATGAAGAGGGGATACTGTACCAGCTGTATAATAGTGTAGTGTCTGTTATTATGAAGAGGGATACTGTACCAGGTGTATACTAGTATAGTGTCTGTTATTATGCAGAGGAGATACTGTACCAGCTGTATGCTAGTGTAGTGTCTGTCATTAGTGCTAGTGTAGTGTCTGTTATTATGAAGAGGAGATACTGTACCAGGTGTATAATAGTGTAGTGGCTGTTATTATGAAGAGGACATACTGTACCAGCTGTATAATAGTGTTGTGTCTGTTATTATGCAGAGGGGATACTGTACCAGCTGTATACTAGTATAGTGTCTGTTATTATGAAGAGGAGATACTGTACCAGCTGTATGCTAGTGTAGTGTCTGTTATTATGAAGAGGGATGCTGTACCAGGTGTATAATAGTGTAGTGTCTGTTATTATGAAGAGGAGATACTGTACCAGCTGTATACTAGTGTAGTGTCTGTTATTATGAAGAGGGGATACCGTACCAGCTGTATAATAGTATAGTGTCTTTTATTATGAAGAGGGGATACTGTACCAGCTGTATAATAGTATAGTGTATTTTATTATGAAGAGGGGATACTGTACCAGCTGTATAATAGTATAGTGTCTGTTATTATGAAGAGATGATACTGTACCAGCTGTATAATAGTATAGTGTCTGTTATTATGAAGAGGGATACTGTACCAGCTGTATACTAGTATAGTGTCTGTTATTATGAAGAGGGGATACTGTACCAGCTGTATGCTAGTGTAGTGTCTGTTATTATGAAGAGGGATACTGTACCAGCTGTATACTAGTATAGTGTCTGTTATTATGAAGAGGGGATACTGTTCCAGCTGTATGCTAGTGTAGTGTCTGTTATTATGAAGAGGAGATACTGTACCAGCTGTATACTAGTATAGTGTCTGTTATTATGAAGAGGGGATACTGTACCAGCTGTATACTAGTATAGTGTCTGTTATTATGAAGAGGAGATGCTGTATACTAGTATAGTGTCTGTTATTATGAAGAGGAGATACTGTACCAGCTGTATACTAGCGTAGTGTCTATTGTTATGAAGAGGGGATACTGTACCAGCTGTATAATAGTGTAGTGTCTGTTATTATGAAGAGGGATACTGTACCAGCTGTATACTAGTATAGTGTCTGTTATTATGCAGAGGAGATACTGTACCAGCTGTATGCTAGTGTAGTGTCTGTCATTAGTGCTAGTGTAGTGTCTGTTATTATGAAGAGGAGATACTGTACCAGGTGTATAATAGTGTAGTGTCTGTTATTATGAAGAGGAGATACTGTACCAGGTGTATAATAGTGTAGTGGCTGTTATTATGAAGAGGACATACTGTACCAGCTGTATAATAGTGTTGTGTCTGTTATTATGCAGAGGGGATACTGTACCAGCTGTATACTAGTATAGTGTCTGTTATTATGAAGAGGAGATACTGTACCAGCTGTATGCTAGTGTAGTGTCTGTTATTATGAAGAGGGGATACTGTACCAGCTGTATAATAGTATAGTGTCTGTTATTATGAAGAGATGATACTGTACCAGCTGTATAATAGTATAGTGTCTGTTATTATGAAGAGGGATACTGTACCAGCTGTATACTAGTATAGTGTCTGTTATTATGAAGAGGGGATACTGTACCAGCTGTATGCTAGTGTAGTGTCTGTTATTATGAAGAGGGATACTGTACCAGCTGTATAATAGTATAGTGTCTTTTATTATGAAGAGGAGATACTGTACCAGCTGTATACTAGTGTAGTGTCTGTTATTATGAAGAGGGATACTGTACCAGCTGTATACTAGTATAGTGTCTGTTATTATGAAGAGGGGATACTGTTCCAGCTGTATGCTAGTATAGTGTCTGTTATTATGAAGAGGAGATACTGTACCAGCTGTATACTAGTATAGTGTCTGTTATTATGAAGAGGGGATACTGTACCAGCTGTATACTAGTATAGTGTCTGTTATTATGAAGAGGAGATGCTGTACCAGCTGTATAATAGTATAGTGTCTGTTATTATGAAGAGGAGATACTGTACCAGCTGTATACTAGCGTAGTGTCTATTATTATGAAGAGGGGATACTGTACCAGCTGTATAATAGTGTAGTGTCTGTTATTATGAAGAGGGATACTGTACCAGGTGTATACTAGTATAGTGTCTGTTATTATGCAGAGGAGATACTGTACCAGCTGTATGCTAGTGTAGTGTCTGTCATTAGTGCTAGTGTAGTGTCTGTTATTATGAAGAGGAGATACTGTACCAGGTGTATAATAGTGTAGTGTCTGTTATTATGAAGAGGAGATACTGTACCAGGTGTATAATAGTGTAGTGGCTGTTATTATGAAGAGGACATACTGTACCAGCTGTATAATAGTGTTGTGTCTGTTATTATGCAGAGGGGATACTGTACCAGCTGTATACTAGTATAGTGTCTGTTATTATGAAGAGGAGATACTGTACCAGCTGTATGCTAGTGTAGTATCTGTTATTATGAAGAGGGATGCTGTACCAGGTTATGCTAGTGTAGTATCTGTTATTATGAAGAGGGATACTGTACCAGGTTATGCTAGTGTAGTGTCTGTTATTATGAAGAGGGGATACTGTACCAGCTGTATACTAGTATAGTGTCTGTTATTATGAAGAGGAGATACTGTACCAGCTGTATGCTAGTGTAGTATCTGTTATTATGAAGAGGGATGCTGTACCAGGTTATGCTAGTGTAGTATCTGTTATTATGAAGAGGGATACTGTACCAGGTTATGCTAGTGTAGTGTCTGTTATTATGAAGAGGGATACTGTACCAGGTTATGCTAGTGTAGTATCTGTTATTATGAAGAGGAGATACTGTACCAGCTGTATGCTAGTGTAGTATTTGTTATTATGAAGAGGAGATACTGTACCAGGTGTATGCTAGTGTAGTCTGTTATTATGAAGAGGGATGCTGTACCAGGTTATGCTAGTGTAGTATCTGTTATTATGAAGAGGGATACTGTACCAGGTTATGCTAGTGTAGTGTCTGTTATTATGAAGAGGGATACTGTACCAGGTTATGCTAGTGTAGTGTCTGTTATTATGAAGAGGGGATACTGTACCAGCTGTATGCTAGTGTAGTATTTGTTATTATGAAGAGGAGATACTGTACCAGGTGTATGCTAGTGTAGTGTCTGTTATTATGAAGAGGAGATACTGTACCAGGTTATGCTAGTGTAGTGTCTGTTATTATGAAGAGGAGATACTGTACCAGGTTATGCTAGTGTAGTGTCTGTTATTATGAAGAGGGATACTGTACCAGCTGTATGCTAGTGTAGTCTGTTATTATGAAGAGGGATACTGTACCAGGTGTATGCTAGTGTAGTGTCTGTTATTATGAAGAGGGATACTGTACCAGGTTATGCTAGTGTAGTGTCTGTTATTATGAAGAGGAGATACTGTACCAGCTGTATACTAGTGTAGTGTCTGTTATTATGAAGAGGGATACTGTACCAGGTTATGCTAGTGTAGTGTCTGTTATTATGAAGAGGGATGCTGTACCAGGTTATGCTAGTGTAGTATCTGTTATTATGAAGAGGGATGCTGTACCAGGTTATGCTAGTGTAGTGTCTGTTATTATGAAGAGGGATGCTGTACCAGGTTATGCTAGTGTAGTGTCTGTTATTATGAAGAGGAGATACTGTACCAGCTGTATGCTAGTGTAGTATCTGTTATTATGAAGAGGAGATACTGTACCAGGTGTATGCTAGTGTAGTGTCTGTTATTATGAAGAGGGATACTGTACCAGGTTATGCTAGTGTAGTGTCTGTTATTATGAAGAGGGATACTGTACCAGCTGTATGCTAGTGTAGTGTCTGTTATTATGAAGAGGGATACTGTACCAGCTGTATAATAGTGTAGTGTCTGTTATTATGAAGAGGATATACTGTACCAGCTGTATGCTAGTGTAGTATCTGTTATTATGAAGAGGAGATACTGTACCAGGTGTATGCTAGTGTAGTGTCTGTTATTATGAAGAGGGATACTGTACCAGGTTATGCTAGTGTAGTATCTGTTATTATGAAGAGGGATACTGTACCAGGTTATGCTAGTGTAGTGTCTGTTATTATGAAGAGGGATACTGTACCAGGTTATGCTAGTGTAGTGTCTGTTATTATGAAGAGGAGATACTGTACCAGCTGTATGCTAGTGTAGTATCTGTTATTATGAAGAGGAGATACTGTACCAGGTGTATGCTAGTGTAGTGTCTGTTATTATGAAGAGGGATACTGTACCAGGTTATGCTAGTGTAGTGTCTGTTATTATGAAGAGGGATACTGTACCAGCTGTATGCTAGTGTAGTCTGTTATTATGAAGAGGAATGCTGTACCAGCTGTATAATAGTGTAGTGTCTGTTATTATGAAGAGGAGATACTGTACCAGGTTATGCTAGTGTAGTGTCTGTTATTATGAAGAGGGATGCTGTACCAGGTTATGCTAGTGTAGTGTCTGTTATTATGAAGAGGGATACTGTACCAGGTTATGCTAGTGTAGTGTCTGTTATTATGAAGAGGGATGCTGTACCAGGTTATGCTAGTGTAGTGTCTGTTATTATGAAGATGGATGCTGTACCAGGTTATGCTAGTGTAGTGTCTGTTATTATGAAGAGGAGATACTGTACCAGGTTATGCTAGTGTAGTGTCTGTTATTATGAAGAGGGATGCTGTACCAGGTTATGCTAGTGTAGTGACTGTTATTATGAAGAGGGATGCTGTACCAGGTTATGCTAGTGTAGTGTCTGTTATTATGAAGAGGGATACTGTACCAGGTTATGCTAGTGTAGTGTCTGTTATTATGAAGAGGGATACTGTACCAGCTGTATGCTAGTGTAGTCTGTTATTATGAAGAGGGATGCTGTACCAGCTGTATAATAGTGTAGTGTCTGTTATTATGAAGAGGAGATACTGTACCAGCTTATGCTAGTGTAGTGTCTGTTATTATGAAGAGGGACGCTGTACCAGGTTATGCTAGTGTAGTGTCTGTTATTATGAAGAGGGATGCTGTACCAGGTTATGCTAGTGTAGTGTCTGTTATTATGAAGAGGAGATACTGTACCAGGTTATGCTAGTGTAGTGTCTGTTATTATGAAGAGGGATGCTGTACCAGGTTATGCTAGTGTAGTGTCTGTTATTATGAAGAGGGATGCTGTACCAGGTTATGCTAGTGTAGTGTCTGTTATTATGAAGAGGGATACTGTACCAGGTTATGCTAGTGTAGTGTCTGTTATTATGAAGAGGAGATACTGTACCAGGTTATGCTAGTGTAGTGTCTATTATTATGAAGAGGGATGCTGTACCAGGTTATGCTAGTGTAGTGTCTGTTATTATGAAGAGGGATGCTGTACCAGGTTATGCTAGTGTAGTGTCTGTTATTATGAAGAGGGATGCTGTACCAGGTTATGCTAGTGTAGTGTCTGTTATTATGAAGAGGAGATACTGTACCAGGTTATGCTAGTGTAGTGTCTGTTATTATGTAGAGGGATGCTGTACCAGGTTATGCTAGTGTAGTGTCTGTTATTATGAAGAGGGATGCTGTACCAGGTTATGCTAGTGTAGTGTCTGTTATTATGAAGAGGGATACTGTACCAGGTTATGCTAGTGTAGTGTCTGTTATTATGAAGAGGAGATACTGTACCAGGTGTATGCTAGTGTAGTGTCTGTTATTATGAAGAGGGGATACTGTACCAGGTTATGCTAGTGTAGTGTCTGTTATTATGAAGAGGAGATACTGTACCAGGTTATGCTAGTGTAGTGTCTATTATTATGAAGAGGGATGCTGTACCAGGTTATGCTAGTGTAGTGTCTGTTATTATGAAGAGGGGATACTGTACCAGGTTATGCTAGTGTAGTGTCTGTTATTATGAAGAGGGATGCTATACCAGGTTATGCTAGTGTAGTGTCTGTTATTATGAAGAGGGATGCTGTACCAGGTTATGCTAGTGTAGTGTCTGTTATTATGAAGAGGGGATACTGTACCAGCTGTATGCTAGTGTAGTATCTGTTATTATGAAGAGGGATACTGTACCAGGTTATGCTAGTGTAGTGTCTGTTATTATGAAGAGGGGATACTGTACCAGCTGTATGCTAGTATAGTGTCTGTTATTATGAAGAGGGGATACTGTACCAGCTGTATGCTAGTATAGTGTCTGTTATTATGAAGAGGGGATACTGTACCAGCTGTATGCTAGTATAGTGTCTGTTATTATGAAGAGGGGATACTGTATACTAGTATAGTGTCTGTTATTATGAAGAGGAGATACTGTACCAGCTGTATACTAGTGTAGTATCTGTTATTATGAAGAGGAGATACTGTACCAGCTGTATACTAGTATAGTGTCTGTTATTATGAAGAGGAGATACTGTACCAGCTGTATAATAGTGTAGTGTCTGTTATTATGAAGAGGAGATACTGTACCAGCTGTATAATAGTGTAGTGTCTGTTATTATGAAGAGGAGATACTGTACCAGCTGTATACTAATATAGTGTCTGTTATTATGAAGAGGAGATACTGTACCAGCTGTATAATAGTGTAGTGTCTGTTATTATGAAGAGGAGATACTGTACCAGCTGTATACTAGTATAGTGTCTGTTATTATGAAGAGGAGATGCTGTACCAGCTGTATACTAGTATAGTGTCTGTTATTATGAAGAGGAGATACTGTACCAGCTGTATACTAGTATAGTGTATGTTATTATGAAGAGGGGATACTGTACCAGCTGTATACTAGTATAGTGTCTGTTATTATGAAGAGGAGATACTGTACCAGCTGTATACTAGTATAGTGTATGTTATTATGAAGAGGAGATACTGTACCAGCTGTATACTAGTATAGTGTATGTTATTATGAAGAGGAGATACTGTACCAGCTGTATACTAGTATAGTGTCTGTTATTATGAAGAGGGGATACTGTACCAGCTGTATACTAGTATAGTGTCTGTTATTATGAAGAGGGGATACTGTACCAGCTGTATACTAGTATAGTGTCTGTTATTATGAAGAGGGGATACTGTACCAGGTGTATAATAGTGTAGTGTCTGTTATTATGAAGAGGGGATACTGTACCAGGTGTATAATAGTGTAGTGTCTGTTATTATGAAGAGGAGATGCTGTACCAGCTGTATACTAGTATAGTGTCTGTTATTATGAAGAGGAGATACTGTACCAGCTGTATACTAGTATAGTGTCTGTTATTATGAAGAGGAGATACTGTACCAGCTGTATACTAGTATAGTGTCTGTTATTATGAAGAGGAGATACTGTACCAGCTGTATACTAGTATAGTGTCTGTTATTATGAAGAGGAGATACTGTACCAGCTGTATACTAGTATAGTGTCTGTTATTATGAAGAGGAGATACTGTACCAGCTGTATACTAGTATAGTGTATGTTATTATGAAGAGGAGATACTGTACCAGCTGTATAATAGTATAGTGTATTTTATTATGAAGAGGGGATACTGTACCAGCTGTATAATAGTATAGTGTCTGTTATTATGAAGAGGGGATACTGTACCAGCTGTATAATAGTATAGTGTCTGTTATTATGAAGAGATGATACTGTACCAGCTGTATACTAGTATAGTGTCTGTTATTATGAAGAGGGGATACTGTACCAGCTGTATGCTAGTATAGTGTCTGTTATTATGAAGAGGGGATACTGTACCAGCTGTATGCTAGTATAGTGTCTGTTATTATGAAGAGGGGATACTGTATACTAGTATAGTGTCTGTTATTATGAAGAGGAGATACTGTACCAGCTGTATACTAGTGTAGTATCTGTTATTATGAAGAGGGGATACTGTACCAGCTGTATAATAGTGTAGTGTCTGTTATTATGAAGAGGAGATACTGTACCAGCTGTATACTAGTATAGTGTCTGTTATTATGAAGAGGAGATACTGTACCAGCTGTATAATAGTGTAGTGTCTGTTATTATGAAGAGGAGATACTGTACCAGCTGTATAATAGTGTAGTGTCTGTTATTATGAAGAGGAGATACTGTACCAGCTGTATACTAATATAGTGTCTGTTATTATGAAGAGGAGATACTGTACCAGCTGTATAATAGTGTAGTGTCTGTTATTATGAAGAGGAGATACTGTACCAGCTGTATACTAGTATAGTGTCTGTTATTATGAAGAGGAGATGCTGTACCAGCTGTATACTAGTATAGTGTCTGTTATTATGAAGAGGAGATACTGTACCAGCTGTATACTAGTATAGTGTATGTTATTATGAAGAGGGGATACTGTACCAGCTGTATACTAGTATAGTGTCTGTTATTATGAAGAGGAGATACTGTACCAGCTGTATACTAGTATAGTGTATGTTATTATGAAGAGGAGATACTGTACCAGCTGTATACTAGTATAGTGTATGTTATTATGAAGAGGAGATACTGTACCAGCTGTATACTAGTATAGTGTCTGTTATTATGAAGAGGGGATACTGTACCAGCTGTATACTAGTATAGTGTCTGTTATTATGAAGAGGGGATACTGTACCAGCTGTATACTAGTATAGTGTCTGTTATTATGAAGAGGGGATACTGTACCAGGTGTATAATAGTGTAGTGTCTGTTATTATGAAGAGGGGATACTGTACCAGGTGTATAATAGTGTAGTGTCTGTTATTATGAAGAGGAGATGCTGTACCAGCTGTATACTAGTATAGTGTCTGTTATTATGAAGAGGAGATACTGTACCAGCTGTATACTAGTATAGTGTCTGTTATTATGAAGAGGAGATACTGTACCAGCTGTATACTAGTATAGTGTCTGTTATTATGAAGAGGAGATACTGTACCAGGTGTATACTAGTATAGTGTCTGTTATTATGAAGAGGAGATACTGTACCAGCTGTATACTAGTATAGTGTATGTTATTATGAAGAGGAGATACTGTACCAGCTGTATAATAGTATAGTGTATTTTATTATGAAGAGGGGATACTGTACCAGCTGTATAATAGTATAGTGTCTGTTATTATGAAGAGGGGATACTGTACCAGCTGTATAATAGTATAGTGTCTGTTATTATGAAGAGATGATACTGTACCAGCTGTATACTAGTATAGTGTCTGTTATTATGAAGAGGGGATACTGTACCAGCTGTATACTAGTATAGTGTCTGTTATTATGAAGAGGAGATACTGTACCAGCTGTATACTAGCGTAGTGTCTATTATTATGAAGAGGGGATACTGTACCAGCTGTATAATAGTATAGTGTCTTTTATTATGAAGAGGGGATACTGTACCAGCTGTATAATAGTATAGTGTCTGTTATTATGAAGAGGGGATACTGTACCAGCTGTATAATAGTATAGTGTATTTTATTATGAAGAGGGGATACTGTACCAGCTGTATGCTAGTGTAGTGGCTGTTATTATGAAGAGGAGATACTGTACCAGCTGTATAATAGTATAGTGTCTGTTATTATGAAGAGGAGATACTGTACCAGCTGTATACTAGTATAGTGTATGTTATTATGAAGAGGACATACTGTACCAGCTGTATACTAGTATAGTGTCTGTTATTATGAAGAGGAGATACTGTACCAGCTGTATACTAGTATAGTGTCTGTTATTATGAAGAGGGATACTGTACCAGCTGTATACTAGTATAGTGTCTGTTATTATGAAGAGGAGATACTGTACCAGCTGTATGTTCAACTTTCTTTCTCTCTCACTTTCACACACTTTTTTATATTGTTCTGTCTCTTTCTTTATTTACTCTCATCCATACATACTCTTTCTCTCTGTTTACTCTCATCCATACATACTCTTTCTCTCTGTTTACTCTCATCCATACATACTCTTTCTCTCTGTTTACCCTCATCCATACATACTCTTTCTCTGTTTACCCTCATCCATACATACTCTTTCTCTCTGTTTACTCTCATCCATACATACTCTTTCTCTGTTTACCCTCATCCATACATACTCTTTCTCTGTTTACCCTCATCCATACATACTCTTTCTCTCTGTTTACTCTCATCCATACATACTCTTTCTCTCTGTTTACTCTCATCCATACATACTCTTTCTCTCTGTTTACTCTCATCCATACATACTCTTTCTCTCTGTTTACTCTCATCCATACATACTCTTTCTCTCTGTTTACTCTCATCCATACATACTCTTTCTCTCTGTTTACTCTCATCCATACATACTCTTTCTCTGTTTACCCTCATCCATACATACTCTTTCTCTATGTTTACTCTCATCCATACATACTCTTTCTCTCTGTTTACTCTCATCCATACATACTCTTTCTCTATGTTTACTCTCATCCATACATACTCTTTCTCTCTGTTTACTCTCATCCATACATACTCTTTCTCTCTGTTTACTCTCATCCATACATACTCTTTCTCTCTGTTTACTCTCATCCATACATACTCTTTCTCTCTGTTTACTCTCATCCATACATGCTCTTTCTCTATGTTTACTCTCATCCATACATACTCTTTCTCTCTGTTTACTCTCATCCATACATACTCTTTCTCTCTGTTTACTCTCATCCATACATACTCTTTCTCTCTGTTTACTCTCATCCATACATACTCTTTCTCTATGTTTACTCTCATCCAAAAAATACACTCATTCTTTCTGAAGTAAGTTAGTGTTACCAACACAGTACATAGACGTGTGTGTGTCTCTGTAGCAGACCAGTAATGGCGGCAGCCTGAGTGACTACTCGTCATCAGTACCCTCCACCCCCAGCACCAGTCAGAAGGAGCTACGCATCGACGTCCCCCAGACCACCAACACCCCCACGCCCGTCCGCAAGCAGTCCAAACGCCGCTCCAACCTCTTCACTGTGAGCCCAGATACACACACACAGGACATCTACTTCTTCACTGTTGACTCATGTATTATTAGATGTTCAAACTATGGATGTTAAATAGATCCAAAATGATGTAAAGGACTTTTAAATGGTAAATGGCTTACAGTGAGAATCTACGGGCCACAGGGAAGGTTGTATGTGACCACCTTCTAGAATGTACAGACACACGCATCATGTCCACTTCCCAGTTCCTTAGCAACTTAGAGAGAGGTCAACAACTGGGTCAAGTTGACTCATAGACACAATAATAACCCCAGTCACCTCTAGCAGCCATTATATGAGGCCTGTTATGTGAAAACTAGAAGAGGGCTGTAACAGACCCTTGTTCAGGCTCCTCGTTCAGACACTTTATAGGGCTTAACTCAGGGCCTCTGTAACCCCTACTTGTTCTCCTATCTCCTTCTCCACAGTCTCGGAAGGCCAGCGAGCCAGACAGGGACAAGAAAGGACTGGAGGGCCGAGCGGACAGCATTGGAAGCGGCCGTGCTATTCCAATTAAGCAGGTATGATCAGATCTGGCCCTCGCCTGGCCAGCCGGCTGCTACGGGGATAATTAGGGTCCGGCAGCGCCGTATTGCTGATTTCCCGGAGAACGAGGGCTGCCTGTGATCAGAGCGTGAAGCCCAGACACAGCCAGGCTCCCTCCGTTTGATGCCTTCTCCTTGATTAACAGCGAAAGCACACACTTGACATCAATTAGAGTTGGGGGTTCTCCTGGGTATTGAAATGAGATCATTAGTATAAGGAGCGGGACGGGATTTCACTCTTACTTTCTTTCACTCTCCCCCCTGCTCCCATCCCTCTGTCCTGCCCCCATCCCTCTCTCCTTGTCCAAAAAGAAAGGGGAGAGATGGTGAGAGGGAGAAGAGGCTGAGGATGGTTAATGAAGTGCAGTCTGCCGGCTGGCATATGGTCCTCCGTTACCCTCTTCCTCTACGTGCTTTTCAAAGCCCTGCCTTTTCCTGTGTGGCGGTGTAGCCCAGCGCTTTGATTGGGGCATCGGCAGGGGGGTGGGGGGGGGGGGGGTAGGTAGGGAGGGGGAGGTGGAGAGGAAGGGGAGGGGTATTGAACCAGAGAGCTCAAGTGCCCCCCCCACTGTAATCGTGGAGAGATTGTTTGAGTTGGCCTTAATATGTCGCAAACAAGCATGGAGCGAACCAGAGAGGGGGGAGGGGGAGGGGGGGGGGGAGCCTGGCATCTCCTGTGAGCTGCTTCAACTGGAGTATAAGGAAATCAGCCAATTAGCGTGTGCTAATCACGGCCTCTCATATCAGCACGGAGGCCTCGTTTGTAATCCACTAATGAACAAATTGCATCTCTGATTACGGGCCTCCTTTCAACGACGCGGTGCATTTGTTAGCAGCGCTGCAGTAGTTGTTAGTGCCGGGGCCGTGTCGCGCAGCTCGTCGAGGGAGACCGAGTCTCTGTGGTGCTGCTGCGCAAGGAGGCCCCCCGCTGGGACAGCACAGCAGAGAGCAGAGTAAATTGTCTTGTCCCCTCAATCAGGGACGACATGATGTTTACTTGTGAGATGTTTCCATTTATCCCCATACTCCCCACCGGAAGGAAATATCACTATGAAGTAGCAACTGGGTCCTGTGTTATTCCCCAGGCGTCCAGTTAGCATGGACATCATAGCCTCTCTGATAGTGTTGCTCCTCTCTAAACTCTGATAAGTGCCTCTCATCAATCAGGATGGTCTATTAGTCACATAACCCAATCTGCCATTCAGTCCTGTCTATATGTAGACAGTATAGCAGCAGAAATTCATGTAATTGACCTATGCATTCCATCTATGGTTAGCAATGTTTTTAGTCTGCGTTGTGGCGGTAAACGGGGGGATGACGTGCAACTGGAAGTGACTCAGAGGAGAGAGCCCAGGCACATACTCATTATGGTTATAGAGCAACAGAACACAGCTGTGAGTGTGTGTGTGAGCTTTTGTCTGGAAACGACAGTGACCATGTTGTGCTTTCTATAAGGATCGATGTTGAACTACTTGTCAAACATTTGTCATGTGATGAAGATGGATTGGAAGAGCTGCTACACAGTGCCAGATATGTGTGTGTTCTCCTGTCCCTGTAGAAGAGCCTCTCTCTCACTCACACGTCGTCTCTGTCTGTCTGGCAGCAGTACAATCCTCCTGGGTCCAGCCACTCAATTTACATAACTCCTGTGAAGTCAATGGCTGATAATGATGTACAAATGAAGAGGGCCACATACACATGTCACTGGTGGCAGATGGGAGGTGTGTGTGTGTGTGTGTTTTAGAAAGATGATGTAGACCAACAGTCTTAAAGAACCCTCCATCATCATATGGGTTCGGCTGTGGCCTCTGTTGAGTTGCCCATTGTTTCCCCAACATGAGACATGGTGAGCCAGGCCCGGCACGACCACACACACACTCAGCCCACCTGACAGCCGTCAGCCCCAGACAGACAGAGGTTGGAGAATAACACGTAGTCGGCAGCGCTCCGAGGCATCGGGCCAGAGCTGCTTCTCTTTTTGGAGCTGGATGTTAATTGATTTGATCATTCCCCGTGGTCTTTCCTCTTGGAGAATGTGTATCTCTGTATGTCTCTCTCCATCTCCCCTCCTGCCTCTGTGTCGGCTGCAGGCAGACCTGTTCCCTAATTAGTGAGTGTGTGTGTGCGTGTGTGTAGATGGCAGCAGCTTAGCTACCTGCCTCCCTATTAGCACTCAGTTTACACTCCATTTTAATGAGTCCTGCTGAGTCTGACTCCTGCTTCCCTCCCTCCCTCCACACACACCACCTCACCTTTTCTTGTTGAACACGTTCAGACCTGGTCCACAAATTGTACCAGACGCACAGTATGCTACGACTCCATACATGCCAGGTCTCCCTCAGAGGGGTAGCAACACAACTCATTCACTGAGAGGACGTGTTCCCTGACTGGCTCGTTTTGGTTGTCCTTCCTTGTCTGTGTTGAATCACTTTGGCAGATGTCTCCTTCTGTTAGGTTGGCTGAGTCGCACGGCGGCTCCTTAAAGGTACAGTCATCATCGGCGGTCAATTAAACACGCGATGATGATGAGGAGGATGATGATGATGAATGTTATTATGAATCAGTGGCGTCAACAGCAACGCTGTTGGTTTTTGGCATCAGATCTTAACATGTTGTTCAGAAACTACAGGTAAAAGGGATTGCCTTTGCTCATAAATATGGGTGACTTGTGTGAGATCACTTGACTTTACATATGGAAGATAATTAGGGTAAACAGTAGAGAACAACAGAAATGGGTTTTTAAGAGCCGATACCAATTTTTGGGGGTCAAGGAGGCCGATGGCTGATTATTTTAGCCCGATAATAAATATAATTACATTGGAGCATTTTGACGAGAACTGTTCCCAGAGACAAGCATGTATGCAATAACAAATCAATTATACAACCATAGTCAATTTGACTTTATCAATTTAACTACCCAACAACATAAAGGTGGTAATCATTTATTTGAATGGTCAGTCTCTTGATAAACTGGGTAAATGAAGATGGCGTAGGTCTACTCACAATACAGGTGAATTCATATTCAATAGGAGTGTATGCCTGCATTGAGCTCGTGTTGGCTGATTCCAATGCTCTTTGGGGCTACAGGTGACAATCTGTTTCCCTTTCATTTGGGACCATGTTAGGCCTACTGATAAATAACATTTTCATAGAAGTAGCCTATTGCTTTATTTTATAAAAATGTGAGCTGTCTCCTTTAAGAGAAAAGACACCACTTGCTTGTCATGTAGCCAGGCAGTAGGTACTATTCTTCTTTTAGGAGAATATAACAGTCCCTCATCCCTGTTGAGGGTTTTGTTGCCTCAATACAGCTAGAAGGAATTGACATTTTAAACCTATAAATGTATTAACATGTATATAAGAAAACAATGTCAAGATGTTACTGTTCCCTCTGCTAAAATGTCCTGGAATGCAGCCCTAGGACAAGTGAACTGGAACAAAGTCTCGTTGTTGTCTGGCAAATATAATATACAGCGAGGGAAAAAAGTATTTGATCCCCTGCTGATTTTGTACGTTTGCCCACTGACAAAGAAATGATCAGTCTATAATTTTAATGGTAGGTTTATTTGATCAGTGAGAGATAGAATAACAACAAAAAATTCCAGAAAAAAACGCATGTCAAAAATGTTATAAATTGATTTGCATTTTAATGAGGGAAATAAGTATTTGACCCCCTCTCAATCAGAAAGATTTCTGGCTCCCAGGTGTCTTTTATACAGGTAACGAGCTGAGATTAGGAACACACTCTTAAAGGGAGTGCTCCTAATCTCAGTTTGTTACCTGTATAAAAGACACCTGTCCACAGAAGCAATCAATCAATCAGATTCCAAACTCTCCACCATGGCCAAGACCAAAGAGCTCTCCAAGGATGTCAGGGACAAGATTGTAGACCTACACAAGGCTGGAATGGGCTACAAGACCATCGCCAAGCAGCTTGGTGAGAAGGTGACAACAGTTGGTGCGATTATTCGCAAATGGAAGAAACACAAAAGAACTGTCAATCTCCCTCGGCCTGGGGCTCCATGCAAGATCTCACCTCGTGGAGTTGCAATGATCATGAGAACGGTGAGGAATCAGCCCAGAACTACACGGGAGGATCTTGTCAATGATCTCAAGGCAGCTGGGACCATAGTCACCAAGAAAACAATTGGTAACACACTACGCCGTGAAGGACTGAAATCCTGCAGCGCCCGCAAGGTCCCCCTGCTCAAGAAAGCACATATACATGCCCGTCTGAAGTTTGCCAATGATCATCTGAATAATTCAGAGGACAACTTGCTGAAAGTGTTGTGGTCAGATGAGACCAAAATGGAGCTCTTTGGCATCAACTCAACTCGCCGTGTTTGGAGGAGGAGGAATGCTGCCTATGACCCCAAGAACACCATCCCCACCGTCAAACATGGAGGTGGAAACATTATGCTTTGGGGGTGTTTTTCTGCTAAGGGGACAGGACAACTTCACCGCATCAAAGGGACGATGGACGGGACCATGTACCGTCAAATCTTGGGTGAGAACCTCCTTCCCTCAGCCAGGGCATTGAAAATGGGTCGTGGATGGGTATTCCAGCATGACAATGACCCAAAACACACGGCCAAGGCAACAAAGGAGTGGCTCAAGAAGAAGCACATTAAGGTCCTGGAGTGGCCTAGCCAGTCTCCAGACCTTAATCCCATAGAAAATCTGTGGAGGGAGCTGAAGGTTTGAGTTGCCAAACGTCAGCCTCGAAACCTTAATGACTTGGAGAAGATCTGCAAAGAGGAGTGGGACAAAATCCCTCCTGAGATGTGTGCAAACCTGGTGGCCAACTACAAGAAACGTCTGACCTCTGTGATTGCCAACAAGGGTTTTGCCACCAAGTATTAAGTCATGTTTTGCAGAGGGGTCAAATACTTATTTCCCTCATTAAAATGCAAATCAATTTATAACATTTTTGACGTGCGTTTTTCTGGATTTTTTTTGTTATTCTGTCTCTCACTGTTCAAATAAACCTACCATTAAAATGATAGACTGATCATTTCTTTGTCAGTGGGCAAACGTACAAAATCATCAGGGGATCAAATACTTTTTTCCCTCACTGTACAGTTGAAGTCGGAAGTTTACATACACTTAGGTTGGAGTCATTAAAACTCGTTTTTCAACCACTCCACAAATTTCTTGTTAACCTCTCTAGGGGGTGTGGGACGCTACCTTCCCACCTGGCCTACAGCCAGTGAAATTGCAGAGCGCCAAATTCAAAAACAGAAATACTCATTATAAAAATGTATGAAACATACAAGTGTTATACATCGGTTTAAAGATTAACTTCTTGTTAATCCAACCACGGTGTCAGATTTTAAAAAGACTTTACGGCGAAAGCAAACCATGCGATTATCTGAGAACAGCGCCCAGCAGACAAATCATTACAAACGGTTAGCAGCCAAGAAGGGGAGTAACAAAAGTCAGAAATAGCGATAAAATGTATCACTTACCTTTGATGATCTTTATATGATTGCACTCCCAAGACTCCATGTTACACAATAAATGTTTGTTTTGTTCGATAAAGTCCCTCTTTATATCCAAAAACCTCAGTTTTGTTAGCGCGTTTTGTTCAGTAATCCACTGTCTCAAACAACATCCGATGAAATTGCAGAGCGTGAAACTCAACAAAACAGAAATTCTCAGAATAAACATACATAAAAGATCCAAATGTTATACACCAGCTTAAAGATTAACCTCTATGGGCAAGGTGGGACGCTTGCGTCCCACCTACTCAACAGCCAGTGTAATCCCGTGGCGCATTATTCAAATACCTTAGAAATGCAAAACCTTACATTTTTCAAACATATGACTATTTTACACCATTTTAAAGATAAGACTCTCGTTAATCTAACCACACTGTCCGATTTCAAAAAGGCTTTACAACGAAAGCAAAACATTAGATTATGTCAGCAGAGTACCCAGCCAGAAATAATCAGACACCCATTTTTCAAGCTAGCATATAATGTCACATAAACCCAAACCACAGCTAAATGTAGCACTAACCTTTGATGATCTTAATCAGATGACAACCCTAGGACATTATGTTATACAATACATGCATGTTTTGTTCAATCAAGTTCATATTTATATCAAAAACCAGCTTTTTACATTAGCATGTGACTAGCATGTGACTAGCATTCCCACCGAACACTGCCGGTGAATTTACTAAATTACTCACGATAAACGTTCACAAAATACATAACAATTATTTTAAGAATTATAGATACAGAACTCCTCTATGCACTCGATATGTCCGATTTTAAAATAGCTTTTCGGTGAAAGCACATTTTCCAATATTCTCAGTAGATAGCCCGGCATCACAGGGCTAGCTATTTAGACACCCAGCAAGTTTAGCACTCATCAAAGTCAGATTTACTATAAGAAAAATGTTATTACCTTCGTCAGAATGCACTCCCAGGACTTCTACTTCAATAACAAATGTTGGTTTGGTCCAAAATAATCCATCGTTATATCCAAACAGCGGCGTTTTGTTCGTGCGTTCAAGACACTATCCGAAAGGGTAAATAAGGGTGACGAGCATGGCGCAATTCGTGACAAAAAAAATCTAAATATTCCATTACCGTACTTCGAAGCATGTCAACCGCTGTTTAAAATCAATTTTTATGCCATTTTTCTCATAAAAAAGCGATAATATTCCGACCGGGAATCTGCGTTTAGGTAAACAGACGAAAGAAAAGAAAGCATTCGGTCGACTCGGGCACGCGCCTAAGCCCATAGTACTCTGAGCGGCCACTTGCCAAAAGCGATAAAGTGTTTCAGCCAGAGCCTGCCTCGATATCGTTCAGCTTTTTCCCGGGCTCTGAGAGCCTATGGGAGCCGTAGGAAGTGTCACGTTATTGCAAAGATCCTCAGTCTTCAATAAAAAGAGCCAAGATGAAACACAACTTCTCAGACAGGCCACTTCCTGCATGGAATCTTCTCAGGTTTTGGCCTGCCGTATGAGTTCTGTTATACTCACAGACACCATTCAAACAGTTTTAGAAACTTTAGGGTGTTTTCTATCCAAAGCCAATAATTATATGCATATTCTAGTTACTGGGCAGGAGTAGTAACCAGATTAAATCGGGTACGTTTTTTATCCGGCTGTGTCAATACTGCCCCCTAGCCCTAACAGGTTAACTTCTTGTTAATCCAACCGCTGTGTCAGATTTCAAAAAAGCTTTAAGGCAAAAGCAAACCATGCGATTATCTGAGAACAGCACCCAGCAGACAAATCATTACAAACAGTTAGCAGCCAAGAAGAGGAGTAACAAAAGTCAGAAATAGCGATAAAATGTATCACTTACCTTTGATGATCTTCATATGGTTGCACTCCGAAGACTCCATGCTACACAATAAATGTTTGTTTTGTTCGATAAAGTCCCTCTTTATATTCAAAAACCTCAGTTTCGTTGGTGCGTTTTGTTCAGTAATCGAACAAAGCGCGGTCACAACAAACAGACGAAAAATCTAAAAAGTACCATAAAAGTTCGTAGAAACATGTCAAACGATGTTTCTAATCAATCCTCGGGTTGTTTTTGTCATAAATAATCGATCATATTTCAACTGGACAATAGCTTCATCAATAGAAAAGGAGAAACAAGAAAGGCGTGCTCCCGATCACGCGCTGGACTCATGTCTGGAAATATCCACTGTCCTCTCATTGAAAGTGGTGTTTCTCTGTCATTTTTCAGAGTAAAACCCTGAAACAATGCCTAAAGACTGGCCACATGTAGTGGAAGCCATAGAGATTGTGAACTGGGTCATAAGTCTTTGTATGGTGGATAGGCTTTTAATGGAAAAACAGGTATTTCAAAATAATAGCACTTCCTGGATGGATTTTCCTCAGGTTTTCGCCTGCCATATCAGTTCTATTATACTCACAAACATTATTTTAACAGTTTTGGAATCTTTAGTGTTTTCTATCCAAATCTACCAATTATATGCATATTCCAGCTTCTGGACCTGAGTAGCAGGCCGTTTACTTTGGGCACGCTTTTCATCCAAAATTCCGAATGCTGCCCCCTACCCTAGTGAGGTTAACAAACTATAGTTTTGTCAAGTCGATTAGGACATCTACTTTGTGCATGACACAAGTAATTGTTCCAACAATTGTTTACAGACAGATTATTTCACTTATAATTCACTGTATCACAATTCCAGTGGGTCAGAAGTTTACGTACTCCAAGTTGACTGTGCCTTTAAACAGCTTGGAAAATTCCAGAAAATTATGTCATGGCTTTAGAAGCTTCTGATAGGCTAATTGACATAATTTGAGTCAATTGGAGGTGTACCTATGGATGCATTTCAAGGCCTACCTTCAAACTCAGTGCCTCTTTGCTTGACATCATGGGAAAATCTAAAGAAATCCACCAAGACCTCAGAAAACAAATTGTAGACCTGCACAAGTCTGGTTCATCCTTGGGAGCAATTTCCAAATGCCTGAAGGTACCACGTTCATCTGTACAAACAATAGTACGCAAGTATAAACACCATGGGACCATGCAGCCATCATACCGCTCAGGAAGGAGACGCGTTCTGTCTTCTAGAGATGAACGTACTTTGTTGCGAAAAGTGAAAATCAATCCCAGAACAACAGCAAAGGACCTTGTGACGATGCTGGAGGAAACAGGTACAAAAGTATCTATATCCACAGTAAAACGACTCCTATATCGACATAACCTGAAGGGCCGCTCAGCAAGGAAGAAGCCACTGCTCCAATACCGCCATAAAAAAGCCAGACTACGGTTTGCAACTGCACATGGGGACAAAGATTGTACTTTTTGGAGAAATGTCCTCTGGTCTGATGAAACAAAAATAGAACTGTTTGGCTATAATGACCATCGTTATGTTTGGAGGAAAAGCGGGAGGCTTTCAAGTCAAAGAACACCATCCCAAATGTGAAGCACGGGGATGGCAGCATCATGTTGTGGGGGTGCTTTGCTGCAGGATGGACTGGTGAACTTCACAAAATAGATGGCATCATGAGGAATTTAAAATTGTGGATATATTGAAGCAACATCTTAAGACATCAGTCACGAAGTTAAAGCTAGGTCTTCCAAATGGACAATGACCTCAAGCATACTTCCAAAGTTGTGGCAAAATGGCTTAAGGACAGCAAAGTCAAGGTATTGGAGTGGCCATCACAAAGCTCTGACCTCAATCCTATAGAAAATGTGTGGACACAACTGAAAAAGCATGTGCGAGCAAAGAGGCCTACAAACCTGACTCAGTTACACCAGCTCTGTCAGGAGGAAGGGCCAAAATTCACCCAACTTATTGTGGGAAGCTTGTGGAAGGCTACCTGAAACGTTTCACCCAATTTAAACAATTTAAAGGCAATGCTACCAAATACTAATTGAGTGTATGTAAACTTCTGACCCACTGGGAATGTGATGAAAGAAATAAAAGCTGAAATAAATAATTATCTCTACTATTATTCTGGCATTTAACATTCTTAAAATAAAGTGGTGATCCAAACTGACCTAAGACAGGGAATTTTTACTAGGATTAAATGTCAGGAATTGTGAAAAACTGAGTTTAAATGTATTTGGCAAAGGTTTATGTAAACTTCCGACTTAAAATGTATCTAATAAGGTGAAAAAAGTATCATACCAACTCATTCATAGAATCTACCCTGTAAAGACCTTTATTATACACAGATTTCAAATAGCTATTGATAACAAATGTGTATTTTGTGGTTGTGACCCAGAGACTCTTAAACATTTATTTGGGACTGTTCTTATGTCAGAAGATTATGGAGGGAATTAGACAATTCTATTTGAAAAGAAACGACGATTAATGTTCATCTGAGAGACTCTGATGTTGTTTTATTTTGATCCAAATGAAATGGACCCTGATTTACATTTCATTGTTCATTTGTTTATCTTTCATGGAAGATTCTTTATCCATAAAATGAAGTGGGCGGAGAACAAACCCCTCTTCACATTGTTTAAGATATCATTTCTAAATAATATTTCAATTCTAAGTAATTGTAAAAACAAAAATTAAATGCATACCATAAAACGTTTTGACAAATTGAAAATGTATCTCGATATGTAATACCCCTAGGCATTTATTTTTTATATTTAACCTTTATTTAACTAGGCAAGTCAGTTAAGAAAAAACATCTTATTTACAATGCCGGCCAAACCCGGGCGATGCTGGGCCAGTTGTGAGCCTTCCTATGGGACTCCCAACCACGGCCGGATGTGACAGTGTGTCTCGGGAAGGGAAAGACAAGGCATGTAGCTAGATAACTCAGATGTTTTTTTTTTTTTTTTCCCCAAATCTTTATTTAACTTGCTGTAAATAACAGTAACATGCAAAACATAAACATAACATAACATAACAGCCAGAGGGAATCCAAAGAAATTAGAGAAAAAAAAAAAAAAACTATTATATCAAATCAAATACAGACATATATCGAATACATTTTTTTGACATATTGTTTTGTATACGTTTTAAAGATTCTACGTACTGTTCCAAATCAGATAAAAAAATTAAGAAAAGGGGCTTTTTCTTCATAAATTTTGATTTATGGATAAAAGATTTTCCTAATAAAATAAAGAGATTTATGACATACTCACGTTCAATTGTGGAATCAGTGTAGTAAAATAATATGTCAAACTTAGTAATATCAATGGTTGTATGCAATTTGCGGCTAAGATATAGTTTTACATCAGTCCAAAACACTTCACTATATAAACAATTACAGAATAAGTGTTCAATAGATTCAGTTTCTAGTTCACAAAAACTGCATTCACTGGTAACGTCAAATATATATTTAGAAATCAAGCTATTACACGGATAGCATCTATGGATTATCTTAAAGGAGATCTCCTTTACTTTATTGGTCACCATAAATCTGTGTGGAGTGAGCCAAGCACAGCGCCAGTTTACATCAAACGATGAAGCCCAACAAAATATCGCGGAGGGAATAGACTTCCTGTAGAAAATATCCCTTATTAAACGATTGTTGAATTTCGTATCTAGTAGACCAATGCCATTCACCTGAATATCGCTTACAATCGGAGATATTCCAAAATATGCATTATTCTGAAGTAAAGTTTTTATCCCACTAGGTATAGCTTTAATAACAGTGTCATATTCCTTGCTTGAAACCTCAAAGTTGTATATTTCCATAAATTCTCTCTGTGTAAATAGATTCCCACTGTTATTAACCAATTGGCTGACAAGAACAATGTTTTTCGAGAACCATTTATGGTTAAATAACATCTTATTTCTATGTAATATTGACCCATTGTTCCAAATAAAACATTTATGAGGTGAAAAGTTGTGTTTATACAACAAAGCCCAGCACATTAAAGCCTGCTTGTGAAAAACCGCCAGTTTCACAGGAATTTTACCCACAATATATGGACATTGTAGTAAAAAATTAAGCCCGCCGAACTTCTGAAAAACAAAATGAGGTATAATATTCCAGAAGCTATGAGGATTTTTTATGTACCTTTTAATCCAGTTGACCTTTGATATCTGATTAAAGAGAGTGAAATCTAAGACATTTAGACCGCCATCACAAACCCTGTTGGTGATAACATCTCTTTTTATCTTATGTGGCTTGTTTTTCCATATGAAGTTGTACAAAAGCCTATCTAAGGTACAGCAAGTGGATTTGGGAATGTCAATAGATGAAAAAAGATAGGATGCACGAGATAGCCCCTCAGCTTTGGATAAAAGCACCCTTCCTTGAAGACTTAAATCCCTCCCTAACCATGAGGATAATTTTTTTTTGACAGATTCAGTTACAGGGTTCAAATTAAGATCATTCATAGCCTTAAGATTTTTGGTGATCTTTACACCGAGGTAGGTTACAGTATCTTTTTCAGAGATGTTACAATCTGCTGGGTTGACAGCTCCTTTCACAACAAACAACTCACATTTGGAAAGATTTAAAGTCAAGCCTGAGATTTTGGAGAACTGCTTCACGATATCCAATGCTAATCTAGCTTGAGATACATTTTTCAAAAAAAGTGAGGTGTCATCCGCCAGTTGGGATATCTTAAAAATCTTCTGAGAAAATATCCATCCAGTCAGATAATAGTTGGTGGAGATTTTAATATGGTTTATTCTAATGAGACTGATAACTCAGAGTTAACAACGTTGTTGGTGAAATTAGCAATTTTTTTTGCGTTATGGTTTGCGAACCCGGTATCACCAAGAAAGTTCCAGGGTAACTTGAGTGAACTGACGTTAGCTTCATAACTAGCAAAGTTAGCTCTCTGCTTAATATCGTTGATTAACTTACCTAGCAAGCAAGCTACCTGTATGAGGTTTTGTAAAGTGCTGCAGACTGTACGGACATTGTTTTGCCTAACAGCAAATTAATGAACACTTTCAAAATGTTTCCATTCTGTGTAGCATTGTTAAAGTGTGGTAAATGCAGCATGAGTGGGTCGCTAGCCAGCAGCATAGCGGTTCCTCGAGGACAGGCTAACTAGCAATGAGTGGCGCTGACGTGCAGGAGAGAAAAGTGCCGTCGCGCTGTAAGGGGGAAATCGTCTATGCGGATGACCGCTCGTTCTCTAAACAGATACGTGAATATGTGTGTGTTTGCTTGAATTGCGTTGGTGTGTGTGTTCTTGGAGCTCTCTCCCAGGATTACTGACTCCCCAGTGTAGTTTATTTTCTGTTAGCCCAGATCTCATTAGGATGGGCTGTTGTTCTGACTCCCCCTCAAGGTGACTAGAGTTGGTGTGTGTGTGTGTGTGCGCACGATAAAGGCTGTGGAAGGAAGAAGATGCCTTCATTAGTTAGATGGTGCTCATTAAAACCTAACACACTGCCAGCCTGGCCAAGCTAGGAGTTTTCAGCACACTGGACTTTTAGAAAGAGGATGGGGCGGACTCCCACTCTGCAGCAATTAGACTACCCAAAGCCCCAGAGGTCCAGCTTTTCTCACACACACACACACACACTCTACGCTGAGTGTGGGTGTGACAGGGTCAGAGTGTCACCTAGCTACACGCGTCAGGCCGTCGTGTGTCCCTCAAAACATGGCCTCCACTGTGGTATTTAACTGTGCAGATAGACGCTCTTCTGCAAGACTTGTGTGACTTCAGTACCTAGTGGGATGTTTGTCGACAGCTTTATTGCTTTTAGAATGTTTGTTGTTTCCTGTTCTAGGTCCCGTGTGGCTCAGTTGGTAGAGCATGGCTCTTGCAACGCCAAGGTTGTGGGTTCAATTCCCACAAGGGACCAATACTGGGGAAAAGTATGAAAATGTATGCTCTCACTACTGTAAGTCGCTCTGGATGAGAGCGTCTGATGTAATGACTTGAATGTAACAAAAATGTTCCAGGGTCATGATGGGGTCATTGACTGCTGCTATTACCTGGTATTTTACCCAGGATGCAACATGGCCATTCTAAGCCTCTTCTGTTTGGGGCTGAGGGTTTGTTTAAAAAGCGAATGGCGAGCGGACATCGGCAGCTTTGTTTACAGACGGTGTTTACGGTGGCGTCTCCGCGGACATCTGCTCCACGCTCCTAATTAGCCCGTAATTACCGAAGAGATAGAGACACTCACTTCGCCAACACGTCTCTGTCAAATGAATTTACTGTTGACTTAGACACCGGGGCTGTTGGCCTAGACAGAGGGGCATGGAGCAGCAATGGGAGGTAGAGAAGGTTAAGATGCGGGTCCTGGTTCATCCTAATAGTGAAAGGTGGTCTTTCCACAGCTTCGTAGCCCATCTCATCTTGACATTCAATAGTGATTTGTCCGTCCCATCCACGTGTTAGCATGTCTAAATGCACATTCCTCTTTTATTTGGCCCTAAGTACTTTCTTCCCCATTACAACTTCTCACAGATTTGAGTTATGATTTCTTTTTTTCATGTTTGAAATGAGTCCAAAAGCATGGACGCGTGTGGTTGGGGTTGGCTCCCTTTGTGAGGAGCTGATTAGTATCATGGTAGTAATTGCCTATAGTTGTAGAGAGTGGTGTAACATTAGATGAGCACAGGGCTGGGTGGTTTTGACAGTCTCCCCCTCTGCCTCCTCCCCTCTGAGGCCTGGTTCCTCTTAGTAAGGAGTTAAATTGGATGGTTAATTCGGCTGTTATTTACCCTGTAATTCATTAGTTTCGCCCTGCCATTGGCAGCGGGCAGGCTGTAATTTCACGCTTGGCAATAAAAGATGTCTCATAATCTGCTTCATTTAGCAGCCAAAGAATTTAATGAAATTAACGGCGTCTCCTAATTAAGACGGTGAATATTAAAGACCTGCTATCAAGGCCCTGTAACGAGTGGCGACGCGATCCGCCTTCCGCCGGATTGGGAAAATATCATTTCCCAGGGAAAAGGTTGTCGCCGTGACGACCGCTCGGAGCTATTTTGGCCATGATGACATTTTTGTCATGCACTCTAACCCCTGGAAATGAGATTTGAGGGGGTTGAGGGTGGAGGGGGTTGTTCTTTTTAGTTTTGGAGAAATAATTAAATGAGAAACACACCGGCATCAATCAGAGAAGCGTGGTGGCTTTTAGATTGTGTGATGGTTCTGATCCGGTTACAGTATTCTCTACTGAGCAGTAGACTTTCTGATTGATATAGAGTTGTTCTGTCTGAACACACTGGGACTCAAGTGTCCCAATGGTGACTGTTGGTTTATGGTGCATTGTGTTTGTGTTTGTGTGTCTGTATGCTAGACCTGATTCCCTCACTGAGAGTACTATCAGTCTTGGATTAGTTGTCTGTTTCTACCCATCCTGTTGAGAAACAAGTCTCTCTAAAGAGCTTCTTTAACAAGACTGATTAGACAAAAGAAAAATTGTCTTCGACCCCAGGGGCTTCTTTTAACTCGTTCAGGAAAGGAAAGAACGAATGTGTTTCTTTTCCATCCATCCGTCCTCTCTCTCTCTCTGTCAGAAACGGTAGCAGGGCGAGAGAGGCTTTATCTGCTGATGAATTGAGACTGCTGAAGTAAGGTTTGGATAATTGAGTTTCTAATTAATTACCCAGAACTCTTATCAGATAAATCAGTTGCTAGGCTACATCTCAAATGGCACCCTTTTCCCTACATAGTGCTCTGCTTTTGATAATAGCCCTATGGGCCCTGGTCAAAAGTAGTGCACTATTTAGGGTTCTATTTTAGATGCAACCAGGGATAGAGGAAGCATTTTCTTCTTCGTTGGTATTTTATTTGATCTGGTTTTCGCTGCTCGCCCCGATATGCTCCCCTGGGCCTGCCCTTTCCTGTCCTTGCCTCATCAACGCTGACCTTGTCATAAATGCCATGATAGATTGTGTGTGTGTGTGTGTGTGTGTGTGTGTGTGTGTGTGTGGGGGGGGGGTCAGCTGTTTGTTCACCTGCAACCGTCCGACTGTGATAAGGTGAAAATCTGAGGCCGCACCAGAACCTAACCTGCTAATATAGGAAATGCACTGTAGGCTACAGTCAGAGACGGCGGAATGATTTTTGACAGGGAGTGCAGGATTTTTTGGGCCTGATTTAGATATGTTTCTGCTTAAAATTTCTGACATTTTGGTAGGCTATTTGTTGGTCAACTTCTCTGTAATTAGATACAGGCAGCTTCTCTTCTGTCATACTGTATGTTGCTCTAGAAGACTACATAAACCCTTGCTCAGCAGAATGTCATAAATGTGTAGAAGGAATGCTTTATTTGGCACCGGTCAAATTTTCTCTGTCATGTGCTTCTTTCGCGTTGCAAAGATGTTTAGGGACCGTGGAGAAAATGCAATAACTAAAAAAATAAATACATGGGAACATTTTTACAAATGTCCAAATGACATCAGTTTGACTGTTTGTCAGGAAATAGAAAGCTGTGGAAATGACCAACATGTTTCTGATCAGATCTCAGTTCTGATTGGATGGATGTTTTATGTGGTTGAAATACTATCAGTTTTTATGATGCTGATAAAGATGGCACCTCTACAGACACGGCACCTGCAGACAGTATCTAACTGTGCATTTGCATTTTCTCAAGATGCTGAAGGAAATCATATTTCTCCATTTGAAATGTAGCCTACATTTGGTGTATAGTTTTACTGCAAGAAATGCCTAAAGCTGCAATATGTAACTTTTTGGGCGAGCTGACCAAATTCACACAGAAATGTGAGCTATAGATCTATCTAAGAAGTGGTATATCTCTTCTATGTGATCTATTTCTATGCTTCCCGTTCTTAAGTTTTGTTTTTGCATCTTTTACTTCCGGTTTTGTACACCAGCTGAAAAGACAATATTTTGGGTTATGAAAAATATATTTGACAGTGGTTCAGATGGTACAATGATACACAACGACTGCTGGTTTTGTCACATAAACTGAAATTAGGCAAACTATTTTAATTTTAGCAACCAGGAAATGGTGTCATGATTTCTGCATATTGCACCTTTAACTCTTCAGGAGTTAATATTAAGGCTATGTGAGAGGTTATAGTCCTACAGTCAGTGTCCAGATTTCAGTTTCCTTTTAACCCATCTGAACAGTAGGCTATAGTTCCCTTGAGGTGCCGTAGGCCTAGTTCCCGTCTTGTGACAGTCGAATTTGAATAGCACCTCATCACACAAAACATAACAATCACAAAAAACAAAATGTAGCCTATAGATATAAATTGCACAAGAATTATACATTTAAGGATTTTTTTTAAGGTATTGTTTCATCTTTATTCACCCCACCCACCTGCCCTTCATTATCACAATATTTAATGACCCTAAACCCGACTGCGGTTATGAGTCAACCCAGCATCACTATTGTGTCAGCTATTCTCTCATGTCCATGTGCGGGTGTGCACCTACTTATGACAGTTTATTAAAAAATATATATATTTTACCTTTATTAACTAGGCAGGTCAGTTAAGAACAAATTCTTACTTACAATGACGGCCTACCAAAAGGCCTCCTGCGGGGACGGGGCCTGGGATTAAAATAAATAAATAAATACATTATAAATATAGGACAAAACACACATCACAACAAGAGAGTCATTATCTGCATGGTGAAACGGCTGTTGTCTGTTGGGGGCAGATTCCATCATGGGCATTGCACCGTAGTAGCAATCTCTCTCACTTCCTCGTTCAGCTTGTCTGTTAATGCCTTCTCTTAGAGTCAGACAAACCAGGTCCATTCCCTCCCCTCTCCACTATGTCCCATTGATCAGGGCTATAGGGACATCATGATATCCTGGCCTGGCTTCACACCACTGTCCTGACCAGTGATGATTAATGACCAGTGGTGTGGTTTGGCTGGCAGAGTGGACATCTCTTCAGGCCAGATGGCCAACGCGATAGAGGAGTGTTTGAACAGCGCCTTTCACAGAGGCATCACTCAAGACATGCCTTAGCCAGCCCTGAGCCCTCCTTCGCACCTCTTGACAGCCCCCAAGACAGGAGTTGCCTGTTTGGGAATGACACCCTTAATTTAGGCTCCTGCTCTCCAGGGACACCCAAGAACAATGGGCCCCAACTGATCCCCCGGGGAGAGATGGTGCCTCCCCCCTATCACCCAAATGGGCCGGCTGTCAGTCCCGTCAAGGGTCCAAGGGAGGGTCTATTGTCTGGAGAAGTTGATTAGTGTGTTTCAATAGAAAGGAAATGAACCTGGGGAAAGTTCTCTCCTTATCAGACTGTTTGTTTACAACTGAACGGCTCCACTGGCAGGTCTGCCTTGAGAGATTGGACAATTACACCTTGGATAGTGCAGACCAATTGAGGGTGGCTATCGAAGGCAAAGAGAGGGAGGTTTTGGAATGTTGATTGTTTTCTAGATAGCCATTTTGGACCTGAGTAAAATACAAGCCTGTTTGTTGTAGTAACAGTTGTTACGGTTTGAACATGAACCGATATAATTAATGAATAATCGCGCCCTTGCTGCACGTTTTGAGGAAGCTTTTCCTCACTAAAAGGAATGAAGGACATCATCTCCTCAGCCCCCCAGGGCGATCGACCTTTTCCTAAGCACTACCCACAATACTTCACAGTGCCTCTGTAGGAAGTGTCTCCGTAGCAACGAGGAAGACAAAGAGTATATCTGGGATGTATTTATTTCCTCCATTTATTCTTGTGCGTTGCGATCGGAAGACCTTGTGAGCTGTCAAGTCCCCCGGAGGTAAAATAGAGGCAACGTGTGTGTCACTAGTGGAGCGGGGAAGTTGAATAATGAAAGATATTACCAATCCGGAGGGTCGACGTGCCGTTCAATTAGCCTTCCCCCTGCAAACTGATCGCTTGTCATCTCCACGATGGATGGCTGAAATGAATATGCACACTTCTATCACAAACAGGGCCACACGTAGAAGAAATATTGGCCACCTAGTTCACTCCCCAGTCTGTAACGCTTGGCCACCTCTCTCTCGCTCTAGACCCCAAATCACTTTCAGGACTATCAGCTTGTACCTTTGGAAGTTGAGATCTGAGTTGGGATGTGAAGCCAGAACAGCCCTGATGTGATGATTGTCTCTTTTAATAGTGATTCAACAGTGGTTGTTGTGACACCAACACACTGAGAGGAGGAACTGAGAAAGAAACTGCATCTCTCAGCAAATACACAGTATATCAAATCCATATGATATCCTGCTCAGTTCAACATGGACCTGACTGCATCTCTATCATGCCAGGAATCATTCTGTATGGAATCATTCTGTACTGCAGAGTAGAGCTGCTTATTGGCCAGGCCTCGTTGCTGTCCTGTCTGTCGCTAGCTGCTCCCATTGCAGAGCCCTTTTTTCATTGACAAGTGTGTTTTCAGGCACCCAATTATGAGATATGCAATCATTCCCAGGCGAGGTCGTTGGTTCCTCTGCTTCCTCCTTTGTCCAAGCCAAGGGACAGGACACTACGAGGCCTTAATGAAATGTGAACAACGCCAGAGACACGGAAAGCAGGACTCTGTCTATCAAAGCGCCTGGCTGTCCATATCTTTCCCCCCTCCACCCCCCGTTGCGTGCTAGTTAGTCTTTATCCCCTCATCCCCCTCTCCTCTCCTCTCGGACTCTATTAATATCTTACTGTCTGTGGGTGTTAACACCGCGTTAATGTGGTACAGGTCCAGTGAAGTGACACGCGCAGCAGCCCGGCTGTAATTGCTAATCAGCGGACAGTTATATCCCTCTCTTGCCTAATGAATTTGGCTGAAATGCAGCGTGGGTGGGCAGCCGCCCTGAAGGGCCAGTCATCCGCAGCTGATGTGTGGAGGAGAGAGAAGAGAGAAGGATGTTAACAGTCTTGGGTCGGCGCTAATGTGTCCGAAGAACACTTCAGTTTTTTCCGTTCGCTCGATACTTCTTGCTCACCACTGCTGGTTATGTTTCCGTCTCTCTCCCTCCAGTGTGTATATAGTCTCTTAGTTTAAGTGCTTTTCCTATCCGCTAAGGATCTTTGTTTCTCTGGTCAGGGAGTGTCACAGAATTATATTGGGGAGAGATCACATTTTGCATCTTTATTGTAAACTTGATTTCAGCATGGTGACTGCATTGAGTTGCAGCCCGTGGCATTTTATACGGTCTCCCTGACTCAAGAGATTCTAGTTCCAGAAATCAGGGTTACCACACATCGATCCCATTTACCACCTATTGACGATGTGTCTTGTATTGGAAGATGAGCTATGTGTTGTAAATTCAGTGATGACTACAGTAGATGCTAGAGCGGTGGTTCCCCAAAACTTTTTTGCTTCATGACCCACCATGACCCATCAAAATTGTTGAGTGGTGAAAACACAGACTAAATAATAAGTAGAACATATCATCTTGGCAGTGGAGAGATAATGTTGCTGTTTCAAAGCTAGTCTCCTGCCATTCCACACATCCTGCCATGGAGCTGAAAGAGAATTGAGCCTTTTTAAAGCCAATTTCATGCAATTCTATACATTTTGCCATGGAGCTGAGATACATTTGTGCAGATTTTAAGATCATGTCCTACAATTGTACACATTCTGACATTGCTATAACAAAATCCAGCAGCAAAGTCCAGCTTTTATTTTGTTGATTTCTCACATTATAAGCTATTATTGAAAAATATATAGGTACTGTATATTACATTTTCTATTTGGTTTTAGTCATTTAAGTTGACACCAAAATCTTTTTTCCATCCTGAAAATGTATTTAAAACAACAAACAACCTAGATACATTTCGTCAAGCACAGTGGTTCCCAAACTGTGGGTCGCGATCCACAGGGGTCCAGGTGGGTCGCGGGATGACATTGTTTGTGCGTTGCCAAAATAATATATAAATAAAAAAATAGATATTTTTTTGCACTGCACAAACAATGTCATCCCGCTCACTCCTGGACCCCTGTGGATCGCGACCCACAGTTTGGGAACCACTGTGCTTGACGAAATGTATCTGTGTTGTTATGGTCCTCCTTACCCTGTCTCTCTGTGTTCTCTCCTATAGGGCATGTATCTGTGTTGTTGTGTGTTATGGTCCTCCTCACCCTGTCTCTCTCTGTGTTCTCTCCTATAGGGCATGTATCTGTGTTGTTGTGTTGTTATGGTCCTCCTCACCCTGTCTCTCTCTGTGTTCTCTCCTATAGGGCATGTATCTGTGTTATTGTGTGTTATGGTCCTCCTCACCCTGTCTCTCTCTGTGTTCTCTCCTATAGGGCATGTATCTGTGTTATTGTGTGTTATGGTCCTCCTTACCCTGTCTCTCTCTGTGTTCTCTCCTATAGGGCATGTATCTGTGTTGTTGTGTGTTATGGTCCTCCTCACCCTGTCTCTCTCTGTGTTCTCTCCTATAGGGCATGTATCTGTGTTATTGTGTGTTATGGTCCTCCTCACCCTGTCTCTCTGTGTTCTCTCCTATAGGGCATGTATCTGTGTTATTGTGTGTTATGGTCCTCCTCACCCTGTCTCTCTCTGTGTTCTCTCCTATAGGGCATGTATCTGTGTTATTGTGTGTTATGGTCCTCCTCACCCTGTCTCTCTCTGTGTTCTCTCCTATAGGGCATGTATCTGTGTTATTGTGTGTTATGGTCCTCTTCACCCTGTCTCTCTGTGTTCTCTCCCATAGGGCATGTATCTGTGTTGTTGTGTGTTATGGTCCTCCTCACCCTGTCTCTCTGTGTTCTCTCCTATAGGGCTTGTATCTGTGTTATTGTGTTGTTATGGTCCTCCTCACCCTGTCTCTCTGTGTTCTCTCCTATAGGGCATGTATCTGTGTTATTGTGTGTTATGGTCCTCCTCACCCTGTCTCTCTGTGTTCTCTCCTATAGGGCATGTATCTGTGTTATTGTGTTGTTATGGTCCTCCTCACCCTGTCTCTCTCTGTGTTCTCTCCTATAGGGCATGTATCTGTGTTATTGTGTGTTATGGTCCTCCTCACCCTGTCTCTCTCTGTGTTCTCTCCTATAGGGCATGTATCTGTGTTATTGTGTGTTATGGTCCTCCTCACCCTGTCTCTCTGTGTTCTCTCCTATAGGGCATGTATCTGTGTTGTTGTGTTGTTATGGTCCTCCTCACCCTGTCTCTCTGTGTTCTCTCCTATAGGGCATGTATCTGTGTTATTGTGTGTTATGGTCCTCCTCACCCTGTCTCTCTCTGTGTTCTCTCCTATAGGGCATGTATCTGTGTTATTGTGTTGTTATGGTCCTCCTCACCCTGTCTCTCTGTGTTCTCTCCTATAGGGCATGTATCTGTGTTATTGTGTTGTTATGGTCCTCCTCACCCTGTCTCTCTGTGTTCTCTCCTATAGGGCATGTATCTGTGTTATTGTGTGTTATGGTCCTCCTCACCCTGTCTCTCTCTGTGTTCTCTCCTATAGGGCATGTATCTGTGTTGTTGTGTTGTTATGGTCCTCCTCACCCTGTCTCTCTGTGTTCTCTCCTATAGGGCATGTATCTGTGTTGTTGTGTTGTTATGGTCCTCCTCACCCTGTCTCTCTGTGTTCTCTCCTATAGGGCATGTATCTGTGTTGTTGTGTTGTTATGGTCCTCCTCACCCTGTCTCTCTGTGTTCTCTCCTATAGGGCATGTATCTGTGTTATTGTGTGTTATGGTCCTCCTCACCCTGTCTCTCTCTGTGTTCTCTCCTATAGGGCATGTATCTGTGTTATTGTGTTGTTATGGTCCTCCTCACCCTGTCTCTCTGTGTTCTCTCCTATAGGGCATGTATCTGTGTTATTGTGTTGTTATGGTCCTCCTCACCCTGTCTCTCTGTGTTCTCTCCTATAGGGCATGTATCTGTGTTATTGTGTGTTATGGTCCTCCTCACCCTGTCTCTCTCTGTGTTCTCTCCTATAGGGCATGTATCTGTGTTGTTGTGTTGTTATGGTCCTCCTCACCCTGTCTCTCTGTGTTCTCTCCTATAGGGCATGTATCTGTGTTGTTGTGTTGTTATGGTCCTCCTCACCCTGTCTCTCTGTGTTCTCTCCTATAGGGCATGTATCTGTGTTGTTGTGTTGTTATGGTCCTCCTCACCCTGTCTCTCTGTGTTCTCTCCTATAGGGCATGTATCTGTGTTATTGTGTGTTATGGTCCTCCTCACCCTGTCTCTCTCTGTGTTCTCTCCTATAGGGCATGTATCTGTGTTGTTGTGTTGTTATGGTCCTCCTCACCCTGTCTCTCTGTGTTCTCTCCTATAGGGCATGTATCTGTGTTGTTGTGTTGTTATGGTCCTCCTCACCCTGTCTCTCTCTGTGTTCTCTCCTATAGGGCATGTATCTGTGTTATTGTGTTGTTATGGTCCTCCTCACCCTGTCTCTCTGTGTTCTCTCCTATAGGGCATGTATCTGTGTTATTGTGTGTTATGGTCCTCCTCACCCTGTCTCTCTCTGTGTTCTCTCCTATAGGGCATGTATCTGTGTTATTGTGTTGTTATGGTCCTCCTCACCCTGTCTCTCTGTGTTCTCTCCTATAGGGCATGTATCTGTGTTGTTGTGTTGTTATGGTCCTCCTCACCCTGTCTCTCTGTGTTCTCTCCTATAGGGCATGTATCTGTGTTGTTGTGTTGTTATGGTCCTCCTCACCCTGTCTCTCTGTGTTCTCTCCTATAGGGCATGTATCTGTGTTATTGTGTTGTTATGGTCCTCCTCACCCTGTCTCTCTGTGTTCTCTCCTATAGGGCATGTATCTGTGTTGTTGTGTGTTATGGTCCTCCTCACCCTGTCTCTCTGTGTTCTCTCCTATAGGGCATGTATCTGTGTTATTGTGTTGTTATGGTCCTCCTCACCCTGTCTCTCTGTGTTCTCTCCTATAGGGCATGTATCTGTGTTGTTGTGTTGTTATGGTCCTCCTCACCCTGTCTCTCTCTGTGTTCTCTCCTATAGGGCATGTATCTGTGTTGTTGTGTGCTGTTATGGTCCTCCTCACCCTGTCTCTCTCTGTGTTCTCTCCTATAGGGCATGTATCTGTGTTGTTGTGTTGTTATGGTCCTCCTTCTCTCTGTGTTCTCTCCTATAGGGCATGTATCTGTGTTGTTGTGTGTTATGGTCCTCCTCACCCTGTCTCTCTCTGTGTTCTCTCCTATAGGGCATGTATCTGTGTTGTTGTGTGTTATGGTCCTCCTCACCCTGTCTCTCTGTGTTCTCTCCTATAGGGCATGTATCTGTGTTGTTGTGTTGTTATGGTCCTCCTCACCCTGTCTCTCTCTGTGTTCTCTCCTATAGGGCATGTATCTGTGTTATTGTGTGTTATGGTCCTCCTTACCCTGTCTCTCTCTGTGTTCTCTCCTATAGGGCATGTATCTGTGTTGTTGTGTGTTATGGTCCTCCTCACCCTGTCTCTCTCTGTGTTCTCTCCTATAGGGCATGCTTCTGAAGAGGAGTGGCAAGACCCTAAACAAGGAGTGGAAAAAGAAGTACGTGACGTTGTGTGACAATGGCCTGCTCACATATCACCCCAGCCTGCACGTGAGTACCACCTGTCACAGCACACACACTGAACATGAACACACACACTGAACATGAACACACACACTGAACACACACACTGAACATGAACACACACACTGAACACACACACTGAACACACACACTGAACACAAACACACACACTGAACACAAACACACACACTGAACACGAACACACACAGAACACACACACTGAACACGAACACTGAACACACACACTGAACACACACACTGAACACGAACACACACACTGAACACACACACTGAACACACACACTGAACACACACACTGAACACACACACTGAACACACACACTGAACACGAACACACACACTGAACACACACACACACACTGAACACGAACACACACACTGAACACTGAACACACACACTGAACACACACACTGAACACGAACACTGAACACGAACACACACACTGAACACACACACTGAACACACACACTGAACACGCACTGAACACGCACTGAACACACACTGAACACGCACTGAACACGCACTGAACACACACTGAACACGCACTGAACACGCACTGAACACGCACTGAACACGCACTGAACACGCACTGAACACGCACTGAACACGCACTGAACACACACTGAACACGCACTGAACACACACTGAACACACACTGAACATGAATACACATGTATCACTCGTATGATACACACACATCACACATAACATACACATGCTTTACACACACACATCACACATAACATACACATGCTTTGCACACACACATCACACATAACATACACATGCTTTACACACACACACATCACACATAACATACACATGCTTTGCACACACACATCACACATAACATACACATGCTTTGCACACACACATCACACATAACATACACATGCTTTACCACACACACACACACATCACACATAACATACACATGCTTTGCACACACACATCACACATAACATACACATGCTTTACACACACACACACATCACACATAACATACACATGCTTTGCACACACACATCACACATAACATACACATGCTTTGCACACACACACACACATCACACATAACATACACATGCTTTGCACACACACAACACACATAACATACACATGCTTTGCACACACACATCACACATAACATACACATGCTTTGCACACACACACATCACACATAACATACACATGCTTTGCACACACACACATCACACATAACATACACATGCTTTACACACACACACACACATAACATACACATGCTTTGCACACACACACATCACACATAACATACACATGCTTTACACACACACACCACATCACACATAACATACACATGCTTTACACACACACATCACACATAACATACACATGCTTTACACACACACATCACACATAACATACACATGCTTTGCACACACACACACATCACACATAACATACACATGCTTTGCACACACACATCACACATAACATACACATGCTTTGCACACACACATCACACATAACATACACATGCTTTGCACACACACACATCACACATAACATACACATGCTTTACACACACACATCACACATAACATACACATGCTTTACACACACACACACATCATACACTCTGAGGGAAGACTATACAGGCGGTGCCCGTTGATGTGTTTAACTCTAAGTTACTTCAGATGGTAGAATCTGGGGGTGATCATTCTTTCTCCTGTTAGTTCCATTCTACCTGTCCAGCCCTGCTGCAACCAGACCAGCTAGTTGGACAACTTTCTCTCTGATTATTACTGCCCATCATCACGATGACTCTACCAACCACCTAACAGTCCTGTTTTAACCTGCACCCCTCCAGTCTCAGTGTGGACCCACAGAGGTCACCTGGAGTCAGCATCACTCAGTGTCTGTAATGTAGTGCTGTCTGTCTGTCACTCTGCCCTCTGCTCTGGCTTTCTATGTAATTGTCCCATGTTACAGCAGCAGGTCTTACCGCTTGTTCCCCGCACGCTGCTAATCCATCAGCCACTGTGTTGGCCCCTGTTTCCTCCTCCTCTGTGTGTGTGTGTGTGTGTGTGTGTGTGTGTGTGTGTGTGTGTGTGTGTGTGTGTGTGTGTGTGTGTGTGTGTGTGAGAGAGAGAGCGTCAGCCACCCCATCCGCTCACTGGGCAGATGGTACGCTTGTTGCAGCGGAGGCACACACCCACACACCCACCCCCACACAGCGAGCAACAATATTAATTAGAAAGCCCACATGGTCTGTTTGCACAGGGCTGACGGTGATGATGTGGAATAGCACCACTGTAATGGCCTGCTCTAATTGCCCGCCTGGCTGCTCTGTTGGCAAACACAGGACCACAATGTCCCCTCTCCTGGCCCTGATACCACTTCATATCACCACTATCCCTCCTTTCCCTCGCTCTTCCCATCGCTCTTTCCATCGCTCCTCCAGATTGCAATCAGGCCTTATTGTTCATTAGAATCGGAATCATTTTCCTAATGCCACACTGACTGGAGTCTAGACACACATGTAGATGGATGGATGGGTAGAGGACGCACAGCGGAGGAGGCAAAATCAATTTGCTGTAATTTGATTGGGTTGGATTAGCAGCCCAGCTACTGCAGTGAAACAACCACAGAGGCAGAATGAGTGGACGGTAAATGTAGGAAAACTAAATTGCTCGATAGCAACCTGAAGGAGAGCCATAAAATATGATCAAATCTTTTGAAAATCCCAAAGGTGTTGAGTCCCTAGGATGAGTCCTAACTTACTACTTTCTCTACATACACACTCCCACACAAACTCTCACACACATGTACCTCCAGCCCCGAGCTGAGCGGGTGTTCCTGATCATTGTGCATCTGCAGCGCAGGCATCAATTACTGTGTTTGCGGAGGCTAATAGAATCAAAGTCAATCAGCAACGCTCCTAATTGCCCGACTATGTACAAAGAAATCACATTAATACAGCTAATTAAGTGGATGGCAATAGGATGGCGTGTAACTGGCAGGGAAACTAGGAGTCACGGCAGTCCTCAAAGAAACGTGAAGAAACTGGTCCAGGTGTCATGGAGTCATTCAGTTGTTTGTGGTGTGACTGATGTCATCTGATCACTTCCTATTTATTCACACTGTTTAGTTGTAGGGGACCTTGGGTGATTAAATGCTATTTTATTCATCCATGACTTAAAAAAATATTAATGTTATCTTGACTGTATTTATCATCTTTCTCAAGTGTGTTGTCTTAACCGTGCCCGCGCGCACACACACCAACCCCACATACACACACACCAACTGCGCACACGCACACACACACACCAACTGTGCACACGCACACACACACACCAACTGTGCACACGCACACACACACACCAACTGCGCACACACACACACACACACCAACTGCACGTACACACACATACCAACCACACGTACACACACACACACACACCAACCGCACGTACACACACACACCAACCGCACGTACACACACACACACCAACCGCACGTACACACACACACACACCAACCGCACGTACATACACACACACACCAACCGCACGTACACACACACCAACCGCACGTACACACACACACACACCAACCGCACGTACACACACACCAACCGCACGTACACACACACACCAACCGCACGTACACACACACCAACCGCACGTACACACACACACCAACCGCACGTACACACACACCAACTGCACGTACACACACACACACCAACTGCACGTACACACACACACCAACCGCACGTACACACACATACCAACCGCACGTACACACACACACACCAACCGCACGTACACACACACACACCAACCGCACGTACACACACACACACACCAACCGCACGTGTACACACACACACAAACACAAACTCTGCTCTTCCCCCCCATGCTGTGCAACTGTGTTGTTGGGAGCCCCAGCTTCCCCACTCTCCTCCTCCTCATCTTCCCTCACTTTCCTCTATCCTCTCCCTCTCATATCCTCTCCCTCTCATATCCTCTCCTTCTCTCCTCCCTCTCTTCTCTCCTCCGTTTATGATGTGTGGATCAGATGGTGAAAGTTTCATGATGCACATGGAGTCTCAATTAGCTCCGTCAAGCTGTCTGCAGGCTGGGCTGGACCGGGCTCCGCTGGGCCGAGTTGGGCCAGGCTGGGCCCTTGTAGCCCCTCCAGGGACCCCAGCTCAAGGGATCTCTGGCGACTTGTTAAGCCGTGTTGAGAGCACTTGGCTTTGAATTGGCCTTTTGTTTTCCTCCTGCAAGAGGGAGGTGGTCCCGACAGCCTCTCAGGATGCTCCTTGCCTCTCAGCCCTCACACACACACGCATAATCACACACACACACACGATTAAAACACACACACACATGATTATGAACACACAAAGTCTTGAACATAATCACCCACTCCTCTTGGTTCAGAATGGTCTTTGATTGTGTCACAGTGAGAGTCAGAGCTTTGTTTCTGCACATGGTCTCAGCCCTCATTCATGTTTGAGAGGGGTGACTGACCCCTACTCAGTGTGCTCCCTGTCTGACACACACACACACACACACACTTCAGGGACTGCTGCCTTAAAGAAACCATCATTTTTAATGAAGACTACAGTCTTTTATTAGTTTAATATTGATCCTGTAAACACCAACTGTCAAGCCCACAGGAATCACAAGCCTGTTATGTTATCTCCAGGGACGGATGCTGCCAAGTAGCTTAACCCCTCCCTAATGACTCATACATTTAGTTATGTTGTTATAGGCAGCTAGGCCTGTAAATATTACAACTATGTAACCCACAACAATGCATCTCTGTATTCTGAGCAAACCCCCTTGTCATTAGTTATAAAAACAAATCCCTATTTATCTGAGAGCGTTTATCTTTCATCTCTAAGTGTGTATTGATAGCAGACTGTGTCCCTGTCTGTCTCCTGTAGGACTACATGCAGAACGTCCATGGGAAGGAGATAGATCTGTTGAGGACCACAGTGAAGGTCCCAGGGAAGAGGCCTCCCCGAGCGGTGTCTACCTGTGCCGCTGTCCCCAGCCCGAAGACCAACGGCCTGGCCAAGGACATGAGCAGTCTGCAGCTGGGACCTGGTGGCCCTGGTGAGAGACAGAGACACACACATGCATGCTTACACATTTCCACGTACTCTCACACACACATAGACACCTCGTCCTACACACACACGTCCCTTGTGGGCCTTTATGGGTCCTGCAGTATTTTGTTTTGTAATTTTACCTTTAACAAAAATAATCAAACAATGAACCATAAACCATACTGTTGAGGGGATGAATATACACATACACGCACACAGACACACCCACCAACATGCCCCCACACACACACACGCACACACACACACACACACACACACACAAAGACACACTCACAAAGACACACACCCACCAACGCACACAGACACACCCACCAACATGCCCCCACACATGCACACACACACACACACACACACACACACACACAAAGACACACACCCACCAACACGCACACAGACACACCCACCAACATGCTCCCACACACACACACACACACTCACAAAGACACGTACCCACACACACGCACACAGACACACCCACCAACATGCCCCCACACACACACAAACACACCCTCACAAAGACACACACCAACACCCATGCACAGACACACCCACCAACACCCATGCACAGACACACCCACCAACACCCATGCACAGACACACCCACCAACACCCATGCACAGACACACACCCACCAACACCCATGCACAGACACACACCCACCAACACCCATGCACAGACACACACCCACCAACACCCATGCACAGACACACACCCACCAACACCCTCGCACAGACACACACCCACCAACACCCTCGCACAGACACACACCCACCAACACCCATGCACAGACACACACCCACCAACACCCATGCACAGACACACACCCACCAACACCCATGCACAGACACACACCCACCAACACCCATGCACAGACACACACCCACCAACACCCATGCACAGACACACACCCACCAACACCCATGCACAGACACACACCCACCAACACCCATGCACAGACAGGCGCACGGCTCCAGGAGGACCAAACTAATAGCATGAATATTCAGTGACCCATAATACATGTACTAATTACTGTCATGAATATTAATGCAATCAGAGTCCTCTCTCCACTCAGGCAGCTCCAGACATGAGCTGTAATGAGAGAAAGAGAGGTGAGGGAGGGAGGGAGGGAGACGGAGGAGAGAGAGAGACAAATGATTCACTCAGCTGTTAGACCATGAAAGCTCCGGCAACTCAAAGGTTTGGTTTCAGCAGCGGGCTGCTGCTAGACTGTTCCTTTTATAATCACTTAGTGTGTGTGATTCCTGTACATGCGAGTGTGTGTATGTTTGCGTGTTAGTGCACATTTGCTCGCGTGTGTGTGTGTTTAGTATGTTTCCAATCCACGGTCATGTCTCCAGTGGGTCAGAGTGTACTGTATCAGTGTGTATTATACCAACAGCAGCAGCTTTAGGCTCTGGGTTAAGGTGGTGCTGTTCTCATCACACACACACACACACACACACACTGCACCGGGGTAATTGACTGCGGTAAATGCGCGCTCCGCTCTGTTCGCCTCCGTTTACGGTCACATTAGCCTATTATAATGCTAATGCTTTATGTGGAGCCCCCAGCACATCCAGATACATGTATTGAGCCAGGGGCCACAGTGAGAGAGGGCCCTTACTATGTCCCCTGTGGTGTGGCCTACTGCAGTAGACAATCCATTGTGTTGTTTGCTTTGGGGTGGAGGTTCAACTTGCTCTATTAGGGGTTTCTCTTTAGTCAAAGGTGTAGCAGCAGGATTTCTTTATTTCATTTAGTTGTGTTGCCAGCAGGCCCTTATTGTAAACTAAGGAAAACTGAGCACTTTTCTTTCTAATGTAAACGTCTTTGTAACCTTGAGTTGGTTTCAGTAAATTATGGAATATTGGACAAAAGATAAGTTTGACAACTGACTGATAAACATCCTGGATTCTCTCTCCCTCTCCTTCAGGCTCTGTGACCAGTAGTTTGTCAGCCTCTCAGATGACCAGCGGGATCAGCTTGGTGTCCTTTAACAGTCGTGGGGACGGGCTGCACCAGAGATCCTACTCAGTCTCCTCCGCCGACCAATGGAGCGAGGCCACTGTCATCGCCAACTCAGGAGTCAGCACAGGTATGAGGAAACACACACACACACACACACACACACACACACACACACACACACACACACACACACACACACACACACACACACACACACACCCACACACCGTTAAGGAACCAGGCCACCCCTAGACCCAGTCTTTTCTTTCCTCCTGTCATTGGGCCCCAGATGGGCTCTGACTTGGAGCTCCACGGTGGGGAGCCTGCCTTAGTACAGGCAGCCTGAGAGCAGAGCTCCGCAGGGGGGCCCTTCTCCTCCTCCGCTGGGCCTTTCATTCGTCCTCCATTGATCTGCCTGCCAGGCCCCTAATGCTGTCTTAACTGTTTATCAAACTAATGGTCACTCAGAGAGACACATTAGCAAGAGCACATTTATCCTCACATGCACTGGGGGATCTGGTGTCACACACACAGCCACACACTCTCTGCCGCACGCTGAGACTGACAGCTGTCGGATCGAGGGTGTGTCGCCGTGACGATGAGTCTGAGTGACAGGTCCCCCGTGTGTTGGGCCCGTTGGCCCTGCGCTGCTCTCCTGAAATAACGTTTAAAGTTGTGAAACACTCTAATCACATTGGCTCCCAGGGGCCTCAATGCACACACACACTCTCACACACACACACACACACACACACACACACACACACACACACACACACACACACACACACACACGCACGCAGCTGAGGCCCACACTAGTATCCTTTTGTCTCCTCGGTCTCTCCTTTAGCCAACTGTGGGCAGCTTATGCAAGTCAGTTCAATTTCACTCAACTTTATTTGTACAGACATTTCTGTAAGGCCATTTATCAATGAACACAAACCGTTTCTTTTTAACGGCCAAAGTAGAATGAGTGTGATTGACATCTGTAGATTGGGGATATGACTGAGGTTGACATCTGTCAGTTTAACAAAGCTTCTGTTTAATCCAGCTAATTAACACCATATTAAAATCTGTATATTTTTACAATTCCCATTATATCACAGTATTCATTTATGCAGATCTAAAATAAAATGGGTGTACTTTGTGTGTCTGTGTATAACTGTGTATTGTGTGTCTGTGTATAACTGTGTATTGTGTGTCTGTGTATAACTGTGTATTGTGTGTCTGTGTATAACTGTGTATCGTGTGTCTGTGTATAACTGTGTATCGTGTGTCTGTGTATAACTGTGTATCGTGTGTCTGTGTATAACTGTGTTAGTGGATGTTGGGGCCCTGGAGGCGTTGAGAGCTCTGTTCTGAGCTTGTCTGAAAGCATCACGGCCCCTCAGCCTCTCTTAATATAAATAACCTTTACCCAGCCCCTTAACGAGCCTTAACGAGGTGCCCCTCCTCTCTCTCCACTGTGTCGTGACTGGGATGAGTTGTGATAGCTGGATGACTAGTTGACCAGTGGCTCCAGGGCCTGAGAAGTCATCACCTTCTGCCCCCAGAGCCCAGCCCAATGAGAGCTCTCAGGGAGAAGAAAAGGAGGACGTCTTTGTAATTAGTTTTTCTGTTGTGGCCGTCGGCTTCTGAAGGGCTTGCTGCTATTTGCTCTCCTCTGTGGCCGTCGGCTTCTGAAGGGCTTGCTGCTATTTGCCCTCCTCTGTGGCCGTCGGCTTCTGAAGGGCTTGCTGCTATTTGCTCTCCTCTGTGGCCGTCGGCTTCTAAAGGGCTTGCTGCTATTTGCTCTCCTCTGTGGCCGTTGGCTTCTGAAGGGCTTGCTGCTATTTGCTCTCCTCTGTGGCCGTCGGCTTCTGAAGGGCTTGCTGCTATTTGCTCTCCTCTGTGGCCGTCGGCTTCTGAAGGGCTTGCTGCTATTTGCTCTCCTCTGTGGCCGTCGGCTTCTGAAGGGCTTGCTGCTATTTGCCCTCCTCTGTGGCCGTTGGCTTCTGAAGGACTCTTCTCTGTGGAAGGGGCGGTTGTGTCTGAACAGTAGTCTCTGCTGCTTTGAGACTGTCTTCATACTAACCCTTTATCTAAACCCCACACCTTTTACACCAGGCCTTGTGTAAGTTAGTTACCTGCCTGTTTTTAATCAGATCACATTATATTCTGTCTCTTCTCCTATCTACTCATGTATAATATTCAGTTGTTGGTCCCATGTGGCTCAGTTGGTAGAGCATGGTGTTTGCAACACCAGGGTTGTGGGTTCGATTCCCACGGGGGACCAGTACGGGGGAAAAAAATGTATGAAATGAAATGTATGCATTCACTACTGTAAGTCGCTCTGGATAAGAGCGTCTGCTAAATGACTAAAATATAAAAATGTAAAATGTTGACGTGATGATTCACAGGAAGACAAGTCCCTTCAATCTAGGCCTGTCGTTTCTCCTATTGGAGGAGGGACCTAGTGCTCCACAGACAGTAATGAGTCCTATTGGAGGAGGGACCTAGTGCTCCACAGACAGTAATGAGTCCTATTGGAGGAGGGACCTAGTGCTCCACAGACAGTAATGAGTCCTATTGGAGGAGGGACCTAGTGCTCCACAGACAGTAATGAGTCCTATTGGTGGAGGGACCTAGTGCTCCACAGACAGTAATGAGTCCTATTGGAGGAGGGACCTAGTGCTCCACAGACAGTAATGAGTCCTATTGGAGGAGGGTCCTAGTGCTCCACAGACAGTAAGGAGTCCTATTGGTGGAGGGACCTAGTGCTCCACAGACAGTAATGAGTCCTATTGGAGGAGGGACCTAGTGCTCCACAGACAGTAATGAGTCCTATTGGTGGAGGGACCTAGTGCTCCACAGACAGTAATGAGTCCTATTGGTGGAGGGACCTAGTGCTCCACAGACAGTAATGAGTCCTATTGGAGGAGGGACCTAGTGCTCCACAGACAGTAATGAGTCCTATTGGTGGAGGGACCTAGTGCTCCACAGACAGTAATGAGTCCTATTGGAGGAGGGACCTAGTGCTCCACAGACAGTAATGAGTCCTATTGGAGGAGGGACCTAGTGCTCCACAGACAGTAATGAGTCCTATTGGAGGAGGGACCTAGTGCTCCACAGACAGTAATGAGTCCTATTGGAGGAGGGACCTAGTGCTCCACAGACAGTAATGAGTCCTATTGGAGGAGGGACCTAGTGCTCCACAGACAGTAATGAGTCCTATTGGAGGAGGGACCTAGTGCTCCACAGACAGTAATGAGTCCTATTGGTGGAGGGACCTAGTGCTCCACAGACAGTAATGAGTCCTATTGGTGGAGGGACCTAGTGCTCCACAGACAGTAATGAGTCCTATTGGTGGAGGGACCTAGTGCTCCACAGACAGTAATGAGTCCTATTGGAGAACTAGAGAAGAGATGAAGACATCCACACACTAGAAGCCCTGTAGCCTGTAAGTAGAGCTGAGGACAGGAGAGGACAGCTGCAGGGTTGTTAGTGTGTGGATATATCTGCTTTTCTCCAGTTAAATAAATATTGGCTGGCTATGACATCGATGGCCTCTGGTCTGTTAGCTGCTCTCAGTAAACACGCCCCCTTTATTCTCTCTGCATTGAGTTGCCTTTTCCCCTTAATGATGGAACAATGGGAGCAGTAATACTAATGGGTGTCTGTTTCATTAGGAGGCTGTTGTTCCCTAGACGCCTCCAGGCCTGTAGGAGCCAGGGGGATGAACCAGGGACACGGGGGGAAAGCGGAGCAAGCTAGCGTTCCTCCCTACTAAGCCAGCTTGCTGTGGGGCTAATGGCTCGCTGGGCTGAGCTGGTCGAGGCCCACGGTCGCTTCGCTGAGCTCCAACCTCCAACCCTCTGACTAACATAGTGTTCCTATTTTCAGTCCTCCGATGCTGGGGGGTGTCCCTGGCATGGCATCTTCCTCCTTCAGCTCAGGAATGCACATGCAGGAGCAACCCTGCTCCCTGGTTTTCCCTGTCCGAGTCTCTCTTACAGTGCCTAACAATATAGTCTCCACTGCCTTTCCAAGCTTGATTGGGTGATAGGCTTTAAAATGACAGCCCTGTCAGGATATCTCAGCATTTCACTTATCTGAACCTTTTCCCTGTGGTCCTGTGTGTTTTCAGAAACTGGAAACAGGAAGAAACTTATTTTGAGTTTGTGTGCGGTGCGGTGGCCCTGTGAAAGAGCCCATTGTGTGTGTGTGTGTGTGTGTGTGGGGGGGGGGGGGGGGCAGCAGCTGGTGTCTTTGATTTGGCAGACCAGGCTGTGGAATTCCATGCCTCAGGAGCTGCCCGGCCATCCTCTGATCTTCTTCTGTAAAGTAGTTGACAGACAGGAAGTCACTTTACCTCCACTTCCTGTTTACTATCCTCACTCAGAGTTGGTCTGCTTCACGCTGTTGTCACTAGTTACCACAGCCACCAAAATAGCTTGTTGGCCTTAATTTAAGTTTATGTATAAGGTTAGCAGTGTGTTTAAGGTTAGGTTTCAAATCAGATTTTATGAAGAGAAATTGTAGTCATGGGCGGGGTTTAGCCATGTAGTCATGGGCGGGGTTTAGCCAGAATTATGACTTTGTGGCTGTGGTAACTATTGACGACCGCTTCACACACAAGGCTGGGATATTATTATGCATTTACTGTTAATGAAAGTAGCACATTTCATTTGTAGAGCGCTTTTCATTTACATCAGAAATCACAAAGCTCTTTACATTGTGAGCAACCATGTTATCACCCTATCAAAGAGCACAGCATGCATATCGTCAGATTTCAGGATACAGCGTCTCAATGAACCTCTCTTCATACCAGAGTTTCATGAAGGAGAAGAGAGAGAGAGAGGCTCGCTCACAGAAAAAGAACAAGGAGACTGTTAACAACAGATACTGAGGGCGCCAGTGGGGGGATGATTGTAGAGAGAGATGAGGGATGCTGCGAGGGAGGGAGGGGATAGTGTGATATGTGAAGGTAGTGATGTAGAGAGAGGAGGGGGAGGCTGGGACGGGGGGGAGACACGGGTGAGGAGAGGGAGGAGGGGCTGCAGATGTGAGGGCTGTTAATCCCGGGTGGTTAATTGTGCGCTCCGGGATGGCATCTTGTCAGCAGAGATAAGTTGTCACGTTTTCCACTTGAGCTGAGACTAAACGATAGTCCAATAAGTTATGTCTGTCCTTGAGGCTGTCTGTTCTGTTCTGGGCAGCAGGCGCTACATCAGTGTGATAGGAGCTCGCTCCGTGCCAGCAGCCCCTCCCCCTAACCCCACTGTCCACATCAGTCCCGCCGCCCACGCTGATATTGATGGGAACTGAATGTTATTTTATTCCGCCGCAAGTCACAGCTGTCAGCTCAGCGTCTCGTAGCCTCCTAGCCTGATATCCTGGGCCAGCCAGGGAAGGAGGAGGAGAACAGCCAAATGAATGGCAGCTTCTTCCACTGACTGCTACGGATGGCTCCATAGAGCTGGACACATCCACACTCATCTCCTGTATCACTGCTTCCCTAGCTGGACACATCCACACTCATCTCCTGTATTACTGCTTCCCTAGCTGGACACATCCACACTCAGCTCCTGTATCACTGCTTCCCTAGCTGGACACATCCACACTCAGCTCCTGTATCACTGCTTCCCTAGCTGGACACATCCACACTCATCTCCTGTATTACTGCTTCCCTAGCTGGACACATCCACACTCAGCTCCTGTATCACTGCTTCCCTAGCTGGACACATCCACACTCAGCTCCTGTATTACTGCTTCCCTAGCTGGACACATCCACACTCAGCTCCTGTATTACTGCTTCCCTAGCTGGACACATCCACACTCATCTCCTGTATCACTGCTTCCCTAGCTGGACACATCCACACTCATCTCCTGTATCACTGCTTCCCTAGCTGGACACATCCACACTCATCTCCTGTATTACTGCTTCCCTAGCTGGACACATCCACACTCATCTCCTGTATTACTGCTTCCTTAGCTGGACACATCAACGCTCAGCTCCTGTATTACTGCTTCCCTAGCTGGACACATCCACGCTCAGCTCCTGTATTACAGCTTTCCGAGCTGGACACATCCACGCTCAGCTCCTGTATTACTGCTTCCCTAGCTGGACACATCCACACTCAGCTCCTGTATTACTGCTTCCCTAGCTGGACACATCCACGCTCAGCTCCTGTATTACTGCTTCCCTAGCTGGACACATCCACACTCATCTCCTGTATTACTGCTTCCCTAGTTGGACACATCCACACTCAGCAGCTCCTGTATTACTGCTTCCCTAGCTGGACACATCCACACTCAGCAGCTCCTGTATTACTGCTTCCCTAGCTGGACACATCCACACTCATCTCCTGTATTACTGCTTCCCTAGCTGGACACATCCACACTCAGCTCCTGTATTAGTGGTTCCCTAGCTGGACACATCCACACTCATCTCCTGTATTACTGCTTCCCTAGCTGGACACATCCACACTCAGCAGCTCCTGTATTACTGCTTCCCTAGCTGGACACATCCACACTCAGCTCCTGTATTACTGCTTCCCTAGCTGGACACAGCCACACTCAGACCCTGTATCACTGTTACTAGCTGGACACATCCACACTCAGACCCTGTATTATTGTTACTAGCTGGACACAGCCACACTCAGACCCTGTATCACTGTTCCTAGCTGGACACATCCACACTCAGACCCTGTATTACTGTTACTAGCTGGACACATCCACACTCAGACCCTGTATTACTGTTACTAGCTGGACACAGCCACACTCAGACCCTGTATCGCTGGACACAGCCTCACTCAGACCCTGTATTACTGTTCCTAGCTGGACACAGCCACACTAAGACCCTGTATCACTGTTCCTAGCTGGACACAGCCACACTCAGACCCTGTATCACTGGTCCTAGCTGGACACAGCCTCACTCAGACCCTGTATCACTGTTACTAGCTGGACACAGCCTCACTCAGACCCTGTATTACTGTTACTAGCTGGACACAGCCACACTCAGACCCTGTATTACTGTTACTAGCTGGACACATCCACACTCAGACCCTGTATCACTGTTACTAGCTGGACACATCCACACTCAGACCCTGTATTACTGTTACTAGCTGGACACAGCCACACTCAGACCCTGTATCACTGGTCCTAGCTGGACACAGCCTCACTCAGACCCTGTATCACTGTTACTAGCTGGACACATCCACACTCAGACCCTGTAATTCTGTTCCTAGCTGGACACATCCACACTCAGACCCTGTATCACTGTTACTAGCTGGACACGGCCACACTCAGACCCTGTATTACTGTTCCTAGCTGGACACAGCCTCACTCAGACCCTGTATTACTTTTACTAGCTGGACACAGCCACACTCAGACCCTGTATCACTGTTCCTAGCTGGACACAGCCACACTCAGACCCTGTATTACTGTTCCTAGCTGGACACAGCCTCACTCAGACCCTGTATTACTGTTACTAGCTGGACACAGCCTCACTCAGACCCTGTATTACTGTTCCTAGCTGGACACAGCCACACTCAGACCCTGTATTACTGTTCCTAGCTGGACACATCCACACTCAAACCCTGTATTACTGTTCCTAGCTGGACACATCCACACTCAGACCCTGTATTACTGTTCCTAGCTGGACACATCCACACTCAGACCCTGTATTACTGTTCCTAGCTGGACACAGCCACACTCAGACCCTGTATTACTGTTACTAGCTGGACACATCCACACTCAGACCCTGTATCACTGTTACTAGCTGGACACAGCCACACTCAGACCCTGTATTACTGTTCCTAGCTGGACACATCCACACTCAGACCCTGTATTACTGTTAATAGCTGGACACATCCACACTCAGACCCTGTATCACTGTTACTAGCTGGACACAGCCACACTCAGACCCTGTATCACTGTTACTAGCTGGACACAGCCACACTCAGACCCTGTATTACTGTTCCTAGCTGGACACAGCCTCACTCAGACCCTGTATTACTGTTACTAGCTGGACACAGCCACACTCAGACCCTGTATTACTGTTCCTAGCTGGACACAGCCTCACTCAGACCCTGTATCACTGTTACTAGCTGGACACAGCCACATTCAGACCCTGTATCACTGTTACTAGCTGGACACATCCACACTCAGACCCTGTATCACTGTTCCTAGCTGGACACGGCCACACTCAGACCCTGTATCACTGTTACTAGCTGGACACATCCACACTCAGACCCTGTATTACTGTTACTAGCTGGACACAGCCTCACTCAGACCCTGTATTACTGTTACTAGCTGGACACAGCCTCACTCAGACCCTGTATTACTGTTCCTAGCTGGACACATCCACACTCAGACCCTGTATTACTGCTTCCCTAGCTGGACACATCCACACTCATCTCCTGTATTACTGCTTCCCTAGCTGGACACATCCACACTCATCTCCTGTATTACTGCTTCCCTAGCTGGACACAGCCACACTCAGACCCTGTATCACTGTTACATGCTGAACACAGCCACACTCAGACCCTGTATTACTGTTCCTAGCTGGACACAGCCACACTCAGACCCTGTATTACTGTTACTAGCTGGACACAGCCACACTCAGACCCTGTATTACTGTTACTAGCTGGACACATCTACACTCAGACCCTGTATCACTGTTACTAGCTGGACACATCCACACTCAGACCCTGTATCACTGTTACTAGCTGGACACATCCACACTCAGACCCTGTATCACTGTTACTAGCTGGACACATCCACACTCAGACCCTTTATTACTGTTCCTAGCTGGACACAGCCACACTCAGACCCTGTATTACTGTTACTAGCTGGACACAGCCACGCTCAGACCCTGTATTATTGTTACTAGCTGGACACATCCACTCTCAGACCCTGTATTACTGCTTCCCTAGCTGGACACAGCCTCACTCAGACCCTGTATCACTGTTACTAGCTGGACACAGCCTCACTCAGACCCTGTATTATTGTTACTAGCTGGACACATCCACTCTCAGACCCTGTATTACTGCTTCCCTAGCTGGACACAGCCTCACTCAGACCCTGTATCACTGTTACTAGCTGGACACAGCCTCACTCAGACCCTGTATTACTGTTACTAGCTGGACACATCCACACTCAGACCCTGTATCACTGTTACTAGCTGGACACATCCACACTCAGACCCTGTATCACTGTTCCTAGCTGGACACAGCCACACTCATCTCCTGTATTACTGCTTCCCTAGCTGGACACATCCACACTCATCTCCTGTATTACTGCTTCCCTAGCTGGACACATCCACACTCAGCAGCTCCTGTATTACTGCTTCCCTAGCTGGACACATCCACACTCAGCTCCTGTATTACTGCTTCCCTAGCTAGACACATCCACGCTCAGCTCCTGTATTACTGCTTCCCTAGCTGGACACATCCAAACTCAGCTCCTGTATTACTGCTTCCCTATCTGGACACATCCACGCTCAGCTCCTGTATTACTGCTTCCCTAGCTGGACACATCCACGCTCATCTCCTGTATTACTGCTTCCCTAGCTGGACACATCCACACTCATCTCCTGTATTACTGCTTCCCTAGCTGGACACATCCACACTCATCTCCTGTATTACTGCTTCCCTTGCTGGACACATCCACACTCAGACCCTGTATCACTGTTACTAGCTGGACACATCCACACTCAGACCCTGTATCACTGTTACTAGCTGGACACAACCACACTCAGACCCTGTATCACTGTTACTAGCTGGACACATCCACACTCAGACCCTGTATCACTGTTACTAGCTGGACACATCCACACTCAGACCCTGTATTACTGTTACTAGCTGGACACAGCCACACTTAGACCCTGTATTACTGTTCCTAGCTGGACACAGCCACACTCAGACCCTGTATTACTGTTCCTAGCTGGACACAGCCACACTCAGACCCTGTATTACTGTTCCTAGCTGGACACAGCCACACTCAGACCCTGTATTACTGTTCCTAGCTGGACACAGCCTCACTCAGACCCTGTATCGCAGGACACAGCCTCACTCAGACCCTGTATTACTGTTCCTAGCTGGACACAGCCTCACTCAGACCCTGTATCACTGTTACTAGCTGGACACAGCCTCACTCAGACCCTGTATTACTGTTACTAGCTGGACACATCCACACTCAGACCCTGTATTACTGTTCCTAGCTGGACACAGCCACACTCAGACCCTGTATTACTGTTCCTAGCTGGACACAGCCTCACTCAGACCCTGTATCGCAGGACACAGCCTCACTCAGACCCTGTATTACTGTTACTAGCTGGACACAGCCTCACTCAGACCCTGTATCACTGTTACTTGCTGGACACAGCCACGCTCAGACCCTGTATTACTGTTCCTAGCTGGACACAGCCTCACTCAGACCCTGTATCACTGTTACTAGCTGGACACAGCCACACTCAGACCCTGTATTACTGTTCCTAGCTGGACACAGCCTCACTCAGACCCTGTATTACTGTTACTAGCTGGACACATCCACACTCAGACCCTGTATTACTGTTCCTAGCTGGACACAGCCACACTCAGACCCTGTATCACTGTTCCTAGCTGGACACAGCCTCACTCAGACCCTGTATTACTGTTACTAGCTGGACACATCTACACTCAGACCCTGTATTACTGTTCCTAGCTGGACACATCCACACTCAGACCCTGTATTACTGTTCCTAGCTGGACACAGCCTCACTCAGACCCTGTATTACTGTTACTAGCTGGACACATCTACACTCAGACCCTGTATTACTGTTACTAGCTGGACACAGCCACACTCAGACCCTGTATCACTGTTACATGCTGAACACATCCACACTCAGACCCTGTATTACTGTTCCTAGCTGGACACAGCCACACTCAGACCCTGTATTACTGTTACTAGCTGGACACAGCCACACTCAGACCCTGTATTACTGTTACTAGCTGGACACAGCCTCACTCAGACCCTGTATCACTGTTACTAGCTGGACACATCCACACTCAGACCCTGTATTACTGTTAATAGCTGGACACATCCACACTCAGACCCTTTATTACTGTTACTAGCTGGACACATCCACACTCAGACCCTGTATCACTGTTACTAGCTGGACACATCCACTCTCAGACCCTGTATCACTGTTCCTAGCTGGACACAGCCTCACTCAGACCCTGTATTACTGTTACTAGCTGGACACATCCACACTCAGACCCTGTATTACTGTTACTAGCTGGACACAGCCACACTCAGACCCTGTATTACTGTTCCTAGCTGGACACATCCACACTCAGACCCTGTATCGCTGGACACAGCCACACTCAGACCCTGTATTACTGTTCCTAGCAGGACACAGCCACACTCAGACATTGTATCACTGTTCCTAGCTGGACACAGCCACACTCAGACCCTGTATTACTGTTCCTAGCTGGACACAGCCTCACTCAGACCCTGTATTACTGTTACTAGCTGGACACATCCACACTCAGACCCTGTATCACTGTTCCTAGCTGGACACAGCCTCACTCAGACCCTGTATCACTGGTACTAGCTGGACACATCCACACTCAGACCCTGTATCACTGTTCCTAGCTGGACACATCCACACTCAGACCCTATATCACTGTTACTAGCTGGACACATCCACACTCAGACCCTGTATTACTGTTCCTAGCTGGACACAGCCTCACTCAGACCCTATATCACTGTTACTAGCTGGACACATCCACACTCAGACCCTGTATCACTGTTACTAGCTGGACACAGCCTCACTCAGACCCTGTATCACTGTTCCTAGCTGGACACAGCCTCACTCAGACCCTGTATTACTGTTCCTAGCTGGACACAGCCTCACTCAGACCCTGTATTACTGTTCCTAGCTGGACACAGCCTCACTCAGACCCTGTATTACTGTTAATAGCTGGCCACAGCCTCACTCAGACCCTGTATTACTGTTACTAGCTGGACACATCCACACTCAGACCCTGTATCATTGTTCCTAGCTGGACACAGCCACACTCAGCTCCTGTATTACTGCTTCCCTAGCTGGACACATCCACACTCAGCTCCTGTATTACTGCTTCCCTAGCTGGACACAGCCTCACTCAGACCCTGTATCACTGTTACTAGCTGGACACAGCCTCACTCAGACCCTGTATTACTGTTACTAGCTGGACACATCCACACTCAGACCCTGTATCACTGTTACTAGCTGGACACAGCCTCACTCAGACCCTGTATTACTGTTACTAGCTGGACACATCCACACTCAGACCCTGTATCACTGTTACTAGCTGGACACAGCCTCACTCAGACCCTGTATTACTGTTACTAGCTGGACACATCCACACTCAGACCCTGTATTACTGTTCCTAGCTGGACACAGCCTCACTCAGACCCTGTATCGCTGGACACAGCCTCACTCAGACCCTGTATTACTGTTCCTAGCTGGACACAGCCACACTCAGACCCTGTATTACTGTTCCTAGCTGGACACAGCCACACTCAGACCCTGTATTACTGTTCCTAGCTGGACACAGCCTCACTCAGACCCTGTATCGCAGGACACAGCCTCACTCAGACCCTGTATTACTGTTACTAGCTGGACACAGCCTCACTCAGACCCTGTATTACTGTTCCTAGCTGGACACAGCCACACTCAGACCCTTTATTACTGTTACTAGCTGGACACAGCCACACTCAGACCCTGTATTACTGTTCCTAGCTGGACACAGCCTCACTCAGACCCTGTATCACTGTTACTTGCTGGACACAGCCACGCTCAGACCCTGTATTACTGTTCCTAGCTGGACACAGCCTCACTCAGACCCTGTATCACTGTTACTAGCTGGACACAGCCACACTCAGACCCTGTATTACTGTTCCTAGCTGGACACAGCCTCACTCAGACCCTGTATTACTGTTACTAGCTGGACACATCCACACTCAGACCCTGTATTACTGTTCCTAGCTGGACACAGCCACACTCAGACCCTGTATTACTGTTCCTAGCTGGACACAGCCACACTCAGACCCTGTATCACTGTTCCTAGGTGGACACAGCCTCACTCAGACCCTGTATTACTGTTACTAGCTGGACACATCTACACTCAGACCCTGTATCACTGTTACTAGCTGGACACAGCCACACTCAGACCCTGTATCACTGTTACATGCTGAACACAGCCACACTCAGACCCTGTATTACTGTTCCTAGCTGGACACAGCCACACTCAGACCCTGTATTACTGTTCCTAGCTGGACACAGCCTCACTCAGACCCTGTATTACTGTTACTAGCTGGACACATCCACACTCAGACCCTGTATCGCAGGACACAGCCACACTCAGACCCTGTATTACTGTTCCTAGCTGGACACAGCCTCACTCAGACCCTGTATTACTGTTACTAGCTGGACACAGCCACACTCAGACCCTGTATTACTGTTACTAGCTGGACACATCCACACTCAGACCCTGTATTACTGTTACTAGCTGGACACAGCCACACTCAGACCCTGTATTACTGTTCCTAGCTGGACACATCCACACTCAGACCCTGTATCGCTGGACACAGCCACACTCAGACCCTGTATTACTGTTCCTAGCAGGACACAGCCACACTCAGACCCTGTATCACTGTTACTAGCTGGACACATCCACACTCAGACCCTGTATCACTGTTCCTAGCTGGACACAGCCACACTCATCTCCTGTATTACTGCTTCCCTAGCTGGACACATCCACACTCATCTCCTGTATTACTGCTTCCCTAGCTGGACACATCCACACTCAGCAGCTCCTGTATTACTGCTTCCCTAGCTGGACACATCCACACTCAGCTCCTGTATTACTGCTTCCCTAGCTAGACACATCCACGCTCAGCTCCTGTATTACTGCTTCCCTAGCTGGACACATCCAAACTCAGCTCCTGTATTACTGCTTCCCTATCTGGACACATCCACGCTCAGCTCCTGTATTACTGCTTCCCTAGCTGGACACAGCCACACTCAGACCCTGTATCACTGCTTCCCTAGCTGGACACATCCACACTCAGCTCCTGTATTACTGCTTCCCTAGCTAGACACATCCACGCTCAGCTCCTGTATTACTGCTTCCCTAGCTGGACACATCCAAACTCAGCTCCTGTATTACTGCTTCCCTATCTGGACACATCCACGCTCAGCTCCTGTATTACTGCTTCCCTATCTGGACACATCCACGCTCAGCTCCTGTATTACTGCTTCCCTAGCTGGACACATCCACACTCAGCTCCTGTATTACTGCTTCCCTAGCTAGACACATCCACGCTCAGCTCCTGTATTACTGCTTCCCTAGCTGGACACATCCAAACTCAGCTCCTGTATTACTGCTTCCCTAGCTGGACACATCCACGCTCATCTCCTGTATTACTGCTTCCCTAGCTGGACACATCCACACTCATCTCCTGTATTACTGCTTCCCTAGCTGGACACATCCACATTCATCTCCTGTATTACTGCTTCCCTTTCTGGACACATCCACACTCAGCTCCTGTATTACTGCTTCCCTAGCTGGACACAGCCACACTCAGACCCTGTATCACTGTTACTAGCTGGACACATCCACACTCAGACCCTGTATCACTGTTACTAGCTGGACACAACCACACTCAGACCCTGTATCACTGTTACTAGCTGGACACATCCACACTCAGACCCTGTATTACTGTTACTAGCTGGACACAGCCACACTCAGACCCTGTATCACTGTTACTAGCTGGACACAGCCTCACTCAGACCCTGTATTACTGTTCCTAGCTGGACACAGCCACACTCAGACCCTGTATTACTGTTCCTAGCTGGACACAGCCTCACTCAGACCCTGTATCGCTGGACACAGCCTCACTCAGACCCTGTATTACTGTTCCTAGCTGGACACAGCCACACTCAGACCCTGTATTACTGTTCCTAGCTGGACACAGCCACACTCAGACCCTGTATTACTGTTCCTAGCTGGACACAGCCTCACTCAGACCCTGTATCGCAGGACACAGCCTCACTCAGACCCTGTATTACTGTTACTAGCTGGACACAGCCTCACTCAGACCCTGTATCACTGTTACTTGCTGGACACAGCCAAGCTCAGACCCTGTATTACTGTTCCTAGCTGGACACAGCCTCACTCAGACCCTGTATCACTGTTACTAGCTGGACACAGCCTCACTCAGACCCTGTATTACTGTTACTAGCTGGACACATCCACACTCAGACCCTGTATTACTGTTCCTAGCTGGACACAGCCACACTCAGACCCTGTATTACTGTTCCTAGCTGGACACAGCCTCACTCAGACCCTGTATCGCAGGACACAGCCTCACTCAGACCCTGTATTACTGTTACTAGCTGGACACAGCCTCACTCAGACCCTGTATTACTGTTCCTAGCTGGACACAGCCTCACTCAGACCCTGTATTACTGTTCCTAGCTGGACACAGCCTCACTCAGACCCTGTATCACTGTTCCTTGCTGGACACAGCCACGCTCAGACCCTGTATTACTGTTCCTAGCTGGACACAGCCTCACTCAGACCCTGTATCACTGTTACTAGCTGGACACAGCCACACTCAGACCCTGTATTACTGTTCCTAGCTGGACACAGCCTCACTCAGACCCTGTATTACTGTTACTAGCTGGACACATCCACACTCAGACCCTGTATTACTGTTCCTAGCTGGACACAGCCACACTCAGACCCTGTATCACTGTTCCTAGCTGGACACAGCCTCACTCAGACCCTGTATCACTGTTACTAGCTGGACACAGCCACACTCAGACCCTGTATTACTGTTACTAGCTGGACACATCTACACTCAGACCCTGTATTACTGTTCCTAGCTGGACACATCCACACTCAGACCCTGTATTACTGTTCCTAGCTGGACACAGCCTCACTCAGACCCTGTATTACTGTTACTAGCTGGACACATCTACACTCAGACCCTGTATTACTGTTACTAGCTGGACACAGCCACACTCAGACCCTGTATCACTGTTACATGCTGAACACAGCCACACTCAGACCCTGTATTACTGTTCCTAGCTGGACACAGCCACACTCAGACCCTGTATTACTGTTACTAGCTGGACACAGCCACACTCAGACCCTGTATTACTGTTACTAGCTGGACACAGCCTCACTCAGACCCTGTATCACTGTTACTAGCTGGACACATCCACACTCAGACCCTGTATTACTGTTAATAGCTGGACACATCCACACTCAGACCCTTTATTACTGTTACTAGCTGGACACATCCACACTCAGACCCTGTATCACTGTTCCTAGCTGGACACAGCCACACTCAGACCCTGTATCACTGTTCCTAGCTGGACACAGCCTCACTCAGACCCTGTATTACTGTTACTAGCTGGACACATCCACTCTCAGACCCTGTATCACTGTTCCTAGCTGGACACAGCCTCACTCAGACCCTGTATTACTGTTACTAGCTGGACACATCCACACTCAGACCCTGTATTACTGTTACTAGCTGGACACAGCCACACTCAGACCCTGTATTACTGTTCCTAGCTGGACACATCCACACTCAGACCCTGTATCGCTGGACACAGCCACACTCAGACCCTGTATTACTGTTCCTAGCAGGACACAGCCACACTCAGACATTGTATCACTGTTCCTAGCTGGACACAGCCACACTCAGACCCTGTATTACTGTTCCTAGCTGGACACAGCCTCACTCAGACCCTGTATTACTGTTCCTAGCTGGACACAGCCTCACTCAGACCCTGTATTACTGTTCCTAGCTGGACACAGCCTCACTCAGACCCTGTATTACTGTTCCTAGCTGGACACAGCCACACTCAGACCCTGTATCACTAGCTGGACACAGCCACACTCAGACCCTGTATCACTGTTACTAGCTGGACACATCCACACTCAGACCCTGTATCACTGTTACTAGCTGGACACAGCCACACTCATACCCTGTATTACTGTTCCTAGCTGGACACAGCCTCACTCAGACCCTGTATTACTGTTCCTAGCTGGACACAGCCTCACTCAGACCCTGTATTACTGTTCCTAGCTGGACACAGCCTCACTCAGACCCTGTATTACTGTTAATAGCTGGCCACAGCCTCACTCAGACCCTGTATTACTGTTACTAGCTGGACACATCCACACTCAGACCCTGTATCATTGTTCCTAGCTGGACACAGCCACACTCAGCTCCTGTATTACTGCTTCCCTAGCTGGACACATCCACACTCAGCTCCTGTATTACTGCTTCCCTAGCTGGACACAGCCTCACTCAGACCCTGTATCACTGTTACTAGCTGGACACAGCCTCACTCAGACCCTGTATTACTGTTACTAGCTGGACACATCCACACTCAGACCCTGTATCACTGTTACTAGCTGGACACAGCCTCACTCAGACCCTGTATTACTGTTACTAGCTGGACACATCCACACTCAGACCCTGTATCACTGTTACTAGCTGGACACAGCCTCACTCAGACCCTGTATTACTGTTACTAGCTGGACACATCCACACTCAGACCCTGTATTACTGTTCCTAGCTGGACACAGCCTCACTCAGACCCTGTATCGCTGGACACAGCCTCACTCAGACCCTGTATTACTGTTCCTAGCTGGACACAGCCACACTCAGACCCTGTATTACTGTTCCTAGCTGGACACAGCCACACTCAGACCCTGTATTACTGTTCCTAGCTGGACACAGCCTCACTCAGACCCTGTATCGCAGGACACAGCCTCACTCAGACCCTGTATTACTGTTACTAGCTGGACACAGCCTCACTCAGACCCTGTATCACTGTTACTAGCTGGACACAGCCACACTCAGACCCTGTATTACTGTTCCTAGCTGGACACAGCCACACTCAGACCCTGTATTACTGTTCCTAGCTGGACACAGCCTCACTCAGACCCTGTATCGCAGGACACAGCCTCACTCAGACCCTGTATTACTGTTACTAGCTGGACACAGCCTCACTCAGACCCTGTATTACTGTTCCTAGCTGGACACTGCCTCACTCAGACCCTGTATTACTGTTCCTAGCTGGACACAGCCTCACTCAGACCCTGTATCACTGTTACTAGCTGGACACAGCCTCACTCAGACCCTGTATTACTGTTACTAGCTGGACACATCCACACTCAGACCCTGTATTACTGTTCCTAGCTGGACACAGCCACACTCAGACCCTGTATTACTGTTCCTAGCTGGACACAGCCTCACTCAGACCCTGTATCGCAGGACACAGCCTCACTCAGACCCTGTATTACTGTTACTAGCTGGACACAGCCTCACTCAGACCCTGTATTACTGTTCCTAGCTGGACACAGCCTCACTCAGACCCTGTATTACTGTTCCTAGCTGGACACAGCCTCACTCAGACCCTGTATCACTGTTCCTTGCTGGACACAGCCACGCTCAGACCCTGTATTACTGTTCCTAGCTGGACACAGCCTCACTCAGACCCTGTATCACTGTTACTAGCTGGACACAGCCACACTCAGACCCTGTATTACTGTTCCTAGCTGGACACAGCCTCACTCAGACCCTGTATTACTGTTACTAGCTGGACACATCCACACTCAGACCCTGTATTACTGTTCCTAGCTGGACACAGCCACACTCAGACCCTGTATCACTGTTCCTAGCTGGACACAGCCTCACTCAGACCCTGTATCACTGTTACTAGCTGGACACAGCCACACTCAGACCCTGTATTACTGTTACTAGCTGGACACATCTACACTCAGACCCTGTATTACTGTTCCTAGCTGGACACATCCACACTCAGACCCTGTATTACTGTTCCTAGCTGGACACAGCCTCACTCAGACCCTGTATTACTGTTACTAGCTGGACACATCTACACTCAGACCCTGTATTACTGTTACTAGCTGGACACAGCCACACTCAGACCCTGTATCACTGTTACATGCTGAACACAGCCACACTCAGACCCTGTATTACTGTTCCTAGCTGGACACAGCCACACTCAGACCCTGTATTACTGTTACTAGCTGGACACAGCCACACTCAGACCCTGTATTACTGTTACTAGCTGGACACAGCCTCACTCAGACCCTGTATCACTGTTACTAGCTGGACACATCCACACTCAGACCCTGTATTACTGTTAATAGCTGGACACATCCACACTCAGACCCTTTATTACTGTTACTAGCTGGACACATCCACACTCAGACCCTGTATCACTGTTCCTAGCTGGACACAGCCTCTCTCAGACCCTGTATTACTGTTACTAGCTGGACACATCCACTCTCAGACCCTGTATCACTGTTCCTAGCTGGACACAGCCTCACTCAGACCCTGTATTACTGTTACTAGCTGGACACATCCACACTCAGACCCTGTATTACTGTTACTAGCTGGACACAGCCACACTCAGACCCTGTATTACTGTTCCTAGCTGGACACATCCACACTCAGACCCTGTATCGCTGGACACAGCCACACTCAGACCCTGTATTACTGTTCCTAGCAGGACACAGCCACACTCAGACATTGTATCACTGTTCCTAGCTGGACACAGCCACACTCAGACCCTGTATTACTGTTCCTAGCTGGACACAGCCTCACTCAGACCCTGTATTACTGTTACTAGCTGGACACATCCACACTCAGACCCTTTATCACTGTTACTAGCTGGACACAGCCACACTCAGACCCTGTATTACTGTTACTAGCTGGACACATCTACACTCAGACCCTGTATTACTGTTACTAGCTGGACACATCCACACTCAGACCCTGTATCATTGTTCCTAGCTGGACACAGCCACACTCAGCTCCTGTATTACTGCTTCCCTAGCTGGACACATCCACACTCAGCTCCTGTATTACTGCTTCCCTAGCTGGACACAGCCTCACTCAGACCCTGTATCACTGTTACTAGCTGGACACAGCCTCACTCAGACCCTGTATTACTGTTACTAGCTGGACACATCCACACTCAGACCCTGTATCACTGTTACTAGCTGGACACAGCCTCACTCAGACCCTGTATTACTGTTACTAGCTGGACACATCCACACTCAGACCCTGTATCACTGTTACTAGCTGGACACAGCCTCACTCAGACCCTGTATTACTGTTACTAGCTGGACACATCCACACTCAGACCCTTTATTACTGTTCCTAGCTGGACACAGCCTCACTCAGACCCTGTATCGCAGGACACAGCCTCACTCAGACCCTGTATTACTGTTACTAGCTGGACACAGCCTCACTCAGACCCTGTATTACTGTTCCTAGCTGGACACAGCCACACTCAGACCCTGTATTACTGTTACTAGCTGGACACATCCACACTCAGACCCTGTATCACTGTTCCTAGCTGGACACAGCCTCACTCAGACCCTGTATTACTGTTCCTAGCTGGACACAGCCTCACTCAGACCCTGTATCGCAGGACACAGCCTCACTCAGACCCTGTATTACTGTTACTAGCTGGACACAGCCTCACTCAGACCCTGTATTACTGTTCCTAGCTGGACACAGCCACACTCAGACCCTTTATTACTGTTACTAGCTGGACACAGCCACACTCAGACCCTGTATTACTGTTCCTAGCTGGACACAGCCTCACTCAGACCCTGTATCACTGTTACTTGCTGGACACAGCCACGCTCAGACCCTGTATTACTGTTCCTAGCTGGACACAGCCTCACTCAGACCCTGTATCACTGTTACTAGCTGGACACAGCCACACTCAGACCCTGTATTACTGTTCCTAGCTGGACACAGCCTCACTCAGACCCTGTATTACTGTTACTAGCTGGACACATCCACACTCAGACCCTGTATTACTGTTCCTAGCTGGACACAGCCACACTCAGACCCTGTATTACTGCTTCCCTAGCTGGACACATCTACACTCAGACCCTTTATTACTGTTACTAGCTGGACACAGCCACACTCAGACCCTGTATCACTGTTACATGCTGAACACAGCCACACTCAGACCCTGTATTACTGTTCCTAGCTGGACACAGCCACACTCAGACCCTGTATTACTGTTACTAGCTGGACACAGCCTCACTCAGACCCTGTATCACTGTTACTAGCTGGACACATCCACACTCAGACCCTGTATCACTGTTACTAGCTGGACACATCCACACTCAGACCCTGTATTACTGTTACTAGCTGGACACAGCCTCACTCAGACCCTGTATCACTGTTCCTAGCTGGACACAGCCTCACTCAGACCCTGTATTACTGTTACTAGCTGGACACATCCACACTCAGACCCTGTATTACTGTTACTAGCTGGACACAGCCACACTCAGACCCTGTATTACTGTTCCTAGCTGGACACATCCACACTCAGACCCTGTATCGCTGGACACAGCCACACTCAGACCCTGTATTACTGTTCCTAGCAGGACACAGCCACACTCAGACCCTGTATCACTGTTCCTAGCTGGACACAGCCACACTCAGACCCTGTATTACTGTTCCTAGCTGGACACAGCCTCACTCAGACCCTGTATTACTGTTACTAGCTGGACACATCCACACTCAGACCCTGTATCACTGTTCCTAGCTGGACACAGCCTCACTCAGACCCTGTATCACTGGTACTAGCTGGACACATCCACACTCAGACCCTGTATCACTGTTCCTAGCTGGACACATCCACACTCAGACCCTGTATCACTGTTACTAGCTGGACATATCCACACTCAGACCCTGTATCACTGTTACTAGCTGGACACAGCCACACTCAGACCCTGTATCACTGTTACTAGCTGGACACATCCACACTCAGACCCTGTATCACTGTTACTAGCTGGACACATCCACACTCAGACCCTGTATCACTGTTACTAGCTGGACACATCCACACTCAGACCCTGTATCACTGTTACTAGCTGGACACATCCACACTCAGACCCTGTATTACTGTTCCTAGCTGGACACAGCCTCACTCAGACCCTGTATTACTGTTCCTAGCTGGACACAGCCTCACTCAGACCCTGTATTACTGTTCCTAGCTGGACACAGCCTCACTCAGACCCTGTATTACTGTTAATAGCTGGCCACAGCCTCACTCAGACCCTGTATTACTGTTACTAGCTGGACACATCCACACTCAGACCCTGTATCATTGTTCCTAGCTGGACACAGCCACACTCAGCTCCTGTATTACTGCTTCCCTAGCTGGACACATCCACACTCAGCTCCTGTATTACTGCTTCCCTAGCTGGACACAGCCTCACTCAGACCCTGTATCACTGTTACTAGCTGGACACAGCCTCACTCAGACCCTGTATTACTGTTACTAGCTGGACACATCCACACTCAGACCCTGTATCACTGTTACTAGCTGGACACAGCCTCACTCAGACCCTGTATTACTGTTACTAGCTGGACACATCCACACTCAGACCCTGTATCACTGTTACTAGCTGGACACAGCCTCACTCAGACCCTGTATTACTGTTACTAGCTGGACACATCCACACTCAGACCCTGTATCACTGTTCCTAGCTGGACACAGCCACACTCATCTACTGTATTACTGCTTCCCTAGCTGGACACATCCACGCTCAGCTCCTGTATTACTGCTTCCCTAGCTGGAAAAATCCACACTCAGCTCCTGTATTACTGCTTCCCTAGCTGGACACATCCACACTCAGCTCCTGTATTACTGCTTCCCTATCTGGACACATCCACGCTCAGCTCCTGTATTACTGCTTCCCTAGCTGGACACATCCACACTCATATCCTGTATTACTGCTTCCCTAGTTGGACACATCCACACTCATCTCCTGTATTACTGCTTCCCTAGCTGGACACATCCACACTCATCTCCTGTATTACTGCTTCCCTAGCTGGACACATCCACACTCAGCTCCTGTATTACTGCTTCCCTAGCTGGACACATCCACACTCAGACCCTGTATCACTGTTACTAGCTGGACACATCCACACTCAGACCCTGTATCACTGTTACTAGCTGGACACAACCACACTCAGACCCTGTATCACTGTTACTAGCTGGACACATCCACACTCAGACCCTGTATCACTGTTACTAGCTGGACACATCCACACTCAGACCCTGTATTACTGTTACTAGCTGGACACATCCACACTCAGACCCTGTATTACTGTTCCTAGCTGGACACAGCCACACTCAGACCCTGTATTACTGTTCCTAGCTGGACACAGCCTCACTCAGACCCTGTATTACTGTTACTAGCTGGACACATCTACACTCAGACCCTTTATTACTGTTACTAGCTGGACACATCCACACTCAGACCCTTTATTACTGTTACTAGCTGGACACATCTACACTCAGACCCTGTATTACTGTTACTAGCTGGACACAGCCACACTCAGACCCTGTATCACTGTTACATGCTGGACACAGCCACACTCAGACCCTGTATTACTGTTCCTAGCTGGACACAGCCACACTCAGACCCTGTATTACTGTTACTAGCTGGACACAGCCTCACTCAGACCCTGTATCACTGTTACTAGCTGGACACATCCACACTCAGACCCTGTATCACTGTTACTAGCTGGACACAGCCACACTCAGACCCTGTATCACTGTTACTAGCTGGACACATCCACACTCAGACCCTGTATTACTGTTAATAGCTGGACACATCCACACTCAGACCCTGTATTACTGTTACTAGCTGGACACATCCACACTCAGACCCTGTATTATTGTTACTAGCTGGACACATCCACACTCAGACCCTGTATCACTGTTCCTAGCTGGACACAGCCACACTCAGACCCTGTATCACTGTTCCTAGCTGGACACATCCACACTCAGACCCTGTATTACTGTTACTAGCTGGACACATCCACACTCAGACCCTGTATTACTGTTCCTAGCTGGACACATCCACACTCAGACCCTGTATCGCTGGACACAGCCACACTCAGACCCTGTATTACTGTTCCTAGCTGGACACAGCCACACTCAGACCCTGTATCACTGTTCCTAGCTGGACACATCCACACTCAGACCCTGTATTATTGTTACTAGCTGGACACATCCACACTCAGACCCTGTATCACTGTTCCTAGCTGGACACATCCACACTCAGACCCTGTATTACTGTTACTAGCTGGACACATCCACACTCAGACCCTGTATTACTGTTCCTAGCTGGACACATCCACACTCAGACCCTGTATCGCTGGACACAGCCACACTCAGACCCTGTATTACTGTTCCTAGCTGGACACAGCCACACTCAGACCCTGTATCACTGTTCCTAGCTGGACACAGCCACACTCAGACCCTGTATTACTGTTCCTAGCTGGACACAGCCTCACTCAGACCCTGTATTACTGTTACTAGCTGGACACATCCACACTCAGACCCTGTATCACTGTTCCTAGCTGGACACAGCCTCACTCAGACCCTGTATCACTAGCTGGACACATCCACACTCAGACCCTGTATCACTGTTCCTAGCTGGACACAGCCTCACTCAGACCCTGTATCACTAGCTGGACACATCCACACTCAGACCCTGTATCACTGTTACTAGCTGGACACAGCCTCACTCAGACCCTGTATCACTGTTACTAGCTGGACACAGCCACACTCAGACCCTGTATTACTGTTCCTAGCTGGACACATCCACACTCAGACCCTGTATTACTGTTCCTAGCTGGACACAGCCTCACTCAGACCCTGTATCACTGTTCCTAGCTGGACACAGCCTCACTCAGACCCTGTATTACTGTTCCTAGCTGGACACAACCACACTCAGACCCTGTATTACTGTTCCTAGCTGGACACATCCACACTCAGACCCTGTATTACTGTTACTAGCTGGACACATCCACACTCAGACCCTGTATTACTGTTACTAGCTGGACACAGCCACACTCAGACCCTGTATTACTGTTACTAGCTGGACACATCCACACTCAGACCCTGTATTACTGTTCCTAGCTGGACACATCCACACTCAGACCCTGTATTACTGTTACTAGCTGGACACAGCCTCACTCAGACCCTGTATCACTGTTACTAGCTGGACACATCCACACTCAGACCCTGTATCACTGTTCCTAGCTGGACACAGCCACACTCATCTCCTGTATTACTGCTTCCCTAGCTGGACACATCCACACTCATCTCCTGTATTACTGTTACTAGCTGGACACATCCACACTCATCTCCTGTATTACTGCTTCCCTAGCTGGACACATCCACACTCATCTCCTGTATTACTGCTTCCCTAGTTGGACACATCCACACTCATCTCCTGTATTACTGCTTCCCTAGCTGGACACATCCACACTCAGCTCCTGTATTACTGCTTCCCTAGCTGGACACATCCACACTCTGCTCCTGTATTACTGCTTCCCTAGCTGGACACAGCCACACTCAGACCCTGTATCACTGTTACTAGCTGGACACATCCACACTCAGACCCTGTATCACTGTTACTAGCTGGACACAACCACACTCAGACCCTGTATCACTGTTACTAGCTGGACACATCCACACTCAGACCCTGTATCACTGTTACTAGCTGGACACATCCACACTCAGACCCTGTATTACTGTTACTAGCTGGACACATCCACACTCAGACCCTGTATTACTGTTACTTGCTGGACACATCCACACTCAGACCCTGTATTACTGTTCCTAGCTGGACACAGCCTCACTCAGACCCTGTATTACTGTTCCTAGCTGGACACAGCCACACTCAGACCCTGTATTACTGTTACTAGCTGGACACAGCCACACTCAGACCCTGTATCACTGTTACTAGCTGGACACATCCACACTCAGACCCTGTATCACTGTTACTGGCTGGACACAGCCTCACTCAGACCCTGTATTACTGTTCCTAGCTGGACACATCCACACTCAGACCCTGTATTACTGTTACTAGCTGGACACAGCCACACTCAGACCCTGTATTACTGTTCCTAGCTGGACACATCCACACTCAGACCCTGTATTACTGTTCCTAGCTGGACACATCCACACTCAGACCCTGTATTACTGTTACTAGCTGGACACAGCCTCACTCAGACCCTGTATTACTGTTACTAGCTGGACACAGCCATTCTCAGACCCTGTATTACTGTTACTAGCTGGACACAGCCACACTCAGACCCTGTATTACTGTTCCTAGCTGGACAGAGCCTCACTCAGACCCTGTATTACTGTTCCTAGCTGGACACAGCCTCACTCAGACCCTGTATTACTGTTCCTAGCTGGACACATCCACACTCAGACCCTTTATTACTGTTACTAGCTGGACACAGCCACACTCAGACCCTGTATTACTGTTCCTAGCTGGACACAGCCACACTCAGACCCTGTATTACTGTTCCTAGCTAGACACATCCACACTCAGACCCTGTATCACTGTTACTAGCTGGACACATCCACACTCAGACCCTGTATTACTGTTACATGCTGGACACATCCACACTCAGACCCTGTATTACTGTTACATGCTGGACACAGCCACACTCAGACCCTGTATTACTGTTCCTAGCTAGACACATCCACACTCAGACCCTGTATTACTGTTACTAGCTGGACACAGCCACACTCAGACCCTGTATTACTGTTACATGCTGGACACAGCCACACTCAGACCCTGTATTACTGTTCCTAGCTGGACACAGCCTCACTCAGACCCTGTATTACTGTTCCTAGCTGGACACATCCACACTCAGACCCTTTATTACTGTTCCTAGCTGGACACATCCACACTTAGACCCTGTATTACTGTTCCTAGCTGGACACATCCACACTCAGACCCTGTATTACTGTTCCTAGCTGGACACATCCACACTCAGACCCTGTATTACTGTTACTAGCTGGACACATCCACACTCAGACCCTGTATTACTTTTCCTAGCTGGACACATCCACACTCAGACCCTGTATTACTGTTCCTAGCTGGACACATCCACACTCAGACCCTTTATTACTGTTCCTAGCTGGACACAGCCATTCTCAGACCCTGTATTACTGTTACTAGCTGGACACAGCCACACTCAGACCCTGTATTACTGTTCCTAGCTGGACACAGCCTCACTCAGACCCTGTATTACTGTTCCTAGCTGGACACATCCACACTCAGACCCTTTATTACTGTTAATAGCTGGACACATCCACACTCAGACCCTGTATCACTGTTACTAGCTGGACACATCCACACTCAGACCCTGTATCACTGTTACTAGCTGGACACAGCCACACTCAGACCCTGTATCACTGTTACTAGCTGGACACATCCACACTCAGACCCTGTATCACTGTTACTAGCTGGACACAGCCACACTCAGACCCTGTATTACTGTTACTAGCTGGACACATCCACACTCAGACCCTGTATTACTGTTCCTAGCTGGACACATCCACACTCAGACCCTGTATTACTGTTCCTAGCTGGACACATCCACACTCAGACCCTGTATTACTGTTACTAGCTGGACACATCCACACTCAGACCCTGTATTACTGTTACTTGCTGGACACATCCACACTCAGACCCTGTATTACTGTTACTAGCTGGACACAGCCTCACTCAGACCCTGTATTACTGTTACTAGCTGGACACATCCACACTCAGACCCTGTATTACTGTTCCTAGCTGGACACAGCCACACTCAGACCCTGTATCACTGTTACTAGCTGGACACAGCCACACTCAGACCCTGTATCACTGTTACTAGCTGGACACAGCCACACTCAGACCCTGTATCACTGTTACTAGCTGGACACATCCACACTCAGACCCTGTATCACTGTTACTAGCTGGACACAGCCACACTCAGACCCTGTATTACTGTTACTAGCTGGACACATCCACACTCAGACCCTGTATTACTGTTCCTAGCTGGACACAGCCTCACTCAGACCCTGTATTACTGTTCCTAGCTGGACACATCCACACTCAGACCCTGTATCACTGTTACTAGCTGGACACATCTACACTCAGACCCTTTATTACTGTTCCTAGCTGGACACATCCACACTCAGACCCTGTATCACTGTTACTAGCTGGACACATCCACACTCAGACCCTGTATTACTGTTACTAGCTGGACACATCCACACTCAGACCCTGTATTACTGTTACTAGCTGGACACAGCCACACTCAGACCCTGTATCACTGTTACTAGCTGGACACATACACACTCAGACCCTGTATTACTGTTACTAGCTGGACACATCCACACTCAGACCCTGTATTACTGTTACTAGCTGGACACAGCCACACTCAGACCCTGTATTACTGTTCCTAGCTGGACACATCCACACTCAGACCCTGTATCACTGTTCCTAGCTGGACACAGCCTCACTCAGACCCTGTATTACTGTTACTAGCTGGACACATCCACACTCAGACCCTGTATCACTGTTCCTAGCTGGACACAGCCTCACTCAGACCCTGTATCACTGTTACTAGCTGGACACATCCACACTCAGACCCTGTATTACTGTTCCTAGCTGGACACATCCACACTCAGACCCTGTATCACTGTTACTAGCTGGACACATCCACACTCAGACCCTGTATCACTGTTACTAGCTGGACACATCCACACTCAGACCCTGTATCACTGTTACTAGCTGGACACATCCACACTCAGACCCTGTATCACTGTTCCTAGCTGGACACATCCACACTCAGACCCTGTATTATTGTTACTAGCTGGACACATCCACACTCAGACCCTGTATCACTGTTCCTAGCTGGACACATCCACACTCAGACCCTGTATTACTGTTACTAGCTGGACACATCCACACTCAGACCCTGTATTACTGTTCCTAGCTGGACACATCCACACTCAGACCCTGTATCGCTGGACACAGCCACACTCAGACCCTGTATTACTGTTCCTAGCTGGACACAGCCACACTCAGACCCTGTATCACTGTTCCTAGCTGGACACAGCCACACTCAGACCCTGTATTACTGTTCCTAGCTGGACACAGCCTCACTCAGACCCTGTATTACTGTTACTAGCTGGACACATCCACACTCAGACCCTGTATCACTGTTCCTAGCTGGACACAGCCTCACTCAGACCCTGTATCACTAGCTGGACACATCCACACTCAGACCCTGTATCACTGTTCCTAGCTGGACACAGCCTCACTCAGACCCTGTATCACTAGCTGGACACATCCACACTCAGACCCTGTATCACTGTTACTAGCTGGACACAGCCTCACTCAGACCCTGTATCACTGTTACTAGCTGGACACAGCCACACTCAGACCCTGTATTACTGTTCCTAGCTGGACACATCCACACTCAGACCCTGTATTACTGTTCCTAGCTGGACACAGCCTCACTCAGACCCTGTATCACTGTTCCTAGCTGGACACAGCCTCACTCAGACCCTGTATTACTGTTCCTAGCTGGACACAACCACACTCAGACCCTGTATTACTGTTCCTAGCTGGACACATCCACACTCAGACCCTGTATTACTGTTACTAGCTGGACACATCCACACTCAGACCCTGTATTACTGTTACTAGCTGGACACAGCCACACTCAGACCCTGTATTACTGTTACTAGCTGGACACATCCACACTCAGACCCTGTATTACTGTTCCTAGCTGGACACATCCACACTCAGACCCTGTATTACTGTTACTAGCTGGACACAGCCTCACTCAGACCCTGTATCACTGTTACTAGCTGGACACATCCACACTCAGACCCTGTATCACTGTTCCTAGCTGGACACAGCCACACTCATCTCCTGTATTACTGCTTCCCTAGCTGGACACATCCACACTCATCTCCTGTATTACTGTTACTAGCTGGACACATCCACACTCATCTCCTGTATTACTGCTTCCCTAGCTGGACACATCCACACTCATCTCCTGTATTACTGCTTCCCTAGTTGGACACATCCACACTCATCTCCTGTATTACTGCTTCCCTAGCTGGACACATCCACACTCAGCTCCTGTATTACTGCTTCCCTAGCTGGACACATCCACACTCTGCTCCTGTATTACTGCTTCCCTAGCTGGACACAGCCACACTCAGACCCTGTATCACTGTTACTAGCTGGACACATCCACACTCAGACCCTGTATCACTGTTACTAGCTGGACACAACCACACTCAGACCCTGTATCACTGTTACTAGCTGGACACATCCACACTCAGACCCTGTATCACTGTTACTAGCTGGACACATCCACACTCAGACCCTGTATTACTGTTACTAGCTGGACACATCCACACTCAGACCCTGTATTACTGTTACTTGCTGGACACATCCACACTCAGACCCTGTATTACTGTTCCTAGCTGGACACAGCCTCACTCAGACCCTGTATTACTGTTCCTAGCTGGACACAGCCACACTCAGACCCTGTATTACTGTTACTAGCTGGACACAGCCACACTCAGACCCTGTATCACTGTTACTAGCTGGACACATCCACACTCAGACCCTGTATCACTGTTACTGGCTGGACACAGCCTCACTCAGACCCTGTATTACTGTTCCTAGCTGGACACATCCACACTCAGACCCTGTATTACTGTTACTAGCTGGACACAGCCACACTCAGACCCTGTATTACTGTTCCTAGCTGGACACATCCACACTCAGACCCTGTATTACTGTTCCTAGCTGGACACATCCACACTCAGACCCTGTATTACTGTTACTAGCTGGACACAGCCTCACTCAGACCCTGTATTACTGTTACTAGCTGGACACAGCCATTCTCAGACCCTGTATTACTGTTACTAGCTGGACACAGCCACACTCAGACCCTGTATTACTGTTCCTAGCTGGACAGAGCCTCACTCAGACCCTGTATTACTGTTCCTAGCTGGACACAGCCTCACTCAGACCCTGTATTACTGTTCCTAGCTGGACACATCCACACTCAGACCCTTTATTACTGTTACTAGCTGGACACAGCCACACTCAGACCCTGTATTACTGTTCCTAGCTGGACACAGCCACACTCAGACCCTGTATTACTGTTCCTAGCTAGACACATCCACACTCAGACCCTGTATCACTGTTACTAGCTGGACACATCCACACTCAGACCCTGTATTACTGTTACATGCTGGACACATCCACACTCAGACCCTGTATTACTGTTACATGCTGGACACAGCCACACTCAGACCCTGTATTACTGTTCCTAGCTAGACACATCCACACTCAGACCCTGTATTACTGTTACTAGCTGGACACAGCCACACTCAGACCCTGTATTACTGTTACATGCTGGACACAGCCACACTCAGACCCTGTATTACTGTTCCTAGCTGGACACAGCCTCACTCAGACCCTGTATTACTGTTCCTAGCTGGACACATCCACACTCAGACCCTTTATTACTGTTCCTAGCTGGACACATCCACACTTAGACCCTGTATTACTGTTCCTAGCTGGACACATCCACACTCAGACCCTGTATTACTGTTCCTAGCTGGACACATCCACACTCAGACCCTGTATTACTGTTACTAGCTGGACACATCCACACTCAGACCCTGTATTACTTTTCCTAGCTGGACACATCCACACTCAGACCCTGTATTACTGTTCCTAGCTGGACACATCCACACTCAGACCCTTTATTACTGTTCCTAGCTGGACACAGCCATTCTCAGACCCTGTATTACTGTTACTAGCTGGACACAGCCACACTCAGACCCTGTATTACTGTTCCTAGCTGGACACAGCCTCACTCAGACCCTGTATTACTGTTCCTAGCTGGACACATCCACACTCAGACCCTTTATTACTGTTAATAGCTGGACACATCCACACTCAGACCCTGTATCACTGTTACTAGCTGGACACATCCACACTCAGACCCTGTATCACTGTTACTAGCTGGACACAGCCACACTCAGACCCTGTATCACTGTTACTAGCTGGACACATCCACACTCAGACCCTGTATCACTGTTACTAGCTGGACACAGCCACACTCAGACCCTGTATTACTGTTACTAGCTGGACACATCCACACTCAGACCCTGTATTACTGTTCCTAGCTGGACACATCCACACTCAGACCCTGTATTACTGTTCCTAGCTGGACACATCCACACTCAGACCCTGTATTACTGTTACTAGCTGGACACATCCACACTCAGACCCTGTATTACTGTTACTTGCTGGACACATCCACACTCAGACCCTGTATTACTGTTACTAGCTGGACACAGCCTCACTCAGACCCTGTATTACTGTTACTAGCTGGACACATCCACACTCAGACCCTGTATTACTGTTCCTAGCTGGACACAGCCACACTCAGACCCTGTATCACTGTTACTAGCTGGACACAGCCACACTCAGACCCTGTATCACTGTTACTAGCTGGACACAGCCACACTCAGACCCTGTATCACTGTTACTAGCTGGACACATCCACACTCAGACCCTGTATCACTGTTACTAGCTGGACACAGCCACACTCAGACCCTGTATTACTGTTACTAGCTGGACACATCCACACTCAGACCCTGTATTACTGTTCCTAGCTGGACACAGCCTCACTCAGACCCTGTATTACTGTTCCTAGCTGGACACATCCACACTCAGACCCTGTATCACTGTTACTAGCTGGACACATCTACACTCAGACCCTTTATTACTGTTCCTAGCTGGACACATCCACACTCAGACCCTGTATCACTGTTACTAGCTGGACACATCCACACTCAGACCCTGTATTACTGTTACTAGCTGGACACATCCACACTCAGACCCTGTATTACTGTTACTAGCTGGACACAGCCACACTCAGACCCTGTATCACTGTTACTAGCTGGACACATACACACTCAGACCCTGTATTACTGTTACTAGCTGGACACATCCACACTCAGACCCTGTATTACTGTTACTAGCTGGACACAGCCACACTCAGACCCTGTATTACTGTTCCTAGCTGGACACATCCACACTCAGACCCTGTATCACTGTTCCTAGCTGGACACAGCCTCACTCAGACCCTGTATTACTGTTACTAGCTGGACACATCCACACTCAGACCCTGTATCACTGTTCCTAGCTGGACACAGCCTCACTCAGACCCTGTATCACTGTTACTAGCTGGACACATCCACACTCAGACCCTGTATTACTGTTCCTAGCTGGACACATCCACACTCAGACCCTGTATCACTGTTACTAGCTGGACACATCCACACTCAGACCCTGTATCACTGTTACTAGCTGGACACATCCACACTCAGACCCTGTATCACTGTTACTAGCTGGACACATCCACACTCAGACCCTGTATCACTGTTACTAGCTGGACACAGCCACACTCAGACCCTGTATCACTGTTACTAGCTGGACACAGCCACACTCAGACCCTGTATCACTGTTACTAGCTGGACACATCCACACTCAGACCCTGTATCACTGTTACTAGCTGGACACAGCCACACTCAGACCCTGTATTACTGTTACTAGCTGGACACATCCACACTCAGACCCTGTATTACTGTTCCTAGCTGGACACAGCCTCACTCAGACCCTGTATTACTGTTCCTAGCTGGACACAGCCTCACTCAGACCCTGTATTACTGTTACATGCTGGACACATCCACACTCAGACCCTGTATTACTGTTACTAGCTGGACACAGCCACACTCAGACCCTGTATTACTGTTCCTAGCTGGACACAGCCTCACTCAGACCCTGTATTACTGTTACATGCTGGACACATCCACACTTAGACCCTGTATTACTGTTACTAGCTGGACACAGCCACACTCAGACCCTGTATTACTGTTCCTAGCTGGACACATCTACACTCAGACCCTGTATCACTGTTACTAGCTGGACACATCCACACTCAGACCCTGTATTACTGTTACATGCTGGACACATCCACACTCAGACCCTGTATTACTGTTACTAGCTGGACACAGCCACACTCAGACCCTGTATCGCTGGACACAGCCTCACTCAGACCCTGTAATTCTGTTCCTAGCTGGACACAGCCACACTCAGACCCTGTATCACTGTTAGTAGCTGGACACGGCCACACTCAGACCCTGTATTACTGTTCCTAGCTGGACACATCCACACTCAGACCCTGTATTACTGTTACTAGCTGGACACATCCACACTCAGACCCTGTATTACTGTTCCTAGCTGGACACAGCCACACTCAGACCCTGTATTACTGTTACTTGCTGGACACATCCACACTCAGACCCTGTATTACTGTTCCTAGCTGGACACAGCCACACTCAGACCCTGTATTACTGTTCCTAGCTGGACACAGCCACACTCAGACCCTGTATCACTGTTACTAGCTGGACACATCCACACTCAGACCCTGTATCACTGTTACTAGCTGGACACATCCACACTCAGACCCTGTATTACTGTTACTAGCTGGACACATCCACACTCAGACCCTGTATTACTGTTCCTAGCTGGACACAGCCACACTCAGACCCTGTATTACTGTTACTAGCTGGACACATCCACACTCAGACCCTTTATTACTGTTACTAGCTGGACACAGCCACACTCAGACCCTGTATTACTGTTCCTAGCTGGACACAGCCACACTCAGACCCTGTATTACTGTTCCTAGCTAGACACATCCACACTCAGACCCTGTATCACTGTTACTAGCTGGACACATCCACACTCAGACCCTGTATTACTGTTACATGCTGGACACATCCACACTCAGACCCTGTATTACTGTTACATGCTGGACACAGCCACACTCAGACCCTGTATTACTGTTCCTAGCTGGACACATCTACACTCAGACCCTGTATCACTGTTACTAGCTGGACACATCCACACTCAGACCCTGTATTACTGTTACATGCTGGACACATCCACACTCAGACCCTGTATTACTGTTACTAGCTGGACACAGCCACACTCAGACCCTGTATCGCTGGACACAGCCTCACTCAGACCCTGTAATTCTGTTCCTAGCTGGACACGGCCACACTCAGACCCTGTATTACTGTTCCTAGCTGGACACATCCACACACAGACCCTGTATCACTGTTACAAGCTGGACACATCCACACTCAGACCCTGTATTACTCTTCCTAGCTGGACACATCCACACTCAGACCCTGTATTACTGTTACTAGCTGGACACAGCCACACTCAGACCCTGTATTACTGTTACTAGCTGGACACAGCCTCACTCAGACCCTGTATTACTGTTACATGCTGGACACAGCCACACTCAGACCCTGTATTACTGTTCCTAGCTGGACACATCCACACTCAGACCCTGTATCACTGTTACTAGCTGGACACATCCACACTCAGACCCTGTATTACTGTTACATGCTGGACACAGCCACACTCAGACCCTGTATTACTGTTCCTAGCTGGACACATCCACACTCAGACCCTGTATCAATGTTACTAGCTGGACACATCCACACTCAGACCCTGTATTACTGTTCCTAGCTGGACACATCCACACTCAGACCCTTTATCAATGTTACTAGCTGGACACATCCACACTCAGACCCTTTATCAATGTTACTAGCTGGACACATCCACACTCAGACCCTGTATTACTGTTCCTAGCTGGACACAGCCACACTCAGACCCTGTATTACTGTTACTAGCTGGACACATCCACACTCAGACCCTGTATTACTGTTCTTAGCTGGACACAGCCACACTCAGACCCTGTATTACTGTTACTAGCTGGACACATCCACACTCAGACCCTGTATTACTTTTACTAGCTGGACACAGCCACACTCAGACCCTGTATTACTGTTACTAGCTGGACACAGCCTCACTCAGACCCTGTATTGCTCTTACTAGCTGGACACGTCCACACTCAGACCCTGTATTACTGTTACTAGCTGGACACATCCACACTCAGACCCTGTATTACTGTTACTAGCTGGACACATCCACACTCAGACCCTGTATTACTGTTCCTAGCTGGACACAGCCTCACTCGGTAAAAAAGAAAGGGGGGGGGGGGGTCAAAATTCTGTTTACATGGATATGCTTCTTAATTAGGCCTATTTGAAACAAGTGATTTCACTTTGTTATTATCATGGCATTTCATTATTCAGGTTATTAATTATAAATATTACTACAATTCAGAAATTCCAGGTTGGAGATTATCTCTCATTTTCATATTTGCATAACATTAAAGGAGTCTGAACAAAGATGCTTACCTTGTCTGCAGCTTTTCTGCATATTTACCTTTTTTTTTTATACAGATCCAATTCCGACGCACAAAATCATTCAAACGTAGTCCGTTGTGTTTTCTCCCACTTTTCCCCAAGTATTTGTATAACGTCACAAACCCTGCTGCTGCGGTCATTCGATGGTAGTGGCATATGTTCTTCAAAGAGAGGACGGCGTAACGAGAGAAGTAATGTAATCTGAGCTACTGAAAATAGGCCTTTTACCAGATGAAATCATGACAAGAGTGTTTGATTCTTATTAAGAGATGGAGACCAGACAGGCTACTTTAGGAAAGGTACATATAGGCCTGTAGAGAGAATCAGTCAACTCACACCGTTCAGTCAAAACCACCAGCGTAGTATGTCAGACACAAGCAAATATTTCTCCTTTCCTTAAAACATATAAAAAGAACTTGGCCTACCTTAGTCTTTCTGAAAGTAGACTATAAGATAATGAATTGACAAGGAAAGTATGAAGGGACAGCTGTGATATAGCATGAAATTGACTATCATTACAATAGAAACAAATACATGCAAAAAAAATAAAATAAATGCGGACTTCGTTGACTTGCAGTATGAGGTGAGGAAGCTCACTCCTTTTTCTCTCCAATTTCGTGATCTCCAATTGGTAGTTAATCTTGTCCCATCGCTGCAACTCCCCTACGGACTCGGAAGAGGCGAAGGTTGAGAGCCATGCGTCCTCCGAAACACGACCCTGCCAAGCCATACTGCTTCTTGACACACTGCTCGCTTAACTCGGAAGCCAGCCGCACCAATGTGTCGGAGGAAACACCGTACAGCCGGCGACCGAAGTCAGCGTGCATGCGCCCGGCCCGCCACAAGGAGTCGCTAGAGTGCGATGGGACATGGACATCCCGGTCGACCAAACCCTCCCCTAACCCGGATGACGCTTGGCCAATTGTGTGCCGCCTCATGGGTCTCCCGTTCGCAGCCTGCTATGACACAGTCTGGGATCGAACCCGGCTCTGTAGTGATGCCTCTATCACTGCGATGCAGTGCCTTAGATCGCTGCGCTACTCGGGAGGCAAATTCTCCTTGTGTTGGTGAGTTAAGATTATCAGAAATCAGACATCCCCAAATGGGCCCTTTCCTTCCTTGAACATTTGTGAGAGGCAGGCCAGGTTCTTCTATGCATGTTCAGGGGCGTGCGCTCTGTCAACATTAACAGGACAGAGAAACCAGACACATGCTCATTGCTCACATGGAGCATATAAATGATGGTATGAAATAAACCACAACTTGTTTCTCACAACGTTTCCACTCCGAGAATGTAATGGTAAATTACTATAATTAATACATCCATGAACAGAAATTAATGTTACTAAATGACAGGGATAAACGGTAAATTGGCTGTTTTACAAACAGTAGGCTACCACGTGCATTCATAAAAGAGCATTGCGGGCCGTCTCTGTTTAGCCCAGGCTACTATTCTACTTAGCGGGGATAGGAGGGCGTACATTTTTTGGGGGGTCTCGCCTAGGGCGGGATATGGACCAGGACCGGCCCTGATCAGCGTTGATTAGTCTATAAATTAAGAAAAGATTCTGTATCAATTTGAATAGTCAGACACATCCCCTAAAATGTAAAATACCTATTTATTTATTTATTTACTAGCAAGCAATGAAAACGTGCATTGAATAAAAGAAAGTCAACACATCAAAGTTCCATAGTCTATAGAGCTGAACACCCCCGCGTCTAGCAGATGAGCTGCTCCAGCATCAAAGTTCCATAGTCTATAGAGCTGAACACCCCCGCGTCTAGCAGATGAGCTGCTCCAGCATCAAAGTTCCATAGTCTATAGAGCTGAACACCCCCGCGTCTAGCAGATGAGCTGCTCCAGCATCAAAGTTCCATAGTCTATAGAGCTTAACACCCCCATGTCTAGCAGATGAGCTGCTCCAGCATCAAAGTTCCATAGTCTATAGAGCTTAACACCCCCATGTCTAGCAGATGAGCTGCTCCAGCATTAAAGTTCCATAGTCTATAGAGCTGAACACCCCCGCGTCTAGCAGATGAGCTGCTCCAGCATCAAAGGACAGTTGGAAAGAGGAAGAGATGTAGAAAGTTTAATAGACCAAGTTAGCAAAACAACTGCTTATAATCATTAGTAAAGTTTATCTACATGAAAATAAAGTTAAATATATATATTTTTTATCCTAAAATGAATGTAGGCATGTTTTAAACGCTTTTGACGGTTATTTTATTTTCATGACCGTCTTCATCCATAACCGTCAGTTACACGGTTATTCAGTTACCTTCACAGCCCTAGTTGCTGTTTACTCTTGGTTACTCAACATATTTTCAAAAGTATTTCTGGTCCTTCATCGCTTCCATTTTCTTGTTGTGGAGAAGCAGAATTATCTAACGGTCTGTCTCTTTCCCTGTAGACACGGGTCTGGGAGAGTCTGTGTGCTCCAGCCCCTCCATCTCCAACACCACCAGCCCTAAGATGGACCCGCCCCCCTCGCCGCACGCCAACCGCAAGAAGCACCGCCGGAAGAAGAGCACCAGCAACTTCAAAGCCGACGGCCTCTCTGGTACTGCGGAAGGTAACGCCATCTCCCCTCCCCTCTCCGTTTTCCAGCCCTGGTCCGCCCGCTAAAACGCTCCCCCTAGCTAACGAACACCAAGGCTATACACTAACTGGGTTCTAGGTGCTAAGCTGCTCTGCTATTGAATGAATGAGTCTGGAAAAGAATGCAGCAACAAACCTAGGAAGTACAAAACTATGATTAACCTATTGATTTCAGATAACTAATGATTGTCAATGATGGCTGAATATCTAACTAGGCTTACCCTTTAGTCTTGGACCAGGTAACTCTTTTAAAGAGATTTTATTCCAATGATATTAAACCGGATAAATACATGGTACGTTAAATGAATATTTGAATATGATAAGGCACCGTATGTTGCCGTAGGAACAGGTATGGGAAACGCAGCCATGTCTTCCCACGAGCCCCCTTACGTCACTCTGCTTGTGGAAGGGGGTTCCCCATTCTTTTCTCTCATCCCTCCATTCCTCCTCTCTTTCTGTCTGTCTGTCAGTCAGATGTGTGTTTTCAGCACTGCTAATAGTAAACATGACATAGTACTCTGTCACAATGAATGGCACTGAATGGATTGCTCTTAAACACACGTTTACTTGTGGATACACAGGTGTTAATAGGCTCAAATACACTCTCTTGGGGTATCAAACACACTGATGCATCCTCACTCATGCGCACACACACACACACACACACACATACACAAAACGTCACATACCATTGTGAATGGGAGTGGAACAGATTCAGAGTTGGTAGCAGATGTGTGATGTAATGTGTAGCACTTCCATCAGAGGGAATCACGTGGCTGACAAGACAAGTGCCTGTCTTCTGTCTCTGTCTGGGGTCACTCCATCTCCTCGCCTGCCTGCCTGGCTGGCTGGCTGGCTGGCTGGGACTGGGAGGAATACTGGAGCAGATAGACTACTGGGAATGGGACATTATAATGCAGGGGGCTGAATGTGTAATATATTTCACCTAGCTCGCAAACAGGCCATGTTGAATGTAGGAAATGAATGGAACTTACTATGTGTGTTTATCTGAGGTGAGTGATCTGACACCGTTTGATGTGTGTTTATCTGAGGTGAGTGGTCTGACACCGTCTGATATGTGTTTATCTGAGGTGAGTGATCTGACACCGTTTGATGTGTGTTTATCTGAGGTGAGTGATCTGACACCGTTTGATGTGTGTTTATCTGAGGCGAGTGATCTGACACCGTTTGAAATCATCGTAGTACCCAGCGGGCTTTATGAAACTACCAAAGGCGTCCAGCGGCTGGTCCATATCTTCACTCTTGAAACTGATTTAATATTCATTCAATCTCCTTCATAGTTAGAATGGCGCTGTTGGTAGTAGCGTCCATTTTATTGGCTGCTAACCATAAAATGTATTTTTTGTATATAATATTTCCGCCATTGTTTCCTATGAACGTAAAAGAGCTTCTGGACATCAGAACAGCTATCGCTAACCTTGATTTGGACGAGGTGAAACTTATATTGATCATCCGGACCAGACCCAAAGCCCAGACACGAAGGAGGAGGAGACGGCGCTATAGAAGCCGGCGTGCAGGATACATGACGAGACTATATCGGAGAGTGGATAAACCACCTCTACCCGCCGTGCTATTGGCGAACGTGCAATCACTGGAGAATAAACTGGATGAGCGCCGTTCGAGACTATCCTGTCAACGTGATCTGAAAAACTGTAATATCCTATGTTTCTCTGAGTCGTGGCTGAACAAGGACATGGTAAATATAAATCAAGGTTGTTTTTCTATACAGCGGCAGAACAGAGCAGTGGCATCGGGGAAGCTCAGGGGAGGTGGTGTCTTTCTTATCAACAGCTGGTGCGTGATCTCTAATATTAAGGAAGTCTCGAGGTTCTGCTTGCCTGAGTTAGAATACCCCATGATAAGCTGTAGATCATACTATTTACCAAGAGAGTTTTCATCTATCAAACGAGCTAAATACCTTCTATGTTCGCTTCGAGGCAAGCAACACTAAACCATGAGTGCACCAGCTGTTCCAGACGACTGTGTGACCACGCTGTCCGTAGCCGAAGTAAGACCTTTAAACTAGGGATGCACGATATATCGGTAAGCATATCGTAATTGGCCGATATTAGCTAGAAATGCCAACATCGGCATCAGTCCGATGTCTAGTTTAACGCCAATGTGCAAAACCCATGTCAAAGCTGACGTGCATACCTATATAACATAGCTATATGATGTAATGACAAAAAATACAGCGCTACATAGAGCAAAAGCAGAAAAATACTAAGTGCACACTTCCAACAACTAAACAAGTTCAAGTCGAGCAGTCATTTGAAAGAGTAAGAACATTTCAGCGAGACAACTCAAAAGGTGAAATCCATTAACGCCAAGATAATGGAATTCATTGCTCTTGACAATCAACCATTCTTTGTCGTGGGTGATGTTGGCTTTCGCCCACTGGTCGAGCACCTCAAACCCCGGTAGGCGCTATGTTGCCCTACCGGAGTTACACAGTATTGTTGAAACGCACATCCATGAGCTACTTGCTATGGGCATTACTGCTATTAGCTTCACGACTGACATTTGGACCAGCGATGTCAGCCCCATGAGCATGCTGAGTCTGACAGCACAGTGGGTCGACGAGGATTTCGTACTGAGGAAAGTTGTATTTCATGCTCATGAATGTGCTGGTTGTCATACCGCTACTGCCGTTTCAATTGCATTTGAGAACATGTTTGAAACTTGGAAACATGAACAGACTCTAACTCCATTCAAAGAACTGACTGGAGAAATAAGCTCATCAACAGTGTCTGTAGCAGACGTGATACCCTCTGTCATGGTATTGACATGTCTGCTCAACAACACTGCCGACACAGACCGTGGGGTTAAAACTGCCCACACAGACCGTGGGGTTAAAACTGCCCACACAGACCGTGGGGTTAAAACTGCCCACACAGACCGTGGGGTTAAAACTGCCCCACGCCGTGGGGTTAAAATTGCCCACACAGACCGTGGGGTTAAAACTGCGCACACAGACCGTGGGGTTAAAACTGCCCACACAGACCGTGGGGTTAAAACTGCCCACACAGACCGTGGGGTTAAAACTGCCCACACAGACCGTGGGGTTAAAACTGCCCACACAGACCGTGGGGTTAAAACTGCCCACACAGACCGTGGGGTTAAAACTGCCCACACAGACCGTGGGGTTAAAACTTGCAGAAGTACTCTATAAGAGGGTGTCAACTCGCAATTCGGTGGCATTTTCTCTGAGCCTCTACTGTGTCGCCACCATGCTCGATGCTAGGTACAAGGACCGCTACTTCAATGGTTTTGTTTTGTCAAGGAAAATATCAGATATCGCTATCGGCCAAAAATGTTGTTGCATCCCTACTTTAAACAGGTTAGCATTCACAAGGCCACAGGGTCAGGTGGATTACCAGGACAGGGACTCGGAGCATTCGCTGACCAGCTGGCAAGTGTCTAAACTTACCTACATGTTTCAAGCAGACCACCATTGTCCCTGTACCCAAGAACACCAAGGTAACCTGTCTAAATGACTATCGCCCTGTAGCATTCACATCTGTAGCCATGATATGCGCTGAAAGGCTGGTCATGGCTCACATCAAACCATCATCCCAGACACCATGGACCCATTCCAATTTGCATACCGCCCCAACAGATCCAGAGATGATGCAATCTCTAAACTCCACACTGTCCTTTCCCACCTGGACAAAAGGAACACCTACGTGAGAATGCTGTTCATTGACTACAGCTCAGTGTTCAACACCATAGTCCACTCCAAGCTCATCACTTAGCTAAGGACCCAAACACCTCCCTCTGCAACTGGATCCTGGATTTCCTGACGAACTTGAAGTTCCTTGTGTCCACATCACTAAGGAATTATCATGGTCCATGAAGAGGGCACAACAACGCCTCTTCCCCCTCAGGAGGCTGAAAAGATTTGGCATGGGCCCTCAGATCCTCAAAAGGTTCTACAAGCTGCACCATTGAGAGTATCTTGACTGGCTGCATCACCTCTTGGTATGGCAACTGCTTGGCAAGCGGTACCGATGCACCAAGTCTGGATCCAACAGGACCCTGAACAGCTTCGACCTACAAGCCATAAGACTGCTACATAGTTAGTCTGGGTAACTATTGGTTAACTATTTAACTATCTGCATTGACCATTTTTATACTAACTCTTTTGACTCATCACATACGCTGCTGTTACAGTTTATTATCATCCTGTTGCCTAGTCACTTTCTCTACCTATATGTACATATCTACCTCAATTACCTCATGCCCCTGCACATTGACTCCCTACTGGTACCCTGTGTATATAACCAACTTATCATTGGCTCGGTACTGGTACCCCGTGTATATGGCCAAGTAATCGTTACTCATTGTGGATTAATTCCTTGTGTTGTTACACACTTTATTCAAAAAATGTTTTAGGTGGAGCGTGCTTCCTTCACACCCCCAACCCAGCACGCTTTTCCCGAAGGCTGAGCATTGTGAGACGCTCCCCCAGCCAGCCGGCCTCTGTGCAGCCCCATTCGTCAGCGGGGCACTTAAGTGAAATATTATAAATAATCCACCGTATTGAAATCTTTTATCAGCTGTGGCACTTTCATTATTCAATAAGCGATTAGTAACAGTCTCCCAATTTAGCCATTAAGCACCACGCGACAGCGTGGGGCCTCTCTACGCCTGTCACACCACGACCCAGATGAAGTATCAGCCTGTCACACACACCCGTTATTCATGAGGTGAGGGGCCGGGGCGGGCCTCCCTCTGCTCCACACTGGTCCGTCCGCACCCTCACCGCTCCTTCTCCTTTAGCCCAGGTAGGGCCACCGTAAGGTTATACGTCACTCTGACTATCTCTCCATGTCTCTCTCTCTCTCCATGTCTCTCTCTCTCTCCATGTCTCTCTCTCTCTCCATGTCTCTCTCTCTCTCTCTCTCCATGTCTCTCTCTCTCTCTCTCTCTCTCCATGTCTCTCTCTCTCTCTCCATGTCTCTCTCTCTCTCCTCTCTCCATGTCTCTCTCTCTCTCCTCTCTCCATGTCTCTCTCTCTCTCCTCTCTCCATGTCTCTCTCCTTGGTGTCTCTCTCCTCCGTGTCTCTCTCTCTCCTCTCTCCATGTCTCTCTCTCTCTCCTCTCTCCATGTCTCTCTCCTTGGTGTCTCTCTCCTCTCCCTCTCATCTCTCCATGTCTCTCTCCTTGGTGTCTCTCTCCTCTCCCTCTCATCTCTCTCTCCTCCATGTCTCTCTCTCTCTCCTCTCTCCATGTCTCTCTCTCTCTCCTCTCTCCATGTCTCTCTCCTTGGTGTCTCTCTCCTCTCCCTCTCATCTCTCTCTCCTCCATGTCTCTCTCTCTCCTCTCTCCATGTCTCTCTCCTTGGTGTCTCTCTCCTCTCCCTCTCATCTCTCTCTCCTCCATGTCTCTCTCTCTCTCTCTCCATGTCTCTCTCTCTTGTCTCTCTTTCATCTATCTTGTCTCTCTTTCATCTCTCCTGGTCTCTTTCCTCTCTTGTCTCTCTCTTTCCTCTCTCTCTTTCATCTATCTGGTCTCTCCATTTCCATGTCGCTCTCTCTGTTTTCTATTTCTCTTCTGTTTTCTTTCTCCTTCAGATGTTAGTAAATTTACTTTAAAAAATCTACAATTGTGTTAATTGTCTGATATTACATTATACTCACCATGCTTTTCATGTGTGCGTGTGCATGCACACTCGTGTGTGTGTGTGTGTGCACGCTCGTCTGTGTGAACTGAAAGGGATACTTCAGGATGGGATACTGAAAGGGATACTTCAGTTAGCGCAATGCCTGGAAGTCTATGGTATCTACTAGCATGCTAGCAGTTACCATAGACTTCCAGTCATTGCGCTAACGCTAGTTAGCAACGTCCTTCAAACTGCACGCAGGCACCTAAAAATGGTATCCACGATTTCATCGGACTCTGGGGAAGTAGATAAAGGGCTTCATTGCCAACATCCTGAAGTATCCCTTTAAGGTTGTGAGGAAACAGGTTTCCTACATGGCTAAAACAGGGGATCCTTTTATTTTTAATGAAAAGCTACTTGCTCTTTCCCTCCCTCCCTCTCTCCTCCCTCTCCCTAAAACAAAGACTCTATTCATCCTCTTCCTTTCTTCCTGCCACTGAGCCAGACCCCCCCCCCCCCCCCCCCACATGCTTGACACGTGGAGACCCCCTAATCTCTACCCCTCCATCCCTCTCCTCCCCCCTTTCCTCTCTTTCACAGCCACCTGCATCAGGTGTATCACTCCTTCTCTGTGTGCTCCGTTGATCACAGCCCCACAATTAACTGTCTCTCTGTAAGAGCACCTCGTTAGTTCGTTACCCCTGGTTACATACACTACAGCACGGGGTCCGGCTCCTCGCTGCGCGGGACCTTTGAAACGGGATCTGACCGCGAGCCTGCTGGAGATACCAAAGTTGGCCCTCAGATGGGAGACAGGGGACATGAAAGCGCCCTTTGGCCCCTTTGAGATGGGAGGTGGAGATGGGGCCTCACACAGCGCAGCAGACCAGCTGCAGATCCCTCCCTCCTGGAGTGAGAAAGAGGCATTCCTGGAGAGGAGATGGATGTTAGTCAGGACAAAACGCTCTCTATGATCTGGTATGGGATCAGAGGATCAGGTGGTTAGATAGCAGACTGGGTGATTGGGGGATTCATTCCACACAGGTTGTTAAAGAGAGCAGAAGTGGGTGGGGTCTGGGTTGTGACTGAAGCGTCTTGATGCATCTATCATTTAGCCCTAAGAGGGTAGGTGGGTCTGCTGAAACGCTTTGGCCATTTCCCTAAAATGGAAGATAATTAAGGTCACTTTGTAGCCATAGAGGTACAGCAGGTGTGACACCAAAGGTCAACTTGTTAAAGGTCCCAGGTGGTCTTTCCCAAGCAGAAGACCATCATTCGTTGGATGTACAAAGGACCCGAAGTACAGAGAACCCAAATATTTGAGAGGTCACACCCACTGCAGTGTGTGGATGCAGATGTAAATTACTTGAACATATATTAGGGTATTTCTTTGTGATTGCTCCAGATTCCTGTGTGGGGGAAAATAGCACCTTGAAGGACAATAAGGCCGAGGCTCGTACAAGCAGTCTAACATTTAAACCTCACACACCCATTACCAGAATGTTCCCTTTTCCTATGCTGTAGTGGGGGACCGGTGAATAAATGTACTTTCTCTTCTGGTATCGTTGTGTAGCAAATGTTCTTCGTAGCCTCGGGGGATGTTGGGAAAATAACAGTATCGTCGGTGGGGGCTGTGAGGGTTCAGGGGCGAGACGCGAGGGGAATAAGTGTGTATTTAGAGTGGTGTATGTACCTCATTATAAAAGGTGAAAGCAGAAGTCACATAGTCTAGGACCTGAACACCTTCAGTGGGGGAGAGAAACATTTTACCCCTCTGATAACCTTTTCTTAGCTTGGATTTGTTTTACATCTATTTTTTAAACCAGTTCTGTTCGACTTGTTCTATATATTTTTTGAGTTTCCATTCTGTGCACATGCCACTGCCAGGTTGTCATGGTAAATTAGAAGTCTCTGTGAATGATAAGGCAGTACTGTTCAGCATCAACTGTTCCTGTGTTGCTTCTACTGCTGACTTATGATTTGTCACTGCAACTCACCTTAGCCCCTCCCACACAAGTCCATGCCCAGCCCATGACTCCTCCCACTTTAGTGCTGCTGGTTGATTACACCTGACTCCTCCCCCTCTATTGCTGCTGGTTAATTACACCTGACTCCTCCCCCTCTATTGCTGCTGGTTAATTACACCTGACTCCTCCCCCTCTATTGCTGCTGGTTAATTACACCTGACTCCTCCCCCTCTAGTGCTGCTGGTTGATTACACCTGACTCCTCCCCCTCTAGTGCTGCTGGTTAATTACACCTGACTCCTCCCCCTCTAGTGCTGCTGGTTGATTACACCTGACTCCTCCCGCCTCTAGTGCTGCTGGTTGATTACACCTGACTCCTCCCCCTCTAGTGCTGCTGGTTGATTACACCTGACTCCTCCCCCTCTAGTGTTGCTGGTTGATTACACCTGACTCCTCCCCCTCTAGTGTTGCTGGTTGATTACACCTGACTCCTCCCCCTCTAGTGCTGCTGGTTGATTACACCTGACTCCTCCCCCTCTAGTGTTGCTGGTTGATTACACCTGACTCCTCCCCCTCTAGGATTGCTGGTTGATTACACCTGACTCCTCCCCCTCTAGTGTTGCTGGTTGATTACACCTGACTCCTCCCCCTCTAGTGCTGCTGGTTGATTACACCTGACTCCTCCCCCTCTAGTGCTGCTGGTTGATTACACCTGACTCCTCCCCCTCTAGTGCTGCTGGTTGATTACACCTGACTCCTCCCCCTCTAGTGCTGCTGGTTGATTACACCTGACTCCTCCCCCTCTAGTGCTGCTGGTTGATTACACCTGACTCCTCCCCCTCTAGTGTTGCTGGTTGATTACACCTGACTCCTCCCCCTCTAGTGCTGCTGGTTGATTACACCTGACTCCTCCCCCTCTAGTGTTGCTGGTTGATTACACCTGACTCCTCCCCCTCTAGTGCTGCTGGTTGATTACACCTGACTCCTCCCCCTCTAGTGCTGCTGGTTGATTACACCTGACTCCTCCCCCTCTAGTGCTGCTGGTTGATTACACCTGACTCCTCCCCCTCTAGTGCTGCTGGTTGATTACACCTGACTCCTCCCCCTCTAGTGCTGCTGGTTGATTACACCTGACTCCTCCCCCTCTAGTGTTGCTGGTTGATTACACCTGACTCCTCCCCCTCTAGTGTTGCTGGTTGATTACACCTGACTCCTCCCCCTCTAGTGCTGCTGGTTGATTACACCTGACTCCTCCCCCTCTAGTGCTGCTGGTTGATTACACCTGACTCCTCCCCCTCTAGTGTTGCTGGTTGATTACACCTGACTCCTCCCCCTCTAGTGCTGCTGGTTGATTACACCTGACTCCTCCCCCTCTAGTGTTGCTGGTTGATTACACCTGACTCCTCCCCCTCTAGTGCTGCTGGTTGATTACACCTGACTCCTCCCCCTCTAGTGCTGCTGGTTGATTACACCTGACTCCTCCCCCTCTAGTGCTGCTGGTTGATTACACCTGACTCCTCCCCCTCTAGTGCTGCTGGTTGATTACACCTGACTCCTCCCCCTCTAGTGTTGCTGGTTGATTACACCTGACTCCTCCCCCACTCGTGTTGCTGGTTGATTACACCTGACTCCTCCCCCTCTAGTGCTGCTGGTTGATTACACCTGACGCCTCCCCCTCTAGTGCTGCTGGTTGATTACACCTGACGCCTCCCCCTCTAGTGCTGCTGGTTGATTACACCTGACGCCTCCCCCTCTAGTGCTGCTGGTTGATTACACCTGACTCCTCCCCCTCTAGTGTTGCTGGTTGATTACACCTGACTCCTCCCCCTCTAGTGCTGCTGGTTGATTACACCTGACTCCTCCCCCTCTAGTGTTGCTGGTTGATTACACCTGACTCCTCCCCCTCTAGTGCTGCTGGTTGATTACACCTGACTCCTCCCCCTCTAGTGTTGCTGGTTGATTACACCTGACTCCTCCCCCTCTAGTGCTGCTGGTTGATTACACCTGACTCCTCCCCCTCTAGTGCTGCTGGTTGATTACACCTGACTCCTCCCCCTCTAGTGTTGCTGGTTGATTACACCTGACTCCTCCCCCTCTAGTGCTGCTGGTTGATTACACCTGACTCCTCCCCCTCTAGTGTTGCTGGTTGATTACACCTGACTCCTCCCCCTCTAGTGTTGCTGGTTGATTACACCTGACTCCTCCCCCTCTAGTGTTGCTGGTTGATTACACCTGACTCCTCCCCCTCTAGTGTTGCTGGTTGATTACACCTGACTCCTCCCCCTCTAGTGTTGTTGGTTGATTACACCTGACTCCTCCCCCTCTAGTGCTGCTGGTTGATTACACCTTTTTTAGTCTTTATATTTGTGTTGTCTTCATTCTTCTACGCTGTCCTCTTCTCTCCATCTCTCCTCCTGCCGCCCGTCGGGACGCAGCCAAACATCAAGCGTGGAAACTTAACCGTGTTGGTAGTCTGCGTAACATATACAGTAACAGCAACTGGGAAGGTAACTAACTAACTAACTGGTTAACCCACCATGATGGAGAGAGTATCAGCAACTGTGAAGGTAACTAACTAACTGACTGGTTAACCCACCATGATGGAGAGAGTATCAGCAACTGGGAGGGTAACTAACTAACTGACTGGTTAACCCACCATGATGGAGAGAGTAACAGCAACTGGGAGGGTAACTAACTAACTGACTGGTTAACCCACCATGATGGAGAGAGTATCAGCAACTGGGAAGGTAACTAACTAACTGACTGGTTAACCCACCATGATGGAGAGAGTATCAGCAACTGGGAGGGTAACTAACTAACTGACTGGTTAACCCACCATGATGGAGAGAGTATCAGCAACTGGGAAGGTAACTAACTAACTGACTGGTTAACCCACCATGATGGAGAGAGTAACAGCAACTGGGAGGGTAACTAACTAACTGACTGGTTAACCCACCATGATGGAGAGAGTATCAGCAACTGGGAATGTAACTAACTAACTGACTGGTTAACCCACCATGATGGAGAGAGTATCAGCAACTGGGAGGGTAACTAACTGACTGACTGGTTAACCCACCATGATGGAGAGAGTAACAGCAACTGGGAAGGTAACTAACTAACTGACTGGTTAACCCACCATGATGGAGAGAGTAACAGCAACTGGGAAGGTAACTAACTAACTGACTGGTTAACCCACCATGATGGAGAGAGTAACAGCAACTGGGAAGGTAACTAACTAACTGACTGGTTAACCCACCATGATGGAGAGAGTATCAGCAACTGGGAGGGTAACTAACTGACTGACTGGTTAACCCACCATGATGGAGAGAGTAACAGCAACTGGGAGGGTAACTAACTAACTGACTGGTTAACCTACCATGATGGAGAGAGTAACAGCAACTGGGAGGGTAACTAACTAACTGACTGGTTAACCCACCATGATGGAGAGAGTATCAGCAACTGGGAGGGTAACTAACTAACTGACTGGTTAACCCACCATGATGGAGAGAGTAACAGCAACTGGGAGGGTAACTAACTGACTGACTGGTTAACCCACCATGATGGAGAGAGTATCAGCAACTGGGAAGGTAACTAACTAACTGACTGGTTAACCCACCATGATGGAGAGAGTATCAGCAACTGGGAGGGTAACTAACTGACTGACTGGTTAACCCACCATGATGGAGAGAGTAACAGCAACTGGGAGGGTAACTAACTAACTGACTGGTTAACCTACCATGATGGAGAGAGTAACAGCAACTGGGAGGGTAACTAACTAACTGACTGGTTAACCTACCATGATGGAGAGAGTATCAGCAACTGGGAAGGTAACTAACTAACTGACTGGTTAACCCACCATGATGGAGAGAGTATCAGCAACTGGGAGGGTAACTAACTGACTGACTGGTTAACCCACCATGATGGAGAGAGTAACAGCAACTGGGAGGGTAACTAACTAACTGACTGGTTAACCTACCATGATGGAGAGAGTAACAGCAACTGGGAGGGTAACTAACTAACTGACTGGTTAACCCACCATGATGGAGAGAGTATCAGCAACTGGGAGGGTAACTAACTAACTGACTGGTTAACCCACCATGATGGAGAGAGTAACAGCAACTGGGAGGGTAACTAACTAACTGACTGGTTAACCTACCATGATGGAGAGAGTATCAGCAACTGGGAGGGTAACTAACTAACTGACTGGTTAACCTACCATGATGGAGAGAGTAACAGCAACTGGGAGGGTAACTAACTAACTGACTGGTTAACCCACCATGATGGAGAGAGTAACAGCAACTGGGAGGGTAACTAACTGACTGACTGGTTAACCCACCATGATGGAGAGAGTATCAGCAACTGGGAGGGTAACTAACTAACTGACTGGTTAACCCACCATGATGGAGAGAGTAACAGCAACTGGGAGGGTAACTAACTGACTGACTGGTTAACCTACCATGATGGAGAGAGTATCAGCAACTGGGAGGGTAACTAACTAACTGACTGGTTAACCCACCATGATGGAGAGAGTAACAGCAACTGTGAAGGTAACTAACTAACTGACTGGTTAACCCACCATGATGGAGAGAGTATCAGCAACTGGGAAGGTAACTAACTAACTGACTGGTTAACCCACCATGATGGAGAGAGTAACAGCAACTGGGAAGGTAACTAACTAACTGACTGGTTAACCTACCATGATGGAGAGAGTATCAGCAACTGGGAGGGTAACTAACTAACTGACTGGTTAACCTACCATGATGGAGAGAGTATCAGCAACTGGGAGGGTAACTAACTAACTGACTGGTTAACCCACCATGATGGAGAGAGTATCAGCAACTGGGAAGGTAACTAACTAACTGACTGGTTAACCTACCATGATGGAGAGAGTATCAGCAACTGGGAAGGTAACTAACTAACTGACTGGTTAACCCACCATGATGGAGAGAGTATCAGCAACTGGGAAGGTAACTAACTAACTGACTGGTTAACCTACCATGAGGGAGAGAGTATCAGCAACTGGGAGGGTAACTAACTAACTGACTGGTTAACCTACCATGATGGAGAGAGTATCAGCAACTGGGAGGGTAACTAACTAACTGACTGGTTAACCTACCATGATGGAGAGAGTATCAGCAACTGGGAAGGTAACTAACTAACTGACTGGTTAACCCACCATGATGGAGAGAGTATCAGCAACTGGGAAGGTAACTAACTAACTGACTGGTTAACCCACCATGATGGAGAGAGTATCAGCAACTGGGAAGGTAACTAACTAACTGACTGGTTAACCCACCATGATGGAGAGAGTATCAGCAACTGGGAAGGTAACTAACTAACTGACTGGTTAACCCACCATGATGGAGAGAGTAACAGCAACTGGGAAGGTAACTAACTAACTGACTGGTTAACCCACCATGATGGAGAGAGTATCAGCAACTGGGAGGGTAACTAACTAACTGACTGGTTAACCCACCATGATGGAGAGAGTATCAGCAACTGGGAGGGTAACTAACTAACTGACTGGTTAACCCACCATGATGGAGAGAGTATCAGCAACTGGGAAGGTAACTAACTAACTGACTGGTTAACCCACCATGATGGAGAGAGTATCAGCAACTGGGAGGGTAACTAACTAACTGACTGGTTAACCCACCATGATGGAGAGAGTATCAGCAACTGGGAAGGTAACTAACTAACTGACTGGTTAACCCACCATGAGGGAGAGAATTCACACACCCAAGATGGCAGCCTTCCACTCCACGATGTCCACCTGTCTCCATCTTTGCCCTTTGACCTGTCTCAGTGGACATGTTTGCGCCTCATGTCCATGTGTACTTTCCTCTGTCCCTCCCGTCCCCCTCTCACTGCCAAGTCAGACACCTTAGACACACAGAGCATCCTGGGGCATGCGCTCTCTCTGGTGTCATGGACGTCACTGTGTGTGTGTGTGTGTGTGTGTGTGTGTGTGTGTGGTGCCTTGTGACTTTTCCCCCCCTGTGCTTCGGCAATCCAACTTAACTGGTGGCTCATGGTTTTTACTGTATGTGATGGACAGCATCAGGCATCATAATCAACAGCAGGAAGAGTTCCCTATATTCCATTGCCCCCCCCCCCCCCCCCCTTATATGATGTACTTGTTCAATAAGAAATAAATATTTATTTCTTGAGACGTGAACAGTTGCTGCACTATTTTCCAGGTTGTTAATGCTGTAAAATGGTGGTAATACTGTAGGGAGTAATGACCTGTTTCACCAAGCAATACTGTGTGCATTGACATTTAAGGCTTTTAATTTCTGTTTCCTGAGCCTCACCCCCCCCTCCTTCCCCCTCTCCTTTTTCCAGACGCATCCTCCCCCCTCACTGCAGCCCCCAGACCCACCCCAACCCCACATACACCCTCTCTCTCTGGGTACTCTTGCCGGGCCTGGTCCTGAGTCCTGGTCCTGAGTCCTGGTCCATCCACATGTGTAGTGCAGCCTCTCCTCTGTACTGCCTGGAATTGGTGAAGGGTCTATATTATATTTGGGTGTGTATTGTTGTGCTGTTAAAGATTGGCCGTGTCAGAGTTCACAAATTGCCCCGACGACAGCGCCACTCTCTCTCTCGCTCTCCCCTGTAGCGGGGCGACAGAGAATGCGAGTGTGTGTCCCTGCGTGTGTGCCTGAAAGAGTATATCAAATAAAGGCTGATGTGTATTTCACGTCGGTGTGCGTCTGAGTGCCCATTTCCCTTTGAGAAGTCTCAGGTTAACAGATAGCTTATGTTGTGATACTCATATCAAATCTAACCAAGGGCCTTCTCACACTGCTGGACAGGTTTCAATTCAGGCTGTGGTATATCAGAGACGTATAGAAGACAGACAGACAGACAGACAGGCTATGGTATATCAGAGACGTATAGAAGACAGACAGACAGACAGGCTATGGTATATCAGAGACGTATAGAAGACAGACAGACAGACAGGCTGTGGTATATCAGAGACGTATAGAAGACAGACAGACAGACAGACAGGCTATGGTATATCAGAGACGTATAGAAGACAGACAGACAGACAGGCTGTGGTATATCAGAGACGTATAGAAGACAGACAGACAGACAGGCTATGGTATATCAGAGACGTATAGAAGACAGACAGACAGACAGGCTATGGTATATCAGAGACGTATAGGAGACAGACAGACAGACAGACACAGGCTGCGGTATATCAGAGACGTATTGGAGACAGACAGACAGGCTGCGGTATATCAGAGACGTATAGGAGACAGACAGACAGGCTGCGGTATATCAGAGACGTATAGGAGACAGACAGACAGGCTGTGGTATATCAGAGACGTATAGGAGACAGACAGACAGACACAGGCTGCGGTATATCAGACGTATAGGAGACAGACAGACAGACACAGGCTGCGGTATATCAGTGTCACGGGCGGATAGAACAATTGAAGGATGAGTCAAGCGCAGGAGACTGAGGTCAGTTGGAACAAACGTGATTTAATATATCCAAGGGCAAAATCCATATAAGGCTGGGATCACAACAGTCAAAAGACTAGAGGGAAGCTCCACTCGAAAAGACAGATGGGGCGCAGCCCGGCAACCCTAATGCCTAGACAATAAGTAGTAAAACAACTACGTATAAACAATACAACCCCTACCACACGTAACAATGAACAATCCCGCACGAATCCTAACTAAACACAGACAAACTAAATACCCCCCCACTAATGACAAACACGAAACAGGTGCAATCAAAAAACAGACATAACTAACAGACACTGAAACAGATCGGTGGCAGCTAGTAGGCCGGCGACGACGACCGCCGAGCACCGCCCGACCGAGGAGAGGCGCCACCTTCTGTGGACGTTGTGACAGTACCCCTCCCCTGGCCCGCGCCGACGCCGGCCTTGGGGACGACCCGGAGGGCGAGGCGCTGGGCGATCCGGGCGGAGGCTGTGGAAACTCCGCAACATGGCTGGATCCAGAATGTCCCTCGCCGGGACCCAGCACCTCTCCTCCGGACCGTACCCCTCCCAGTCCATGAGGTACTGCAGGCCCCCTACCCGACGTCGGGAGTCCAAGATGGCCCGGACTGTGTAAGCCGGGGCCCCCCCCCCCCCCCGATGTCCAGGGGGGGCGGGGGGACCTCCCGCACCTCAGCGTCCTGCAGCGGACCAGCTACCACCGGCCTGAGGAGAGACACATGAAACGAGGGGTTAATGCGGTAATATGTAGGAAGTTGTAACCTATAACACACCTCGTTTATTCTCCTCAGGACTTTGAATGGCCCCACAAATCGCGGACCCAGCTTCCGGAGGGGCAGGTTCCGGGTCGAGAGCCAGACTCTATCCCCTGGGTTAAACACGGGGCCTCACTGCGGTGGCGGTCAGCGCTCTCCTTGTGTCGTTCTCCAGCCCTCTTTATACACTCCTGAACAGCATTCCAGGTCTCCCTTGAGCGCTGGACCCATTCCTCCACCGCAGGAGCCTCTGTCTGGCTCTGTTGCCATGGTACCAGGACCGGCTGATAACCTAACACAACCTGGAAGGGTGACAGGTTAGTAGAGGAGTGGCGCTGAGAGTTCTAGGCCATCTCGGTCCAGGGCACGAACCGTGCCCACTCCCCTGGCCGGTCCTGGCAATAAGACCGCAGAAACCTGCCTACATCCTGGTTAATGCGCTCTACCTGCCCATTACTCTCGGGTTGGAAACCTGAGGTCAGGCTGACCGAGACCCCAGCCTCTCCATAAACGACCTCCACACCCTGGACGTAAACTGGGGACTCCGATCAGATACGATGTCCTCGGGCACCCAGTAGTGCCGGAAGACGTGGGTGAATAGGGCCTCCGCGGTCTGTAGGGCCGTAGGAAGACCGGGCAACGGGAGCAGACGGCAGGACTTCGAGAACCGATCCACAACAACCAGGATCGTAGTATTCCCCTGAGATGGCGGGAGATCCGTGAGGAAATCCACCGAGCGGTGAGACCAAGGTCGCTGTGGAACGGGGAGGGGTTGTAATTTCCCTCGACGCAGGTGCCTAGGAGCCTTGCACTGGGCGCACACCGAACAGGAAGAGACATAGTGTCTTACGTCCTCAACCAAGGTGGGCCACCAGTACTTCCCCTTCAGGCCTCGCACTGTCCGTTCCACCCCAGGATGACCCGAGGAGCGTAGAGTGTGGGCCCATCGGATCAGACGATCGCGAACACCAAGCGGAACGAACTTCAGACCCGCGGGACATTGTGGAGTGGGTTCTGACCGACCCGCCCGCTCGATGTCCGCATCCACCTCCCATACCACCGGTGCCACTAGACAGGAAGCAGGGAGTATGGGAGTGGGATCGATGGTCCGCTCCTCGGTGTCGTAGAGACGCGACAGTGCGTCGGCCTTCCGGTTCCGAGAACCCAGAATGTATGAAAGGGTAAACTGGAACCTCGTAAAGAACATGGCCCACCTGGCTTGACGAGGATTAAGTCTCCTCGCTGCCCGGATGTACTCCAGGTTACGCTGGTCGGTCCAGATGAGAAAAGGGTGACATGCCCCCTCAAGCCAATGTCTCCACACTGTCAAAGCCTTGACCACGGCTAACAACTCCCTGTCCCCCACATCATAGTTGCGCTCCGCCGGGCTCAGCTTCTTAGAAAAGAATGCGCAGGGGTGGAGCATCAGAGGAGCGCCCGAACGCTGCGAAAGAACTGTTCCTACCCCAGCCTCGGACGCGTCCACCTCCACTAGGAATGGCAATGAGGGATCCGGATGCGCCAGCACCGGAGCGTCGGTAAACAGAACCTTCAGACGACGGAAGGCTCTGTCCGCCTCTGCCGACCACCGCAATCGCACCGGACCCCCCTTCATCAGTGAGGTAATGGGAGCTGCCACCTGACCAAAACCCTGGATAAACCTCAGGTAATAATTGGCGAACCCCAAGAACCGCTGCACCTCCTTCACCGTGGTAGGGGTCGGCCATTTACGCACAGCCGTAACGCAGTCACATTCCATCACCACCCCTGTGGTGGAAATGCAATATCCCAGAAAAGAGACGGCTTGTTTGGAGAACTCACATTTCTCAGCCTTGATGTATAGGTTATGCTCCAGCAGCCGCCCAAGCACTTTACGCACCAGAGCCACATGCGCGGCGCGTGTGGCGGAGTAGATCAAGATGTCATCGATGTACACCACCACACCCTGTCCAAGCATGTCTCTGAGAACCTCGTCCACAAAGGATTGGAAGATGGCGGGAGCATTTTTTAACCCATACGGCATGACGAGGTACTCATAATGGCCAGATGTGGTACTAAATGCGGTTTTCCACTCGTCTCCATCTCGGATACGCACCAGGTTATATGCGCTCCTGAGATCTAGTTTGGTGAAGAAGCGCGCCCCGTGAAATGACTCCACGGCCGTAACAATGAGAGGTAGTGGGTAACTGAACCCCACTGTGATAGAATTTAGACCTCTATAGTCAATGCACGGGCGCAGGCCTCCCTCCTTCTTCTTCACAAAAAAAAACTTGAGGAGACGGGTGATTTAGATGGCCGAATGTATCCCTGTCTCAAGGACTCAGTGACGTATGTCTCCATAGCCACTGTCTCCTCCTGAGACAGAGGATACACGTGACTTTTAGGAAGGGCCGCGCCAGCCTGGAGGTTTATCACACAATCCCCCTGTCGATGGGGTGGTAATTGAGTCGCCTTCGTTTTACTGAAGGCGATAGCCAAATCGGCATATTCAGAGGGAATATGCACAGTAGAGACTTGGTCTGGACTCTCCACCGTGGTTGCACCGATGGAAACTCCTATACACCTACCTGAGCACTCCCTCGACCACCCCTTAAGAGCCCTCTGCCCCCATGAAATCTGAGGGTTGTGAGAGGCTAGCCAGGGAAGTCCCAGTACCACCGGAAATGCCGGGGAATCAATAAGGAACAGGCTGATACGTTCTTCATGACCCCCCCGCGTCACCTTGACCAGTGGCACTGTTACCTCCCTCACTTGGCCAGACCCTAGTGGTCGACTATCTAAAGCGTGCACGGAGAAGGGTTGTTCCAGTTTAACCAGGGGAATCCCTAACTTATCAGCAACCCTACGGTCCATAAAACTCCCAGCTGCGCCTGAATCGACTAGTGCCTTATACTGGGAGTGAGGGGAAAACCCAGGGGAAAAAAACAGAGAAGTACATGTGGTCGACAGGGGGCTCTGGGTGTGGCTGGTGCTGACTCACCTGGGGGGTCGATGTAGTGCTCTGCCTGCCATCTGAATTCCCAGGAGAACCTCTCCAGCACCGGTCCGCAGTGTGTCCTCTACGGCCACAGCGGGTGCAGGAGAGGCCCCCCCCCCTCCGGTCCTCCTAGCAGCAGCCCCTCCTAGCTCCATGGGCGTTGGAGCAGGAGGGATGGGAGGTGGAATGAATAGGCCCCGATCGGAACGTCCCCGGGCAGCCAGCAGGTTGTCCAGCCTGATGGACAAATCAATCAACTGGTCCAGGGTGGTGGTATGGTCCCGGCAAGCCAGCTCCCGGCGGACGTCCTCACGTAGACTACACCTGTAGTGGTCAATCAGGGCCCGCTCATTCCACCCCGATCCGGCGGCTAGAGTCCGGAACTCCAGGGCAAAGTCCTGAGCGCTCCTCGTCTCCTGCCTCAGATGAAATAATCGCTCACCCGCCGCCTTGCCCTCTGGGGGATGATCGAATACCGCCCGGAAGCGGCGAGCGAACTCTGGGTAGTCGTCCTTAGCTGAGTCTGGGCCCTCCCAGACGGCGTTGGCCCATTCCAGAGCTCTACCCGTGAGGCACGAGATGAGGACGCTCACCCTCTCTTCATCGGAGGGAGAGGGCCGGACGGTCGCCAGGTACAGGTCCAACTGTAGCAAAAACCCCTTGCACCCAGCGGCCGTCCCATCGAACTCCCTGGGAGCCATGATCCGGATCCCGCCTGTACTGGGTTCGGTGGGTGTCGGTAGGGGCGCAGGGTGATGACTTGGTCCTGGTGGGGGTGAAGGAGCGATTCGCTCCCAGCTCTCCAAACGGGCCAGTACCTGGTCCATGGCCGAGCCCAGTCGGTGGAGGAGGCTGGCATGTTGGGAGACTTGTTCCTCCATAGATGGTGTTTCGGCTCCTGCTGACTCCATATTTTGGTGCGGGATTCTGTCACGGGCGGATAGAACAATTGAAGGATGAGTCAAGCGCAGGAGACTGAGGTCCGTTGGAACAAACGTGATTTAATATATCCAAGGGCAAAATCCATATAAGGCTGGGATCACAACAGTCAAAAGACTAGAGGGAAGCTCCACTCGAAAAGACAGACGGGGCGCAGCCCGGCAACCCTAATGCCTAGACAATAAGTAGTAAAACAACTACGTATAAACAATACAACCCCTACCACACGAAACAATGAACAATCCTGCACGAATCCTAACTAAACACAGACAAACTAAATACCCCCCCACTAATGACAAACACGAAACAGGTGCAATCAAAAAACAGACATAACTAACAGACACTGAAACAGATCGGTGGCAGCTAGTAGGCCGGTGACGACGACCGCCGAGCACCGCCCGACCGAGGAGAGGCGCCACCTTCTGTGGACGTTGTGACAATCAGAGACGTATAGGAGACAGACAGACAGACAGACACAGGCTGTGGTATATCAGAGACGTATAGGAGACACAGACAGACAGACACAGGCTGTGGTATATCAGAGACATAAAGGAGACAGACAGACAGACACAGGCTGCGGTATATCAGAGACGTATAGGAGACAGACAGACAGGCTGTGGTATATCAGAGACGTATAGAAGACAGACAGACAGACAGACAGACACAGGCTGTGGTATATCAGAGACGTATAGGAGACAGACAGACAGACAGGCTGCGGTATATCAGAGACGTATAGGAGACAGACAGACAGACAGGCTGCGGTATATCAGAGACGTATAGGAGACACAGACAGACACAGGCTGCGGTATATCAGAGCAGTGTAGGAGACAGACAGGCTGTGGTATATCAAGGCGGTATAGGAGACAGGCAGGCTGTGATATATCAAGGCAGTATAAGAGACAGACAGGCTGTGGTATATCAGGGCAGTGTAGAAGGCAGACAGACAGGATGTGGTATATCAGGGCAGTATAGGAGACAGACAGGCTGTGATATATCAGGGCAGTGTAGAAGGCAGACAGACAGGATGTGGTATATCAGGGCAGTATTGGAGACAGGCAGGCTGTGATATATCAAGGCTGTGATATATCAGGGCAGTATAAGAGAGAGACAGGCTGTGGTATATCAGGGCAGTATAGCAGACAGACAGGCTGTGGTATATCAAGGCAGTATAAGAGAGAGACAGGCTGTGGTATATCAGGGCAGTATAGGAGACAGACAGGCTGTGATATATCAAGGCAGTATAAGAGAGAGACAGGCTGTGGTATATCAGGGCAGTATAGGAGACAGACAGGCTGTGATATATAAAGGCAGTATAGGAGACAGACAGGCTGTGATATATCAAGGCAGTATAGGAGACAGACAGGCTGTGGTTTATCAGGGCAGTGTAGAAGGCAGACAGACAGGATGTGGTATATCAGGGCAGTATAGGAGACAGACAGGCTGTGATATATCAAGGCAGTATAGGAGACAGACAGGCTGTGATATATCAAGGCAGTATAGGAGACAGACAGGCTGTGGTTTATCAGGGCAGTGTAGAAGGCAGACAGACAGGATGTGGTATATCAGGGCAGTATAGGAGACAGACAGGATGTGGTATATCAGGGCAGTATAGGAGACAGACAGGATGTGGTATATCAGGGCAGTGTAGGAGACAGACAGGATGTGATATATCAGGGCAGTGTAGGAGACAGACAGGATGTGGTATATCAGGGCAGTGTAGGAGACAGACAGACAGGATGTGGTATATCAGGGCAGTGTAGGAGACAGACAGGATGTGATATATCAGGGCAGTGTAGGAGACAGACAGTAAGTGGTATATCAGGGCAGTATAGGAGACAGACAGACAGGATGTGGTATATCAGGGCAGTGTAGGAGACAGACAGACAGGATGTCGTATATCGGGGCAGTGTAGGAGACAGACAGACAGGATGTGGTATATCAGGGCAGTGTAGGAGACAGACAGGATGTGGTATATCAGGGCAGTGTAGGAGACAGACAGACAGGATGTGATATATCAGGGCAGTGTAGGAGACAGACAGATAGGATGTGGTATATCAGGGCACTATAGGAGACAAACAGACAGGATGTGGTATATCAGGGCAGTATAGGAGACAGACAGACAGGATGTGGTATATCAGGGCAGTATAGGAGACAGACGGACAGGATGTGGTATATCAGGGCAGTGTAGGAGACAGACAGACAGGATGTGATATATCAGGGCAGTGTAGGAGACAGACAGATAGGATGTGGTATATCAGGGCAGTATAGGAGACAAACAGACAGGATGTGGTATATCAGGGCAGTATAGGAGACAGACAGACAGGATGTGGTATATCAGGGCAGTATAGGAGACAGACGGACAGGATGTGGTATATCAGGGCAGTATAGGAGACAGTCTGAGGCAGCCTCTCATGACTCAGTGGGCCTCCCAAGTAATGGCCACCTCATTTCAGGGTTTGCAGAGGAAAATTGGGGGTGGGAGTGTTAGAAAGGGGGGGTTACACAATTGCACAGCCTAATGCCCTTTCATTTTTATTTTGAAATTCATTAATCGACTTGAGGAGGGGGAGGAGCGATGGGGGTTGGAACAGCATTAATTTATGCCTCGGCTAGCTGGGCTCGACTTTCTGCATTGTTGGTTTCCATAATTGTCAAACAACCACCCCCTCTCTCCCCCTCTGCAGAGAAAAGCAGGAACATTTAATTATGATGAGAACATTGTTCCTGACCCCACAGGGCTTGTCAGCGTTTGAGGGGTGGGGCCCAATCTAGGACGAGACAAAATCACAGTCCCAGGAGCTCTCTTACACAAATAGGGAGAGACACATCAGATAGGCCTCTTTAGGGACAGTATTTGACCTCTGAGATGCATCCTATAGGCCTCTTTAGGGACAGTATTTGACCTCTGAGATGCATCCTATAGGCCTCTTTAGGGACAGTATTTGACCTCTGCAGAAATACTTTAGGTCTTGAACTGTAGCTATGTCTCTAAGATGAAAATAAGCTTTAAGGTTGTAGGACGAGATGGATGAGGTTATTTCAGGTGAATCATGTAGTCTGAAGACAGTGAGACAGGCCTGCAACATCTTCAGTCTCTTTACCCATGCAGGAAGTTAAAGGCTCTTCAGGTTTCTAACTTATTTAGCCACAGGGCCTATCCTCCCATCCTTAGACAGGCAGAGAGAGATGTAAGGAGACAAAGGCCTTTCATTGTGGGTCTGAACACTCTGAAGCCAGAAGAGAACTTCAGCTTCACTGGTCTCTGAGAGGAAGCCAATTAGCTAAATGAGTGAGTGAGGAAAAGGAGGAGAGGAGTAAATGGTTTGGCTCCTCCAGCCTGTCTCTCTCGCTCTCTCTCTCTCTCTCTCTCTGGCCGTTCTCCCTTTTCTCGGCTGATTAAACTTGTAATCTTCTCCCAGGGAGGTGATCAGACCTCCACTCCCAGACAGAACACATCACAAAGCTGTCAGTGATTACTAGTCTATTCTAACTGGTTGACTAGTGCTGGAATGTATTATTTGAAGTATATAGGTTTCATTCACTCCAGAGCCATAAGCTGTTAACGCAGCTACCACCAATGTAGCCAGCTTCCGCTGATGACAAGTCAGTCACTACAAGACCGTGGCGCTGCTACCCACACCGGTTCCTCAGGTAGTCCTATTGAGAAGCCCTCTGATTAGCACATGCTGGAGGGCTGATGAGGGGTGAGGAGGGGGCTGATTGGCTCCTCATTATGTAATTGGGCCCCCTGTCCCTTCTCATTGGAGTAAATTGTAAACGGAACCAGGTTGGTGTCTGATCTCCCTCATCAGAGGGTCTCTTGTTAGAACCAGCTGTGCTCTTCCTCCTTCCCACCCTGCCATGTTCCTCCACTTCACCTCTTCTTCAATCCCTCCTTTTGTTCTTAACAGCTTCCAAATGTGACCCCGCAAATGAGACACACAATGTCAGGGCTTTGACGTTAACTGTGAAAGCCTGCGTCACTCTCTCTAAAACAGAGTGGCCCCATTTAGCCTATGGTGGGTGAGGTTTGGGTAGCAGACCCATGTGTTCCCCTCTGGGGGGGTTGTGATTGTAATGACTGGCCTTTATTCTGGACCACTGATAGCTAAGGGTCCAGGGGTGGCCACTGGGGGCCACAGGGCCTGTAATTGGGGGGATATCCTGGCCGGAGGGGGATGGATGTGGAGGGGTTCCAGAGGTCACTAGGATCTGTGGTAGAGCTGACAGACTGTTCTGATCTGTTCCACTGAAAAGGCTTTTGACTAGATGGAATACAGCTACAGACAGTAACTTTTGTAGCAGGTTAGGAGAATTAACGTAGCATGTTAGGAGAACTAACGTAGCAGGTTAGGAGAACTAACGTAGCAGGTTAGGAGAACTAACGTAGCAGGTGAAGAGAACTAACGTAGCAGGTTAGGAGAACTAACGTAGCAGGTTAGGAGAATTAACGTAGCAGGTTAGGAGAACTAACGTAGCAGGTTAGGAGAATTAACGTAGCAGGTTAGGAGAACTAACGTAGCAGGTTAGGAGAACTAACGTAGCAGGTGAAGAGAACTAACGTAGCAGGTTAGGAGAACTAACGTAGCAGGTTAGGAGAACTAACGTAGCAGGTGAAGAGAACTAACGTAGCAGGTGAAGAGAACTAACGTAGCAGGTGAAGAGAACTAACGTAGCAGGTTAGGAGAACTAACGTAGCATGTTAGGAGAACTAACGTAGCAGGTTAGGAGAACTAACGTAGCAGGTGAAGAGAACTGACGTAGCAGGTTAGGAGAACTAACGTAGCAGGTTAGGAGAATTAACGTAGCAGGTTAGGAGAACTAACGTAGCAGGTTAGGAGAACTAACGTAGCAGGTTAGGAGAACTAACGTAGCAGGTGAAGAGAACTAACGTAGCAGGTTAGGAGAATTAACGTAGCAGGTTAGGAGAATTAACGTAGCAGGTTAGGAGAACTAACGTAGCAGGTTAGGAGAATTAACGTAGCCGGTTAGGAGAACTAACGTAGCAGGTTAGGAGAACTAACGTAGCAGGTGAAGAGAATTAACGTAGCAGGTGAAGAGAATTAACGTAGCAGGTTAGGAGAATTAACGTAGCAGGTTAGGAGAACTAACGTAGCAGGTTAGGAGAACTAACGTAGCAGGTTAGGAGAACTAACGTAGCAGGTTAGGAGAACTAACGTAGCAGGTTAGGAGAACTAACGTAGCAGGTGAGGAGAACTAACGTAGCAGGTGAAGAGAACTAACGTAGCAGGTGAAGAGAACTAACGTAGCAGGTTAGGAGAACTAACGTAGCAGGTTAGGAGAACTAACGTAGCAGGTTAGGAGAACTAACGTAGCAGGTTAGGAGAACTAACGTAGCAGGTGAGGAGAACTAACGTAGCAGGTGAGGAGAACTAACGTAGCAGGTGAGGAGAATTAACGTAGCAGGTTAGGAGAATTAACGTAGCAGGTTAGGAGAACTAACGTAGCAGGTTAGGAGAACTAACGTAGCAGGTGAGGAGTACTAACGTAGCAGGTGAGGAGCACTAACGTAGCAGGTGAGGAGAACTTACTCAGCAGGTGAGGAGCACTAACGTAGCAGGTGAGGAGCACTAACGTAGCAGGTGAGGAGCACTAACGTAGCAGGTGAGGAGAACTAACGTAGCAGGTGAGGAGAACTAACGTAGCAGGTGAGGAGAACTAACGTAGCAGCTGAGGAGAACTTACTCAGCAGCTGAGGAGAACTTACTCAGCAGCTGAGGAGAACTTACTCAGCAGGTGAGGAGAACTAACGTAGCAGGTGAGGAGAACTAACGTAGCAGGTGAGGAGAACTAACGTACCAGGTGAGGAGAACTAACGTAGCAGGTGAGGAGAACTTACTGGCACAGTGGCATTGTCATGCTGGAGGGACATGTCAGGATGAGCCTGCAGGAAGGGTACCACATGAGGGAGGAGGATGTCTTCCCTGTAACGCACAGCGTTGAGATTGCCTGCAATGACAACAAGCTCAGTCCGATGATGCTGTGACACACCGCCCCAGACCATGACGGACCCTCCACCTCCAAATCGATCCCGCTCCAGAGTACAGGCCTCTGTGTAACGCTCCTTCCTTCGACGATAAACACGAATCCAACCATCACCCCTGGTGAGATTAAACCGCGACTCGTCAGTGAAGAGCACATTTTTGCCAGTCCTGTCTGGTCCAGCGACGGTGGGTTTGTGCCGATAGGCGACGAAGTTGCTGGTGATGTCTGGTGAGGACCTACCTTAACGCAGGTCTACAAGCCCTCAGTCCAGCCTCTCTCAGCTTATTGAGGACAGTCTGAGCACTGATGGAGCGATTGTGCGTTCCTGGTGTAACTTGGACAGTTGTTGTTGCCATCCTGTACCTGTCCCGCAGGTGTGATGTTCGGATGTACCGATCCTGTGCAGTTGTTGTTACACGTGGTCTGCCACTGCGAGGACGATCAGCTGTCCGTCCTGTCTCCCTGTAGCGCTGTCTTAGGCGTCTCACAATACAGACATTGTAATTTATTGCCCTGGCCACATCTGCAGTCCTCATGCCTCCTTGCAGCATGCCTAAGATACGTTCGCGCAGATGAGCAGGGACCCTAGGCATCTTTCTTTTGGTGTTTTTCAGAGTCAGTAGAAAGGCTTCTTTAAATCAAATTTCAAATCAAATTTATTTATATAGCCCTTCGTACATCAGCTGATATCTCAAAGTGCTGTACAGAAACCCAGCCTAAAACCCCAAACAGCAAGCAATGCATGTGAAAGAAGCACGGTGGCTAGGAAAAACTCCCTAGGAAAAACTCCCTAGAAAGGCCAAAAACCTAGGAAGAAACCTAGAGAGGAACCAGGCTATGAGGGGTGGCCAGTCCTCTTCTGGCTGTGCAGGGTGGATATTATAACAGAACATGGTCAAGATGTTAAAATGTTCATAAATGACCAGCATGGTCAAATAATAATAATCATACTAGTTGTCGAGGGTGCAACAAGCACGTCCGTGAACAGGTCAGGGTTCCATAGCCGCAGGCAGAACAGTTGAAACTGGAGCAGCAGCACGGCCAGGTGGACTGGGGACAGCAAGGAGTCATCATGCCAGGTAGTCCTGAGGCATGGTCCTAGGGCTCAGGTCCTCCGAGAGAAAGACAGAAAGAGAGAATTAGAGAGAGCATATTTAAATTCACACAGGACACCGGATAAGACAAGAGAAATACTCCAGATGTAACAGACTGACCCTAGCCCCCCGACACATAAACTACTGCAGCATAAATACTGGAGGCTGAGACAGGAGGGATCAGAAGACACTGTGGCCCCATCCGATGATACCCCCGGACAGGGCCAAACAGGCAGGATATAACCCCACCCACTTTGCCAAAGCACAGCCCCCACACCACTAGAGGGATGTCTCCAACCACCAACTTACCGTCCTAAGACAAGGCCGAGTATAGCCCACAACGATCTCCGCCATGGCACAACCCAAGGGGGGGGCGCCAACCCAGACAGGAAGACCACGTCAGTGACTCAACCGACTCAAGTGACGCACCCCTCCCATGGACGGCATGGAAGAACACCAGTAAGCCAGTGACTCAGCCCCTGTAATAGGGTTAGAGGCAGAGAATCCCAGTGGAAAGAGGGGAACCGGCAAGGCAGAGACAGCAAGGGCGGTTCGTTGCTCCAGCCTTTCCGTTCACCTTCACACTCCTGGGCCAGACCACAAACAGTGTCCTAAGTTTTCATAACTGTGACCTTAATTGCCTACCGTCTGTAAGCTGTTAGTGTCTTAACAACTAATTGTTTGTGGTTCATTGAACAAGCATGGGAAACAGTGTTTAAACCCTTTACAATGAAGACTATTTGGATTTTTATGAATTATCTTTGAAAGACAGGGTCCTGAAAAAGGGACGTTTCTGTTTTGGCTGAGTGTGTGTGTGTGTGTGTGTGTGTGTGTGTGTGTGTGTGTGTGTGTGTGTGTGTGTGTGTGTGTGTGTGTGTGTGTGTGTGTGTGTGTGTGTGTGTGTGTGTGTGTGTGTGTGTAGCAGTGCATGAGATGTGTGTATGCCACCAACCCTAAAAGTGACCCTCCCTTTCTCTCTGTCCTCCAGAACAAGAGGAGAACTTTGAGTTGACCATTGTGTCTTTGACGGGCCAGACGTGGCACTTTGAGGCCACCTCATACGAGGAGAGAGACGCCTGGGTCCAGGCCATCGAGAGCCAAATCCTAGCCAGCCTGCAGTCTTGTGAGAGCAGCAAGGCCAAGGTACCGTTACACTACTATTACACTACGGTTACAATACTAATACAATACTACAATATTACAATGTTGTTACAGTACTGCTACAGTACTATTACAATACTGTTAGAGTACTGTTACACTACCACTGTATACCACACTATTACAATACTGTTACAGTACTATTACATTGCTGTTACAGTACTATTACAATACCCTACCACACTATTACAATACTATACCACAATATTACAATATATACCACACTGTTACAATACTATACCACACTATTACAGTACTATTACAATACTGTTAGATTACTGTTACACTACTATACCACACTTTTACACTACTATACAACTCTGTTACACTACTATACCACACTGTTACACTACTATACAACTCTGTTACACTACTATACCACACTGTTACACTACTATACCACACTGTTACACTACTATACCACACTGTTACACTACTATACCACACTGTTACACTACTATACCACACTGTTACACTTCTATACCACACTATTACACTACTATACCACACTATTACACTACTATACCACGCTGTTACACTACCACGCTGTTACACCACTATACCACGCTGTTACACTACTATACCATGCTGTTACACTACTATACCACACTGTTACACTACCATACCACACTGTTACACTACTATACCACACTGTTACACTACCGTACCACGCTGTTACACTACAATACCACGCTGTTACACTACTATACCACGCTGTTACACTACTATACCACGCTGTTACACTACTATACCACGCTGTTACACTACTATACCACGCTGTTACACTACTATACCACGCTGTTACACTACTATACCACACTGTTACACTACTATACCACGCTGTTACACTACTATACCACGCCGTTACACTACTATAATACCACGCTGTTACACTACTACTATACCACGCTGTTACACTACTACTATACCACGCTGTTACACTACTACTATACCACGCTGTTACACTACTACTATACCACACTGTTACACTACTATACCACACTGTTACACTACTATACCACACTGTTACACTACCACGCTGTTACACTACTATACCACGCTGTTACACTACTATACCACGCTGTTACACTACTATACCACGCTGTTACACTACTATACCACGCTGTTACACTACTATACCACGCTGTTACACTATTATACCACGCTGTTACACTACTATACCACGCTGTTACACTACTACTATACCACGCTGTTACACTACTACTATACCACGCTGTTACACTACTACTATACCACGCTGTTACACTACTACTATACCACGCTGTTACACTACTATACCACGCTGTTACACTACTACTATACCACGCTGTTACACTACTACTATACCACGCTGTTACACTACTACTATACCACGCTGTTACACTACTATACCACGCTGTTACACTACTATACCACGCTGTTACACTACTATACCACGCTGTTACACTACTATACAACGCTGTTACAGTTATATTAAATCAAATTCAATTTTTCACATGCACCGAATACAACAGGTGTATACTTTACCTTGAATGCTTCCTTTTCCCAACAACCCATTTCATATATATATACTGTATTGTATTCTATACTACACCACTGACTGTTAAACAGACATCTCCAGCACATCAGAGGCTGCTGCCTATTGACATAGATTAGGACTCATTGGCCACTTTAAGGAAATTAAACACAAGCCACTTGAATATTGTCTCCATATCTTGTATTTTATTCTATACTATGCCACTGTATCTTAGTCCAATGCCGCTCTGACATATATGTATACATTCTTAATCCATTCCTTTCTTAGATTTACGTGTATTGTGGGTATATGTTGTGAAACTGTTAGATATGACAGCTCTGTTGGAGCTAGAAACACAAGCATTTCACTACACTCACAATAACATCTGCTAAACACGTGTAAGTGATAAATAACATTTTATTTGACTATACATCCATGCAACTCAAGTGTTTTAATAGGAACGGTTGGGATTAGCATTGTATACACAGTCTCCTATAGGCCTATACACACACACACACACACTCTCCTATAGGCCTATACACACACTCTCCTATAGGCCTATTCACACACACACTCTCTCCTATAGGCCTATACACACACACACACACACTCTCCTATAGGCCTATTCACACACACTCTCCTATAGGCCTATACACACACACACACACACACACACACACACTCTCCTATAGGCCTATACACACACTCTCCTATAGGCCTATTCACACACACACACACTCTCCTATAGGCCTATACACACACACACACACTCTCCTATAGGCCTATACACACACACACACACACACACACTCTCCTATAGGCCTATTCACACACTCTCCTATAGGCCTATTCACACACACACACTCTCCTATAGGCCTATACACACACACACACTCTCCTATAGGCCTATTCACACACACACACACACTCTCCTATAGGCCTATACACACACACACACACACACACACTCTCCTATAGGCCTATTCACACACACACACACACTCTCCTATAGGCCTATTCACACACACACACTCTCCTATAGGCCTATACACACACACACACTCTCCTATAGGCCTATATACACACACACACACTCTCCTATAGGCCTATACACACACACACACACTCTCCTATAGGCCTATACACACACACACACACTCTCCTATAGGCCTATACACACACTCTCCTATAGGCCTATTCACACACACACACACTCTCCTATAGGCCTATACACACACACACACACTCTCCTATAGGCCTATACACACACACACACTCTCCTATAGGCCTATACACACACACACACACTCTCCTATAGGCCTATACACACACACACACTCTCCTATAGGCCTATTCACACACACACACACTCTCCTATAGGCCTATACACACACACACTCTCTCCTATAGGCCTATACACACACACACACACACTCTCCTATAGGCCTATACACACACACACACACACTCTCCTATAGGCCTATTCACACACACACACTCTCCTATAGGCCTATACACACACACACACTCTCCTATAGGCCTATACACACACACACACTCTCCTATAGGCCTATACACACACACACACTCTCCTATAGGCCTATACACACACACACACACTCTCCTATAGGCCTATACACACACACACACACTCTCCTATAGGCCTATACACACACACACTCTCCTATAGGCCTATACACACACTCTCCTATAGGCCTATTCACACACACACACTCTCCTATAGGCCTATTCACACACACACACACTCTCCTATAGGCCTATACACACACACACACACTCTCCTATAGGCCTATACACACA